>NC_084584.2:5530000-5562500 GCF_033978685.3 Nerophis lumbriciformis | reverse complement strand
TCAATTAAATTAATTGGGGGGAAAAAAGTATTGTCTAAAAATTCAGTGCAGAAATATTCACAGGCTGAATGTTTTTACAATTACATTTTTTTTACACATAATTTTAAAACACAGTACTTTAACAAATTCCATTTTAAACACACACATTTTTATTCAAGTAAATTAATTGAAAAAAATAATTCTATAAAAATTCAGTGCAGAAATATTTACACACTGAAATTTTATACAATTATTTTTTTCAATTTCATTGAATAAAAATTTGTGTTTCAAAATGTAGTTTGTTAAATTGCAGTATTTTAAAAGTTTGTGTAAATTTTATTTTATTTTTTCTCAGATTTTTTTACACTAAATTTTTGCACAATGTATGTTCATAGACTGATTTATTTCTGCATTTAATTTTTTATACTGAATGTGAATTTTTTTTGGGACAAGTTTTTTTTACACTGAATTTGTACCCGTTGCATTTTAAAACACTGTATTTTAACAAACTCCATTTTTAAACACACACATTGTTATTCAATTAAATTAATTAAAAACAAATAATTGTATAAAAATTCAGTGCAGAAATAATTACACACTGAAATGTTATACAATTATTTTTTTCAATCAATTTAATTGAATAAAGAATTGTGAGCAAAATTGGGTTTAAAAATGTAGTTTGTTAAAATGCAGTCTTTTAAAATTGTATTTTTTTTCTCACAGATTTTTTTTACACTACATTTTTGCACACTGTATGTTCATAGACTGATTTATTTCTGCATTTAATTTTTTATACTGAATGTGAATTTTTTTTGGACAAGTTTTTTTTACACTGAACTTGTACACGTTGCATTTTAAAACACTGTATTTTAACAAAGTACATTTTAAACACACACATTTTTATTTAATTAAATTATTTGGAGAAAAAAAATATTGTATAAAAATTCAGTGCAGATATATTCACAAACTGAATGTTTTTACAATGACATTTTTTTTACGCCAAATTTTAAAACACTGTATTTTAACAAACTCCATTTTTAAACACACACATTTTTAGTCAATGAAATTAATTAGAAAAAAAATGATTGCATAAAAATGCAGTGCAGAAATATTTACACACTGAAATTTTATACAATTATTTTTTTCAATCAATTTCATTGAATAAAAAATTGCTAGCAAAATTTGTGTTTAAAAATGTTGTTTGTTAAGATGCAGTGTTTTAAAAAAAATTCTCACAGATTTTTTTACACTAAATTGTTGCACACTGTATGTTCATAGACTAATTTATTTCTGCATTTAATTTTTATACTGAATGTGAATTTTTTTTGGACAACTTTTTTTGCACTGAACCTGTACATGCTGCATTTTAAAACACTGTAATTTAACAACCTCCATTTTTAAACACATTGTTATTCAATAAAATTAATTGAAAAAAATAATTGTATAAAAATTCAGTCCAGAAATATTTACACACTGAAATTTTATTTAAAAAAAAAATGTTTTCAAATAATTTAATTGAATTAAATTTGTGAGCAAAATGTGTGTTTAAAAAGGTAGTTTGTGAGCAAAATTTGTGTTTAAAAATGTAGTTTGTGTTTAAAAATGTAGTTTTAAAATTATGTGTAAAAAATATATATATATATTTTTTTCTCTGATTTTTTTACACTAAATTTTTGCACACTGTATGTTCATAGACTGATTTATTTCTGCATTTAATTTCTATACTGAATGTGAATTTTTTTTTGGACAATTTTTTTGCACTGAACTTGTACATGCTGCATTTTAAAACACTGTATTTTAACAACCTCCATTTTTAAACACATTTTTATTCAATTAAATTAATTGGGAGAAAAAAGTATTGTATAAAAATTCAGTGCAGAAATATTCACAAGCTGAATGTTTTTACAATTAAATTTTTTTTACACATAATTTTAAAACAGTACTTTAACAAATTCTATTTTTAAACACACATTTTTATTCAAGTAAATTAATTGAAAAAAAATTCTATAAAAATTCAGTGCAGAAATATTTACACACTGAAATTTTATACAATTATTTTTTTCAATTTCATTGAATAAAAATTTGTGTTTCAAAATGTAGTTTGTTAAATTGCAGTATTTTAAAAGTTTGTGTAAATTTTATTTTATTTTTTCTCAGATTTTTTTACACTAAATTTTTGCACAATGTATGTTCATAGACTGATTTATTTCTGCATTTAATTTTTTATACTGAATGTGAATTTTTTTTGGGACAAGTTTTTTTTACACTGAATTTGTACACGTTGCATTTTAAAACACTGTATTTTAACAAACTCCATTTTTAAACACACACATTGTTATTCAATTAAATTAATTAAAAACAAATAATTGTATAAAAATTCAGTGCAGAAATAATTACACACTGAAATGTTATACAATTATTTTTTTCAATCAATTTCATTGAATAAAGAATTGTGAGCAAAATTGGGTTTAAAAATGTAGTTTGTTAAAATGCAGTGTTTTAAAATGTATTTTTTTTTCTCACAGATTTTTTTTACACTACATTTTTGCACACTGTATGTTCATAGACTGATTTATTTCTTCATTTAATTTTTTATACTGAATGTGAATTGTTTTTGGACAAGTTTTTTTTACACTGAACTTGCACACGTTGCATTTTAAAACACTGTATTTTAACAAACTCAATTTTTAAACACACACATTTATATTCAATTAAATTAATTGGGGGGGGAAAAATATTGTATAAAAATTCAGTGCCGAAATATTCACAAACTGAATATTTTTACAATGACATTTTTTTTACAACAAATTTTAAAACACTGTATTTTAACAAACTCCATTTTTAAACACACACATTTTTAGTCAATGAAATTAATTAGAAAAAAAATTATTGCATAAAAATGCAGTGCAGAAATATTTACACACTGAAATTTTATACAATTATTTTTTTCAATCAATTTCATTGAATAAAAAAATTTGTGTTTAAAATTTTGTTTGTTAAAATGCAGTGTTTTAAAAAAAATTCTCACAGATTTTTTTACACTAAATTTTTGTACTCTGTATGTTCATAGACTGATTTATTTCTGCATTTAATTTGTTATACTAAATGTGAATTTTTATTGGACAACTTTTTTTACACTGAATTTGTACACGCTGTATTTTAAAACACTGTATTTTAACAAACTCAATTTTTGAACACTAATTTTGCTCACATTTTTATTCATCAAAATACGCTGTTTTGAAATTCAGTATAAAAACATTGTTTGAAAATTCAGTGCAGATACTCAAACACTGATTGTTTTTTTACACTGAATTTTTACACACTGTTATACACTGATTTTTTTTCTGCACTGAATTTTTTATACTGAATGTTTACACATAATTTTTTTACACTAAATTCTTCAGCACTGAATATTTTAACAAACTACATTTTCAAACACACATTTTGTTCACACATTTTCATTCAATAAAATTGTCAGCATAATTTGATCAAATAAAAATTTGGTGTAAATTTTTTTTTACAAAAACTTATTGCAGAAATATTAATACACTGAATTTTTCTGGACCCTTTTTTTACACTGAATTTTTTTGACACAAAATTTTAAAACACTGTATTTTAACAAACTGCATTTATAAACACACATTTTGCTCACAAATTTTTATTCAACAAAATAAAATAATTGTGTAAAAATTCAGTGCAGAAATACTCATACATTGATTTTTTTTTTTACACAAGAGTTTTTCAGCACTGATTTTTTTACACTGCATTTTTACACACTGTATGTTTATACACTGATTCTTTTCTGCACTGATTTTTTTTATACTGAATGTTTACACACATTTTTTTTTTACACTAAATTTTTCGGCAGTGAATAATTTTTACACAGAATTTTTACACAATAAATTTTAACAAACTACATTTTCAAACACACATTTTGCTTACTCATTTTCATTCAATAAAATTGTCAGCATAATTTGATCAAATAAAAATTAGGTTTAAATTTTTTTTTTACAAAAATTAATTGCAGAAATATTCATACACTGAAATTTTTGGACCCTTTTTTTACACTGAATTTTTTTTATTTTTTTTACACAAAATTTTAAAACACTGTATTTTAACAAACTACATTTATAAACATACATTTTGCTCACAAATTTTTATTCAACAAAAAAAAAATAATTGTGTAAAAATTCAGTGCAGAAATACTCATACATTGATTTTTTTTTACACAAGAGTTTTTCAGCACTGATTTTTTTACACTGCATTTTTACACACTGTATGTTTATACACTGATTCTTTTCTGCACTGATTTTTTTTATACTGAATGTTTACACACATTTTTTTTTTACACTAAATTTTTCGGCAGTGAATAATTTTTACACAGAATTTTTACACAATAAATTTTAACAAACTACATTTTCAAACACACATTTTGCTCACACATTTTCATTCAATACAATTGTCAGCATAATTTGATCAAATAAAAATTAGGTTTAAAATTTTTTTTTACAAAAATTAATTGCAGAAATATTCATACACTGAAATTTTTGGACCCTTTTTTTACACTGAATTTTTTTTTTTTTTTTTACACAAAATTTTAAAACACTGTATTTTAACAAACTACATTTATAAACACACATTTTGCTCACAAATTTGTATTCAATAAAATTAATTTAAAAAAAACATAATCATGTAAAAATTCAGTGCAGAAATACTCATACACTGATTTTTTTTATACTGAGTTTTTCAGCACTGATTTTTTTTACACTGAATTTTTACACACTGTATGTTGTACACTGATTTTTTTTCTGCACTGAATTGTCTATACTGAATGTTTACACATAATTTTTTTACACTAAATTCTTCAGCACTGAATATTTTTTACACAATAAATTTTCACAAACTACATTTTCAAACACAAATTTTGCTCACACATTTTCATTCAATAAAATTGTCAGCATAATTTGATCAAATATAAATTTGTTGTAAAAAAAATATACAAAAATTAATTGCAGAAATATTAATACACTGAATTTTTGTGGATCCTTTTTTTACACTGATTTTTTTTGTTTTTACACAAAATTTTAAAACACTGTATTTTGACAAACTATATTTATAAACACACATTTTGCTCACAAATTTTTATTCAATGACATACATTTAAAAAAATAATTGTGTAAAAATTCAGTGCAGAAATACTAATACACTGATTTTTTATACTGAATGTTTACAGATATTTTTTTTACACTAAATTCTTCGGCACTGAACTTTTTTTACCATGAATTTTCACACAATAAATTCAAACACACTACATTTTCAAACGCACACATTTTGCTCACACATTTTCATTCAATACAATTGTCAGCATAATTTGATGAAATTAAAATTTGGTTTTAAAAAAAAAAATCCAACATTTAAATGCAGAAATATTTATACACTGAATTTTTCTGGACACTTTTTTTATACTGAATTTTATTTTATTTTACACAAAATTTTAAAACACTGTATTTTAACAAACTACGCTTAGAAACACACATTTTGCTCACAAATGTTTATTCAATTAAATTAATTTAAAAATAAAATTGTGTAAAAATTCAGTGCAGAAATACTCATACACTGATTTGAAAACAGTGATTTCAAAATCACTGTTTTTCACCACTGATTTTTTTTACACTGAATTTTTTTATACTGAATTTTTACACTGAATTTTTTTTACATTAAGTTCTTCGGCACTGAATTTTCTTTACTCTGAATTTTTACACAATACATTTTAACAAACTACATTATTTAAATACACACATTTTCATTCATTAAATCAGGTCAGCATAATTTGATTAAATTTAAAAATTGGTGTAAAAAAAATATCAATGTACAAAAATTAATTGCAGAAAAAGTCAGACACTGATTTTTTTTTTTTGCACTGAATTTTTCTGCGTGAATTTTTTTTACACAGAAATTTTTTATGCACTCATTTTTACAAATTGAATTTCAATGCACTATTTTAACAAACTACATTTTAAACACGATCACACATTTCTATTCAATGTAATTAATCATTATGCAGTGTTTTCAAATTCAGTGTAAAAAATCATATAAAAATTCAATGCAGAAATATTTATACACTGATTTTTTTTACACATTTTTTTTGTATGAAATTTTTTTTACACTGAATTTTTCGACACTGATTTTTTGTTTTTGTTTACACTGAATTCTTACACTGTTTATACACTACATTTTTTACACTGATATTTTATTTATTTATACCCTTTAGTTTTTAATCATGAATCATATTCATTTAGAAATGTGCGGCCGTAGAGCACACCAACGTACCCCACAGGGCATCCTCCAAATTGTTTGTGTTTGCTTTCAGTGCCCGTGATGTTGGAGGAGGCCACGGAGTATTTGGAAGACAGGCGGGTCAGTATTGGACTAAATATACTTGTCAATATTATTAAGATTCATTCTTCTATGGTGATTAAGGGTCTCCTGATACGATACCACTACTGGAGCGATGATTGGGCAGATACCATATCAGCAGGATCTATACATACTTTATTGTACATCATTTTGAAGTGTGAAATATTCCTTTAAACCTAAAAATCTATCTTGTGTTTAGTTTTTTGCTGATATCAGATGCATAACAATATCACTAATGATGTCATTCATAGAAAAGAAATGATGCCTTTTGGCCCCTCTGTGGTGTTGTTCTTCCAAACAGCCAGCAGGTGGCAGCATTGAATGTTTGTGTGTTTGCAGAGAAAACAAGCTGCTTTCACCTATGAGGTCATCGTGGTGGACGATGGCAGCAAAGACAAAACCACAGAGGTAATAACTTTATGATGTATCGTTTTTTGAGCGAGTTGTTTTTTGGAGTTCAATTTGTGTCATTAATCCCAAAGCTTTTTTTTTTTTTACACTGAATTTATGTAACTGAATTTGTTGCATTTGAATTTGGTGAACAGATTTCTTTACTTCAAAGTATGCTGACCGTTGCATTGAATAAAACTATGTGAGCAAAATATGTATGTTTAACAATTAAGTTCGTTAAAGTACACTCTTTTAAAATTCAGTGTGTGAAAATGTAAGTAAAAAATCTTTGTGAAAAAATTCAAGACTGACTTCCAGTAAATTAGGACTGAAGCAATCTTTTATTTTTTTACACTGATTTTTTTTATGCTGGATTTTTCAACGCTGCATTTTTTTTTTTACACTGAATTTTTCTACAGAGAATTGCTTTTACACTGAATTTTTCAACACTGCATTTTGCTACACTGAATTGTTTTTACAAAATAATTTTCTACATTGAATTGTTTTTACACAGAATTTTTTATACGCTGATTTTTCTATGCTGAATTTTTCAACACTACATTTTTTTTACACTGAATTTTTCAACACCGCGTTTTGCTACACTGAATTGTTTTTACAAATAATTTTTATACACTGCTTGTTTTTTTTGTTTTTTTAACACTGAATTTTTTATACATTAATTTTTTTACAGTGAATTTTTCTGTACTGGATTTTTTTTTTTACACTGAAATTTTCTGCACTGAATTTTTTACACTGATTTTATTTTTTTTACAATTTTTTTTTTTTGCACCGAATTATTTATGCACACTTTTTTTACACTGAATTTTTCTACGGTGAATTGCTTTTACACTGGATTTTTTATACATTAATTTTTTTACACTGAATTTTTCTGAACTGGATTTTTTTTTACCCTGGATTCTATTTATTTATTTTTTCACTGAAATTTTCTGCACTGAATGTTTTTACACTGATTTGATTTTTTTTTTACGATTTTTTTTTTTTTTTTTTTTTTGCACCGAATTATATTACACACTTTTTTTTTACACTGAATTTTTCTACGGTGAATTGCTTTTACCCTGAATTTTTTATACATACATTTTTTTTTTTACAGTGAATTTTTCTTAAATGGATTTTTTTACCCTGGATTTTTTTTTATTACACTCAAATTTTCTGCACTGAAGTTTTTACAGATTTTTTTTTTTTTTTTTGCACCGAATTATTTATACACACTTTTTTTTACACTGAATTTTTCTACGGTGAATTGCTTTTACACTGAATTTTTTATACATTAATTTTTTTTACACTGAATTTTTCTGAACTGGATTTTTTTTTACCCTGGATTCTATTTATTTATTTTTTCACTGAAATTTTCTGCACTGAATGTTTTTACACTGATTTGATTTTTTTTTTTACGATTTTTATTTTTTATTTTTTATTTTTTTGCACCGAATTATATTACACACTTTTTTTTTACACTGAATTTTTCTACGGTGAATTGCTTTTACCCTGAATTTTTTATACATACATTTTTTTTTTTACAGTGAATTTTTCTTAAATGGATTTTTTTACCCTGGATTTTTTTTTTATTACACTCAAATTTTCTGCACTGAAGTTTTTACAGATTTTTTTTTTTTTTTTTTTGCACCGAATTATTTATACACACTTTTTTTTACACTGAATTTTTCTACGGTGAATTGCTTTTACACTGAATTTTTTATACATTAATTGTTTTTACACTGAATTTTTCTGAACTGGATTTTTTTTTTACCCTGGATTCTATTTATTTATTTTTTCACTGAAATTTTCTGCACTGAATGTTTTTACACTGATTTGATTTTTTTTTTTACGATTTTTTTTTTTTTTTTTTTTTTGCACCGAATTATATTACACACTTTTTTTTTACACTGAATTTTTCTACGGTGAATTGCTTTTACCCTGAATTTTTTATACATACATTTTTTTTTTACAGTGAATTTTTCTTAAATGGATTTTTTTACCCTGGATTTTTTTTTTATTACACTCAAATTTTCTGCACTGAAGTTTTTACAGATTTTTTTTTTTTTTTTTTTGCACCGAATTATTTATACACACTTTTTTTTACACTGAATTTTTCTATGGTGAATTGCTTTTACACTGAATTTTTTATACATGATTTTTTTTTACTGAATTTTTCTGAACTGGATTTTTTTTTACCCTGGAATTTATTTTTTTACACTGAAATTTTCTGCACTGAATTTTTTACATTGATTTTATTTTTTTTAAGATTTTTTTTTCTTGCACTGAAATTTTCTCCACTCAATTTTTTACAGATTTTTTTTTTTGCACGGAATTTTTTTCCCCCCATTTGTTTTTTTACACTGATTTTTTCTACGATGAATTGCTTTTACACTGAATTTTTTATACATTAATTTTTCTGAACTGGATTTTTTTTTACTCTGGAATTTTTATTTTTTTTACACTGAAATTTTCTGCACTGAATTTTTTACACTGATTTTATTTTTTTTAAGATTATTTTTTTTTGCACTGAATTATTTTTACACACTTTTTTTGCACTGGTACATTGGTAATAAAGACACAAATGAACCTCCATATATTTCTTTCAAAGATGACATTTATTTTGGTCTACTAACTAACAATCCTTCTTGTGCAACCACCAGGTGGCGTCACGCTACACCAAGAAGTACGGCGCTGACAAAGTCCGTGTTCTGACACTGGTGAAGAACCGCGGCAAAGGCGGCGCCGTGCGGATGGTAAAACGTTAGCACGATGCATTAGCATCACGATGCTAACGCTAACTCACGTTTTTCTCGCCAAGGGAACTCTGAGCTGCAGGGGACGCCTCATTCTGATGGCGGACGCGGACGGAGCGACAAAGTTCTCAGATGTTGAGAAGTTGGAGGCGGGGCTTAAGGAGATTAGTCCTAAACCGGTACGCTTGTGTTGTTGCGTAACATTGTCTTGTCCGCGGTTATTTTGAGTGTGTTTGACTTCCAGGACAACATGGCCATCTCCTGCGGCTCCAGAGCTCACCTGGAGCAGGAGGCCGTCGCCCAGGTAACCGCCGAGGACCCGCCGGCGATCCGGTCTTGTCTTTAACCTCGCTTGTGTGCCGCAGCGCTCCGTGTTCCGCACCTTCCTGATGTACGGCTTCCACTTCCTGGTGTGGTTCTTCTGCGTGCGCGGCATCCGCGACACGCAGTGCGGGTTCAAGCTATTCACGCGCCAGGCGGCGCTCAGGACCTTCTCCTCGCTGCACGTGGAGCGCTGGTAAGGAACAGGAAGTCGTGCCACTCACGCCGAGTGGATACATTTTTTTCCTACCACAAAGCATGTGGCCATTTTGATATTTTTCTTTTTTTTTTTAGTTAATACTATAGTCAGGTTCAAACACCGATGACATCTATTAAACAAGACAAGAAGCAAGGAATTAAACAGAGACAGTATTCAATTGAGCTCAATGAGGAGAGCGCGTACACCTGCACTCTTGTACAGTGTCGTTCCACCCCCTGACGAAAGGATCGCATGCCTCCTCTTTTATTTGGACTTTCCCTAATTACATGGCAACAGTTGTTTCTAAGGGAGGGGGGTCGTAAACAGCCGTTGCCCTCGGTCACAAAACAGTTCAAAGAAAAGATACCTGGAGCCTGTGTCAGGTCCTGCTTCCTCTCCGCTTTGTAGCTCTCGGGTCAAGACAAGATCTTCCTGTGGATTACAGTAGATCAAAGAAACCGACACCTTCACGTCGCTTTTTTATGCAACTACTACAGGTCTATCTGTCAATATAAAGTAATTGTTTTATGTTTAATGACCTTTTTGTCAGGGCTTTCGACGTGGAGCTGCTGTACATCGCTCAGCGCCTCCACATCCCCCTCGCTGAGGTGGCCGTCAACTGGACCGAGGTGGAAGGTAAACATGTCCCACATCACAGACACACCCTATCAATGATATCCCTGTGGTAGACCATAGAGACTTTAATACCACCGTGATGACGCATGTTCTAGCTGTGACAGCATCAACGTAGCAGGTCACTGAAACTGTTCCCTACAAGTACCACTATCACTGGAGGACAAGCTAAACATGCTACGCCACACACTTTTAGGAGGATATGCTAGTTGGAGCTCTTGATTGTAAACTGGGTATTTTATTTGAACTAAGCAAAATGATCTGCCAATAGAACAAGAACATCTGGCTTGTCAAGACTTTCCAAAACAAGTCAAATTAGCTAACCTCAATGAACCCAAAAATAGCTTAAAATAAGTATATTCTCACCTTTTTGCCTAATATGTTGAAAAATATTCTTAAATGAAGTACATGCTAGTGTCATTATCTTGACATAATGATATTACATTTCTTCAAACCAGCAAACGTATACTAAAAAGTAGTTTATTGTTCTTAATGGAAAGGCAAGCGCTTGTTACTCTCGGGGTCTCCTCGCCGCTCAGGTGTTGAAATTCAGTGTAAAAAAAAGTGTGTATAAATAATTTGGTGCAAAAAAAAAAAACTTGGAAAAAAAAAAAAAAAAACAGTAAAAAATTCAGTGCAGAAAATTTCAGTGTAAAAAAAAAAAAAAAAATCCAGGTAAGAAAAATTCACTGTAAAAAAATGTATATATATATATACAATTCAGTGTAAAAGCAATTCACCTTAGAAAACTTCAGTGTAAAGAAAAAGTGTATACATAATTCAGTGCAAAAAAAAAATATCGTAAAAAATAAATTAAATCAGTGTAAAAAATTCAGTGCAGAAAATTTCTGTGTAAAAAAATAAAAAATAAAAATTCACTGTAAAAAAAATGTATGTATAAAACATTCAGTGTAAAAGCAATTCACCGTAGAAAAATTAAGCGTAAAAAAAAGTATAAATAATTCAGTGCAAAAAAAAATCGTAAAAAAAAATAAAATCAGTTTAAAACATTCAGTGCAGAAAATTTCAGTGTAAAAAAATAAATAATAATAATTCACTGTAAAAAAAAAAAAGTATAAAAAATTCAGTGTAAAAGCAATTCACCGTAGAAAAATTCAGTGTAAAAAGTGTATAAATAATTCAGTGCAAAAAAAAAAAAAATTATTGTTAAAAATTCAGTGCAGAAAATTTCAGTGTAAAAAAAAATAGAAAATAAAAATTCACTGTAAAAAAAATTAATGTATAAAAAATTCAGTGTAAAAGCAATTCACCGTAGAAAAATTCTGTGTAAAAAAAGCGTATAAATAATTTAGTGCAAAAAAAAAAATTTGTCAAAATAAAATCAGTGTAAAAAATTCAGTGCAGAAAATTTCAGTGTACAAAAATAAAAAATGAAAAATTCACTGTAAAAAAAATTTATGTATAAAAAATTCAGTGTAAAAACAATTCAGTGTAAAAAATAATAAAAAATGCAGTGTAGAAAAATTATTTGTAAAAACAATTCAGTGTAGCAAAACACGGTGTTGAAAAATTCAGTGTAAAAGAAATTCACTGTAGAAAAATTCAGCGTAAAAAAAATCAGTGTTGAAAATTTCAGTGTAAAAAAAAAAAATTCTGTGTAAAAGCACTTCACTGTAAAAAAAAAATCAGTGTTGAAAAATTCAGTGTAAAAAAAAACCCTGCAACATAGAGTAGGGAAGGGATTAATTCCTGGGTGGATCTCGCACGAGAGGAAGAGGGGGGTGCGCAGTCATTGTTCAACGCAGTCTGCTGAAAACGATGGAAAGCTCCACCCTACATAGCAACCCACGCTGTGGCCAAAGTTGGAATCGCCGCGAGACACTCAACACTCTACCGCCGTCTAAAGTGGATTGTGACGTTTGTCACGTTTCACGTGTCAGGTAAATGAATGAAGCCGCACGAATCCCCTCCCTACTGTCAGCGTGCTGAAAGGAAGGAGCGGAACTGTACGCGTTACTTTATGGGTTATTGATGTTTGCTCATGGATTCTATAATCAATAATCATTCATGTCCCAATATCCATGCATCGGAACATGGATCATTTCCCACCTCTCGTGTTGAAGGTAAGAAGTAACGTCGTCCTTTGAAGATGAGAAGTGCACATCTTTCTGCACACACGTTAGGGAACTTTGCACAAAGTACCGGTATCGCCGAAATCAGCCTGAATCGTACTCCGTATCGGACATGTTTTCCGTGCACTCATTCTAACACATTCACGTCGTTGTGACAAAGAGGGATTGTCATCACACTTCAACATATCTAACATGTGAATGAAAAGGTAATTAAAAAAACAACTGTGAATTATATTTATATAGCTCTTTTCTCTAGTGACTCAAAGCGCTTTTACATAGTGAAAGCCAATATGTAAGTGACATTTAAAGCAGTGTGGGTGGCACTGGGGGCAGGTGGGTGAAGTGCCTTGCCCAAAGACACAACGGCAGTGACTCGGATGATCATAATTAGTGCAAACAAAGAATCCCACGTCTTGATGACTCAATTTTATTTTGAAAAAAAAAGTAAGCAAAATGTGTTAAAAAATTCCATATTTGAAAATTCTGTGTTTAAAAATTCTGTATTTTAAACATTTACTGTAACGGATTTTTTTAGCCTTTGAATAATTGAATTTTTTTGCATTGAATTATACTGACAATTTTATAAAAAAAAAAAATGTAAGCAAAATCTGTTAAAAAAATCCAAATTTGAAAATTCAGTGTTTAAAAAAATCTGTATTTAAAAATGTAAGAAGGCTGTAATTGATCATAATTGTGCAAACAAAGAATTCCACACCTTGATGATTAAATTATTTATTTTTTTAAATATATAAGCAAAATGTGTTAAAAAAAATCCATATTTGAAAATTCAGTGTTTAAAAATTCTGTATTTAAAAATGTAAGAAGGCTGTAATTGATCATAAATAGTGCAAACAAAGAATTCCATGCCTTGATGACTAAATTTTATTTTGAAAACTAAATGTAAGCAAAACGTGTTAAAAAATTCCATATTTTAAAATTCAGTGTTTAAAAAATTCTGTATTTTAAAAACTTACTTTAACTGATTTTTTTTTTTTGCGTTTGAATAATTGAATTATTTTGCATTGAATTATACTGACAATTTTATTTTGAAAAAAAAAAAATTAAGCAAAATGTGTTAAAAAATTCCATATTTGAAAATTCAGTGTTTAAAAATTCTGTATTTAAAAATGTAAGAAGGCTGTAATTGATCATAAATAGTGCAAACAAAGAATCCCACACCTTGATGACTAATTTTATTTTATTTTTTAATATATAAGCAAAATGTGTTAAAAAAAAATCCATATTTGAAAATTCAGTGTTTAAAAATGATGTATTTTAAACACTTAATGTAACTGATTTTTTAGCCTTTGAATAATTGAATTTTATTGCATTGAATTATACTGACAATTTTATTTTGAAAAAGAAAAGTTTAAGCAAAATGTGTTAAAAAATTCCATATTTTAAAATTCATCCATCCATCCATCCATCCATTTTCTACCGCTTGTCCCTTTTTGGGGTCACGGGGGTTGCTGGAGCCTATCTCAGGTGCATTCGGGCGGAAGGCGGGGTATACCCTGGACAAGTCGCCACCTCATCGCAGTATTTGAAAATTCAGTGTTTAAAAATTCTGTATTTAAAAATGTAAGAAGGCTGTAATTGATCATAATTAGTGCAAACAAAGAATTCCATGCCTTGATGACTAAATTTTATTTTGAAAACTAAATGTAAGCAAAATGTGTTAAAAAATTCCATATTTTAAAATTCAGTGTTTAAAAATTCTGTATTTTAAACACTTACTTTAACTTATTTTTTTTTGCGTTTGAATAATTTAATTATTTTGCATTGAATTATACTGACAATTTTATTTTGTAAAAAAAAATGTAAGCAATATGTGTTAAAAAATGTCATATTTAAAAATTCAGTGTTAAAAAATTCTGTATTTAAAAATGTAAGAAGGCTGTAATTGATCATAAATAGTGCAAACAAAGAATTCCATGCCTTGATGACTAAATTTTATTTTGGAAACTAAATGTAAGCAAAACGTGTTAAAAAATTCCATATTTTAAAATTCATTGTTTAAAAAATTCTGTATTTTAAACACTTTAACTGATTTTTTTTTGCGTTTGAATAATTGAATTATTTTGCATTGAATTATACTGACAATTTTATTTTGAAAAAAAAAATGTAAGCAACATGTGTTAAAAAATGTCATATTTAAAAATTCAGTGTTTAAAAATTCTGTATTTTAAAATGTAAGAAGGCTGTAATTGATCATAAATAGTGCAAACAAAGAATTCCATGCCTTGATGACTAAATTTTATTTTGAAAACTAAATGTAAGCAAA
The DNA here is from genome assembly GCF_033978685.3 of Nerophis lumbriciformis. Classification (NCBI taxonomy): domain Eukaryota; kingdom Metazoa; phylum Chordata; class Actinopteri; order Syngnathiformes; family Syngnathidae; genus Nerophis; species Nerophis lumbriciformis. The sequence goes on along the minus strand of NC_084584.2, from coordinate 5,547,434 downwards.
ACGTGTTAAAAAATTCCATATTTTAAAATTCAGTGTTTCAAAAATTCTGTATTTTAAACACTTTAACTGATTTTTTTTTTTGCGTTTGAATAATTGAATTATTTTGGGACATATTTTATTTTGCATTGAATTATACAGACAATTTTATTTTGAAAAAAAAAAATGTAAGCAACATGTGTCAAAAAAATGTCATATTTGAAAATTCAGTGTTTAAAAATTCTGTATTTTAAACACTTACTGTAACTGATTTTTTTAGCCTTTGAATAATTGAATTTTTGTTGCATTGAATTATACTGACAATTTTATTTTGAAAAAAAAAATGTAAGTAAAATCTGTTAAAAAATTCAAAATTTGAAAATTCAGAGTTTAAAAATTCTGTATTTAAAAATTCTGCGTTTAAAGATTCAATGTATAAAAGAATCAGTGTATAAAAATTAAATGTTTAAAAAATCAATGTATAAAAATTCCATATTTGAAAATTCAGTGTTTAAAAATTCTGTATTTAAAAATGTAAGAAGGCTGTAATTGATCATAAATAGTGCAAACAAAGAATTCCATGCCTTGATGACAAAATTTTATTTTGAAAACTAAATGTAAGCAAAACGTGTTAAAAAATTCTATATTTTAAAATTCAGTGTTTAAAAAATTCTGTATTTTAAACACTTTAACTGATTTTTTTTTTTGCGTTTGAATAATTGAATTATTTTGCATTGAATTATACTGACAATTTTATTTTGAAAAAAAAAAATGTAAGTAACATGTGTTAAAAAATTTAATATTTAAAAATTCAGTGTTTAAAAATTCTGTATTTAAAAATGTAAGAAGGCTGTAATTGAACATAAATAGTGCAAACAAAGAATTCCATGCCTTGATGACTAAATTTTATTTTGAAAACTAAATGTAAGCAAAATGTGTTAAAAAATTCCATATTTTAAAATTCAGTGTTTAAAAAATTCTGTATTTTAAACACTTTAACTGATTTTTTTTTTGCGTTTGAATAATTGAATTATTTTGCATTGAATTATACTGACAATCTTATTTTGAAAAAAAAAAATGTAAGCAACATGTGTTAAAAAAAATTCATATTTAAAAATGCAGTGTTTAAAAATTCTGTATTTAAAAATGTAAGAAGGCTGTAATTGATCATAAATAGTGCAAACAAAGAATTCCATGCCTTGATGACAAAATTTTATTTTGAAAACTAAATGTAAGCAAAACGTGTTAAAAAATTCTATATTTTAAAATTCAGTGTTTAAAAAATTCTGTATTTTAAACACTTACTTTAACTGATTTTTTTTTGCGTTTGAATAATTGAATTATTTTGCATTGAATTATACTGACAATTTTATTTTGGAAAAAAAAATGTAAGCAACATGTGTTAAAAAATTTCATATTTAAAATTTCAGTGTTTAAAAATTCTGTATTTAAAAATGTAAGAAGGCTGTAATTGATCATAAATAGTGCAAACAAAGAATTCCATGCCTTGATGACAAAATTTTATTTTGAAAACTAAATGTAAGCAAAACGTGTTAAAAAATTCTATATTTTAAAATTCAGTGTTTAAAAAATTCTGTTTTTTAAACACTTTAACTGATTTTTTTTTTTGCGTTTGAATAATTGAATTATTTTGCATTGAATTATACTGACAATTTTATTTTGAAAAAAAAAAATGTAAGCAACATGTGTTAAAAAATTTAATATTTAAAAATTCAGTGTTTAAAAATTCTGTATTTAAAAATGTAAGAAGGCTGTAATTGAACATAAATAGTGCAAACAAAGAATTCCATGCCTTGATGACTAAATTTTATTTTGAAAACTAAATGTAAGCAAAATGTGTTAAAAAATTCCATATTTTAAAATTCAGTGTTTAAAAAATTCTGTATTTTAAACACTTTAACTGATTTTTTTTTTGCGTTTGAATAATTGAATTATTTTGCATTGAATTATACTGACAATCTTATTTTGAAAAAAAAAAAATGTAAGCAACATGTGTTAAAAAAAATTCATATTTAAAAATGCAGTGTTTAAAAATTCTGTATTTAAAAATGTAAGAAGGCTGTAATTGATCATAAATAGTGCAAACAAAGAATTCCATGCCTTGATGACAAAATTTTATTTTGAAAACTAAATGTAAGCAAAACGTGTTAAAAAATTCTATATTTTAAAATTCAGTGTTTAAAAAATTCTGTATTTTAAACACTTACTTTAACTGATTTTTTTTTGCGTTTGAATAATTGAATTATTTTGCATTGAATTATACTGACAATTTTATTTTGAAAAAAAAAATGTAAGCAACATGTGTTAAAAAATTTCATATTTAAAATTTCAGTGTTTAAAAATTCTGTATTTAAAAATGTAAGAAGGCTGTAATTGATCATAAATAGTGCAAACAAAGAATTCCATGCCTTGATGACTAAATTTTATTTTGAAAACTAAATGTAAGCAAAACATGTTAAAAAATTCCATATTTTAAAATTCAGTGTTTAAAAAATTCTGTATTTTAAACACTTTAACTGATTTTTTTTTTGGCGTTTGAATAATTGAATTATTTTGCATTGAATTATACTGACAATTTTATTTTGAAAAAAAAAAAATGTAAGCAACATGTGTTAAAAAATGTCATATTTAAAAATTCAGTGTTTAAAAATTCTGTATTTTAAACACTTACTGTAACTGATTTTTTTAGCCTTTGAATAATTGAATTTTTGTTGCATTGAATTATACTGACAATTGTATTTTGAAAAAAAAAAAGTAAGTAAAATCTGTTAAAAAATAACAAAATTGAAAATTCAGAGTTTAAAAAATCTGTATTTAAAAATGTAAGAAGGCTGTAATTGATCATAATTAGTGCAAACAAAGAATCCCACGCCTTGATGACAAAATTTTTTTTTTTTTAAATATATAAGCAAAATGTGTTTAAAAAATCCGTATTTGAAAATTCAGTGTTTAAAAATTCTGTATTTTAAACACTTTCACTGATTTTTTTTTTTTGCGTTTGAATAATTAAATTATTTTGCATTGAATTATACTGACAATTTTATTTTGAAAAAAAAAATGTAAGCAACATGAAAAATTTCATATTTAAAAATTCAGTGTTTAAAAATTCTGTATTTTAAACACTTACTGTAACTGATTTTTTTTAGCCTTTGAATAATTGAATTTTTGTTGCATTGAATTATACTGACAATTTTATTTTGAAAAAAAAAAGTAAGTAAAATCTGTTAAAAAATTCCAAATTTAAAAATTCTGTATTTAAAAATTCTGCGTTTAAAGATTCAGTGTATAAAAGAATCAGTGTATAAAAATTAAATGTTTAAAAAATCAGTGTATAAAAATTCAATGTTTAAAAAATCAGTGTATAAAAATTCAATGTTTGAAAATTCAGTGTATACAAATTCAGTGTTTAAAAATTTTGTGTCTAAAAATTCAGTGGTAAAAAAATCGAACCTGGAACCCTCAAGTTGCAGGCACGGACGGACACTCTACCAACCGAGCTATACCGCCCAAACTTATTGTATCAACACTGGGATCGGTCGCTTAAGAACACCTTATAACGGGACTGGCTGACCTAACGTGTGCTCCATTGTCCCCCCTTGTCAGGATCCAAGCTGGTCCCGTTTTGGAGCTGGCTCCAGATGGGCCGCGACCTGGTCTTCATCCGCCTGCGCTACCTGACGGGAGCCTGGACGCTCGGCTCGCCGCTCAAGGCTGAGTAGTCGCTCCACAGGGGGGCGCTCTCTGCTTACTTTACCCATAAAGTTTGTTACTAAAAAAAGATTAAATTGACCCGAACAGCAAACATGTTTGCTAATATTTGGATCAAAAAAACAACAGAATATTGATAATAAAAACAAAAACTGCTTTTATTGTGTCAGGTAAGTACTTTTTTTTTAGGGCAACTTCCGGTCTGAACTACGCCCACTTCATTAGGTACACCTGCCGGAACTACTTCGACAAAATCGTGTTTCTGATGAGTTGTTGCTGTGACAATATAGCGCACTACTTTGTGGGCGTTATGCACGTTTCTCCCGCGGCGGGTCTGGTCTGGGAGGAGGAGGAAGAGGAGGAAGAGGAGGAGGACGCTGCTGACGTTCGGCGGCAGTTGCTGTTAAAGTGAAAATGTCAAACTCGCAGACTGACTGTCGCCAGCAGGATTGCGTCATTAACCGGACCTGACGCGCCACTCCCGCCCGTGTATCCCTCCGCCGCCAACCACTTCAAGGTAAAGTAAACAATGGATGAATGCCGACATAAGAGGGACAAGCGGTAGGAAAATGGGATGGATGGAGTATTGTTGTTCACTTTGAACTTTCACATAAAGATAAAAGAAAAAGAAACGATGATTTTTTTAAAATCCGGATTTAATGTTTGTCACAATAAACACACGTGATGCGTTCACGGACACTTCACAAGTCTTTGAAGCGTTGTCTACAACAAAAACATAGTAAGCCCATGCATTAATTCTTTTATAATGCGTAGTTTTTAAATATACTTTATATATTAAAAAATAAACGTGGTTACACCTAAAAATAAAAACAAGCCTGCGTCTCACTTCTGTTGTAAGGTAAAGCTTGTTTTTAGTGTTTGTGGCGTCAATAGTTGTTTTTCCCTCACAATATTTTGTATTTGTTCTAAATGTTTATTAGAATATTTTTTCAATTGTTTTTTCCCTCACAATATTTGTTCTAAATGTTTATTAGGATACTTTTTCAATTGTTTTTCCCCTCACAGTATTTTTTTATTTGTTCTAAATGTTTATTAGAATACTTTTTCAATTGTTTTTCCCTCACAATATTTTTTTATTTGTTCTAAATGTTTATAAGAATACTTTTTCAATTGTTTTTCCCTCACAATATTTTTTGATTTGTTCTAAATGTTTATTAGAATATTTTTTCAATTGTTTTTTCCCTCACAATATTTGTTCTAAATGTTTATTAGGATACTTTTTCAATTGTTTTTCCCCTCACAGTATTTTTTTATTTGTTCTAAATGTTTATTAGAATACTTTTTCAATTGTTTTTCCCTCACAATATTTTTTTATTTGTTCTAAATGTTTATTAGAATACTTTTCAATTGTTTTTCCCTCACAATATTTTTTCTAAATGTTTATTAGGATACTTTTTCAATTGTTTTTCCCCTCACAGTATTTTTTTATTTGTTCTAAATGTTTATTAGAATACTTTTTCAATTGTTTTTCCCTCACAATATTTTTTGATTTGTTCTAAATGTTTATAAGAATACTTTTTCAATTGTTTTCCCCTCACAATATTGTTTTATTTGTTCTAAATGTTTATTAGAATACTTTTTCAATTGTTTTTCCCTCACAATATTTTATTTATTTGTTCTAAATGTTTATAAGAATACTTTTTCAATTGTTTTTCCCTCACAATATTGTTTTATTTGTTCTAAATGTTTATTAGAATACTTTTTCAATTGTTTTTGCCCTCAATATTTTTTTATTTGTTCTAAATGTTCATTAGAATACTTTTTCAATTGTTTTTCCCCCACAATATTTTTTTATTTGTTCTAAATGTTTATAAGAATACTTTTTCAATTGTTTTTCCCTCACAATATTTTTTGATTTGTTCTAAATGTTTATTAGAATACTTTTTCAACTGTTTTTCCCCTCAATATTTTTTTATTTGTTCTAAATGTTTATTAGAATACTTTTTCAATTGTTTTTCCCTCACAATATTGTTTCTAAATGTTTATTAGGATACTTTTTCAATTGTTTTTCCCCTCACAGTATTTTTTTATTTGTTCTAAATGTTTATTAGAATATTTTTTCAATTGTTTTTCCCTCACAATATTTTTTTATTTGTTCTAAATGTTTATTAGAATACTTTTTCAATTGTTTTTCCCTCACAATATTTTTTTATTTGTTCTAAATGTTTATTAGAATACTTTTTCAATTGTTTTTTCCTCACAATATTTTTTTATTTGTTCTAAATGTTTATTAGAATACTTTTTCAATTGTTTTTCCCCTCAATATTTTTTTATTTGTTCTAAATGTTTATTAGAATATTTTTTCAATTGTTTTTCCCTCACAATATTTGTTCTAAATGTTTATTAGGATACTTTTTCAATTGTTTTTCCCTCACAATATTTTTTTATTTGTTCTAAATGTTTATTAGAATACTTTTTCAATTGTTTTTCCCTCACAATATTTTTTGATTTGTTCTAAATGTTTATTAGAATACTTTTTCAATTGTTTTTCCCTCACAATATTTGTTCTAAATGTTTATTAGAATACTTTTTCTATTGTTATTCCCTCACAATATTTTATGATTTGTTCTAAATGTTTATTAGAATACTTTTTCAATTGTTTTTCCCCTCATTATTTTTTTATTTGTTCTAAATGTTTATTAGAATACTTTTTCAATTGTTTTTCCCTCACAATATTTTTTTATTTGTTCTAAATGTTTATTAGAATACTTTTTCAATTGTTTTTCCCTCACAATATTTGTTCTAAATGTTTATTAGAATACTTTTTCAATAGTTTTTCCCTCACAATATTTTTTCTAAATGTTTATTAGAACACTTTTTCTATTATTTTTCCCTCACAATATTTTTTTATTTGTTCTAAATGTTAATTAGAATAATTAAAAAAAAAAATTCTCACAATATTTTTTAATTTGTTCTAAATGTTTATTAGAATATTTTTTCAATTGTCTTTTCCTCACAATATTTTTTATTTGTTCTAAATGTTTGTTAGAATACTTTTTCAATTGTTTTTCCCTCAATATTTTTTCTAAATGTTTATTAGAATATTTTTTAAATAGTTTTCCCTCACAATATTTTTATTTGTTCTAAATGTTTATTAGAATACTTTTTCAATTGTTTTTCCCCTCAATATTTTTTCATTTGTTCTAAATGTTTATTAGAATATTTTTTCAATAGTTTCCCCCTCACAATATTTGTTCTAAATGTTTATTAGAATATTTTTTCAATTGTTTTTCCTTTACAATATATTTTCTAAATGTTTATTAGAATACTTTTTCAATTGTTTTCCGCTCACAATATATTTTTTTAATTTGTTCTAAATATTTATTAGAATACGTTTTTCACAATTTCTAGACACCAGATGGTAATTTCGGTATATTAGATGACATTTTTACTTGGTAAAAAATGTACTGAAAATACAGTCTGGTGACAAGAAAATGTGAAAAAGAACACATAATTAACCTTTTTGGAGCTATTAGAATGTGTTGCAGGAAAAATAGTAAATATCTGACAAAGTTGCTCTCACCAGAAAATTAATAGAAAAAATAAATATGTAAAAATATTTTTATTTTATTGTAAAAATCAGTGCCAAATATTTTCTATGAAATATTTATATACATATATATATATATATATGGAATTGCAAACTAATTTCTTCAAAATAATCTTTTAAATCAAGTAAGGATATCTTTTTCACTCATGCAAACACTCTTTTTTTTTTACAAGTGTTCACTTCCATCATTAGAATATTTCATTAGAATATTCTAGAAAACCGGTGTGGAGCCCCCCTCCCCCCCTCCTCTATGTGTGTTGTCAGGTGCTAACCCAGTCGGCGGAGGGATCTGGAGCGGCGGCGCTGCGGCTCCAGCCAGCCTGACGCCGGCGAGGCTGCTGTGTGGCGGCCCGGAGGAGACCAACCAGACTGGCTCCGGACGCCTCCGACCTGCGTCAAGACAACGGCGCGACAACCGGAAGCGCCTCTGTGGGCCCTTCACAACTAAAGCGCACAGTTAGTTACACGCAACGACAATAGGATTAATCTGTTCCAGTGTGTTAAAAGCTTTAAATATATTTAAATATTTGTAAGTGTAAAAAAAAAAAGGTGAACTTTTTAATGTTTTAACTGTAATGTGTGCTTAGAGCCTGTTTATGAACATCAAACATGCTAATTATATCAACTTTTCACATTATGAAATAATTTTTTTTCCTAAAATAAAGTGAAACCGACAAAAATCATTCATTAATTTAGTCAATATGCTAATTAAAATGTGAGCGTCATGCTAGCATTGCTAACCTTTTAATAGATTAATGCCGTGCAAAAATATATTCAATAAAAGGTTATTTTATATCCTGCGAACAATATATAGCATTTTTCTTCATATGTGACCCCAAAAGGGACAAGCGGTAGAAAATGGATATGTATAGACACCAGGGTTGTAAAAAATAACAAGCTAATTAATATGATGAATCAATTGAATCCACTTTATTTATATAGCACATTTAAACAACAACAATGTTAAAAACAATATTCAAATATTCTCCTTCGCTCCACCAATGACTGAATAAAAACAATAAATAAATAAATATAAAACCAATATAAAAATAAATATGATTAAAAACGATTTGAAAGGGTAAAACCAATTAAAACAGTAAATAGGAAGTATAATCAATCAATAATTAATCAATAATCACCAAAAATGATCATGCAATTTATTTTGAAATTATTATATATTTTTTGCATTAATTGATTTTGAGCAGGCCAAAAACTTGAGTTGATAATCACATCGTATGGAAAAGTGGGGTGTATAAAAATTAATGAATACATTCCACTAAATGTCTATTTGGGCTGTTAAAATTAACAAGTTAACTCATGTGATTAATCACAATAAATATAGCGTTCATCATGTCGTTTCAGATTAATAGCGCACTTTGTTTTGACAAGAATCTTTATTGAGCTCCTCTACATGAACTGTCAAAAGGTGAACATTTTGGCCAAATTAGGCTTCAAAATAAACCCCGATAGGAATTTAGATAAAACCTTTATCAGGTTTTGAGCAAACAAAAGAACAATACACTTAGTAAAACTTAAAAAAACATATTTTTTTAATTTATCTCCTTCATTGATGTGCATCTTTGATCGGTAAGACAATTAAACCTCAGCAATTAAACACACATTTACACACCAAAAAAAAAAAATCTTATATTTTCCTGCCCCCTTCAACATAAGACGTAGTCTACTTAATTGATGTCATACAAACCAAACAAGTACATCCAAATATAATGAAAACAAACAAAAAAACACAACAAGTGCAAAACTTCATGAAGTACAAACCGAACAAAAAAACTTAAAAAAAACGTTCATTTGTGTCAAAATATTGTGGTCTTTATTTAAATGACGTCATTTACTAGGGCGAATCCACATTTAAAATGACCGCACTAATATGCACACGTTAAAGCAAATTCCTCGGGGGGCTTTTATTTTGAAACTCAACACGGCGGATGTTTTGGGACGCGTGCGCGCGCACGGCACACACACACACACACTCACCCTCCAGCCGCCAGCCTGACGTGACGCGGACTCGTAGTAGCAACACTTGACTTCTGCGCGGAGGTGAGCGAAACAAACACTTTTATATTTATATATATATATAAAGTTTTATACATATAAACATTAGAAAAGTGACACGTTTAAATCAATAGACTTTATTTTGTGGGAAACTTTTTTTTTTTTTAATCCAACCGTTATAATGTGCTTGTGCTTCTCTTGTAGTCATTACGGTAATTGTTGGTTGCATGAGTGATGCCAGTTGAGAGGAAATGGGAAGTTGCAATGTTGACTGTTTTGTTAAGGAGGGGGAGGATGAGGTGTGTGTGTGTGTGTGTGTGTGTGTGTGTGTGTGTGTGTGATAAAGCATTAGGTAATTGAGTGTGTAGACTGAGTGTCGCCAGCCCTCATAAAGCAGCAGCTCCTTGCTTGCTTGCTCTCTTGCTGACATCAGCGCCATTTTTCAACAACAACAACAACAACAAAGTGTTGGTGTTTAATTTGCACTTACCAGAAAGGCAAACAAGCGAAGTCTCAGACGGTGCAGCTCCTCGTCCCTTCTCCCCGCAGGTGTGACCTTCCAGACCATGAACCCGAGCGCCTCCATCACGTCGTTGTTCTCCTTCACCAGCCCCGCCGTCAAGCGCCTGCTGGGCTGGAAGCAGGGCGACGAGGAGGAGAAGTGGGCGGAGAAGGCGGTGGACTCGCTGGTGAAGAAGCTGAAGAAGAAGAAGGGCGCCATGGAGGAGCTGGAGAGAGCCCTCAGCTGCCCGGGACAGCCCAGTTGAGTCTCGGCGAGAGCCCCGGGGTCCACTACTGACGACGGTGTCCCTAATAAAGTGTCTCTCTCCCCGCCCACGCCAGGCAAGTGCGTGACCATCCCCCGCTCGCTGGACGGCAGGCTGCAGGTGTCGCACCGCAAAGGTCTCCCCCACGTCATCTACTGCCGGGTGTGGCGCTGGCCGGACCTGCAGTCACACCACGAGCTCAAGGCCCTGGACTGCTGCGAGTTCCCTTTCGGCTCCAAGCAGAAGGACATCTGTGTCAACCCCTACCACTACCGCCGTGTGGAGACCCCAGGTACTGCGTCTCGCCACCCGCACACGTATGGTAGCCCAAAGTCCCCCACCCCCAAAAAATTGCGATTTACGAATACATTACAATTACATCCCGATTAAGAAATGGGCTTGGAAGTGGCCGATCCGGGTCACGGCACCAAATTACATCCCCTGATTGAGAGATGGGCTTGGAAGTCAACAAGCTAAAAGCTCACTGTCTAGTGCAGCTCTTAATGCGTGGAGAAGAGAGGTTGACACTCACCCCCTAAAAGTGGCCGATCCAGGTCACGGCACCAAATTATGAGAGATAGGCTTGGAAGTCAACAAGCTAAAAGCTCACTGTGTAGTGCAGTTCTTATTGCGTGGAGAAGAGAGGTTAACATTCACCCCCTAAAAGTGGCTGATTCCAGGTCACAGCACCAAATTACATGCCCTGATTGAGAGATGGGCTTGGAAGTCAAAAAGCCAAAAGCTCACTGTTTAGTACAGCTCTTAATGCGTGGAGAAGAGAGGTTAACACTCACCCCCTAATGTGGCCGATCCAGGTCACGGCACCAAATTATGAGAGATAGGCTTGGAAGTCAAGAAGCTAAAAGCTCACTGTGTAGTGCAGTTCTTAATTCGTGGAGAAGAGATGTTAACACTCACCCCCTAAAAGTGGCCGATTCGGGTCACAGCACCAAATTACAACCTCCTGATTGAGAGATGGGCTTGGAAGTCAAAAAGCCAAAAGCTTACTGTCTAGTGCAACTCTTAATGCGTGGATAAGAGAGGTTAACCCTCAGGCCCTAAAAATGGCCGATCCGGGTCACGGCACCAAATTATGAGAGATAGGCTTGGAAGTCAACAAGCTAAAAGCTCATTGTCTCGTGCAATTCTTAATGCGTGGAGAAGAGAGGTTAACACTCACCCCTTAAAAATGGCCGATCCGGGTCACGGCACCAAATTACATCTCCTGATTGAGAGATGGGCTTGGAAGTCAACAAGCCAAAAGCTCACTGTCTAGTGCAGCTCTTAATGCGTGGAGAAGAGAGCTTAACACTCACCCCCTAAAAGTGGCTGATTCCAGGTCACGGCACCAAATTACATCCCCTGATTGAGAGATGGGCTTGGAAGTCAACAAGCCAAAAGCTCACTGTCTAGTGCAGCTCTTACTGCGTGGAGAAGAGAGCTTAACACTCACCCCCTAAAAATGGCCGGTCCGGGTCACAGCACCAAATTATGAGAGATAGGCTTGGAAGTCAACAAGCTAAAAGCTCACTGTCTAGTGCAGCTCTTAATGTGTGGAGAAGAGAGGTTAACACTCACCCCCTAAAAGTGGCTGATTACAGGTCACGGCACCAAATTACATCCCCTGATTGAGAGATGGGCTTGGAAGTCGACAAGCTAAAACCTCACTGTGTAGTGCAGTTCTTAATGCGTGGAGAAGAGAGGTTAACATTCACCCCCTAAAAGTGGTTGATCCGGGTCACGGCACCAAATTACATCCCCTGATTGAGAGATGGGCTTGGAAGTCAAAAAGCCAAAAACTCACTGTCTAGTGCAGTTCTTAATGCGTGGAGAAGACAGGTTAACACTCACCCCCTAATGTGGCCGATCCAGGTCACAGCACCAAATTATGAGAGATAGGCTTGGAAGTCAACAAGCTAAAAGCTCATTGTGTAGTGCAGTTCTTAATGCGTGGAGAAGAGAGGATAACACTCACCCCCTAAAAGTGGCCGATCCAGGTCACGGCACCAAATTACATCCCCTGATTGAGAGATGGGCTTGGAAGTCAACAAGCTAAAAGCTCACTGTCTAGTGCAGCTCTTAATGCGTGGAGAAGAGAGGTTAACACTCACCCCCTAAAAGTGGCCGATCCGGGTCACGGCACCAAATTGCATCCTCCTGATTGAGAGATGGGCTTGGAAGTCGACAATCTAAAAGCTCACTGTGTAGTGTAGTTCTTAATGCGTGGAGAAGAGAGGTTAACACTCACCCCCTAAAAGTGGCTGATTCCAGGTCACAGCACCAAATTACATGCCCTGATTGAGAGATGGGCTTGGAAGTCAAAAAGCCAAAAGCTCACTGTTTAGTACAGCTCTTAATGCGTGGAGAAGAGAAGTTAACACTCACCCCCTAATGTGGCCGATCCAGGTCACGGCACCAAATTATGAGAGATAGGCTTGGAAGTCAACAAGCTAAAAGCTCACTGTGTAGTGCAGTTCTTAATTCGTGGAGAAGAGATGTTAACACTCACCCCCTAAAAGTGGCCGATTCGGGTCACAGCACCAAATTACAACCTCCTGATTGAGAGATGGGCTTGGAAGTCAAAAAGCCAAAAGCTTACTGTCTAGTGCAACTCTTAATGCGTGGATAAGAGAGGTTAACCCTCAGGCCCTAAAAATGGCCGATCCGGGTCACGGCACCAAATTATGAGAGATAGGCTTGGAAGTCAACAAGCTAAAAGCTCATTGTCTCGTGCAATTCTTAATGCGTGGAGAAGAGAGGTTAACACTCACCCCTTAAAAATGGCCGATCCGGGTCACGGCACCAAATTACATCTCCTGATTGAGAGATGGGCTTGGAAGTCAACAAGCCAAAAGCTCACTGTCTAGTGCAGCTCTTAATGCGTGGAGAAGAGAGCTTAACACTCATCCCCTAAAAATGGCCGGTCCGGGTCACAGCACCAAATTATGAGAGATAGGCTTGGAAGTCAACAAGCTAAAAGCTCACTGTTTAGTGCAGCTCTTAATGCGTGGAGAAGAGAGGTTAACACTCACCCCCTAAAAATGGCCGATCCGGGTCACAGCACCAAATTACAACCTCCTGATTGAGAGATGGGCTTGGAAGTCGACAATCTAAAAGCTCACTGTGTAGTGTAGTTCTTAATGCGTGGAGAAGAGAGGTTAACATTCACCCCCTAAAAGTGCCCGATCCGGGTCACGGCACCAAATTACATCCCCTGATTGAGAGATGGGCTTGGAAGTCAAAAAGCCAAAAACTCACTGTCTAGTGCAGTTCTTAATGCGTGGAGAAGAGATGTTAACACTCACCCCCTAAAAATGGCCGATCCGGGTCACGGCACCAAATTATGAGAGATAGGCTTAGAAGTCAACAAGCTAAAAGCTCATTGTGTAGTGCAGTTCTTAATGCGTGGAGAAGAGAGGATAACACTCACCCCTTAAAAGTGACCGATCCGGGTCACGGCACCAAATTACATCCCCTGATTGAAAGATGGGCTTGGAAGTCAAAAAGCCAAAAGCTCACTGTCTAGTGCAGCTCTTAATGCGTGGAGAAGAGAGGTTAACACTCAGGCCCTAAAAATGGCCGATCCGGGTCACGGCACTAAATTACATCCCCTGATTGAGAAATGGGCTTGGAAGTCGACAGGCTAAAAGCTCAATGTCTAGTGCAGCTCTTGATGCGCAGAGAGGTTAACACTCACCCACTAAAAGTGGCCGATCCGGGTCACGGCACCAAATTACATCCCCTAATTGAGGGATGGGCTTGGAGGTCAACAAGCCAAAAGCTCACCGTCTAGTGCAGAGAGGTTAACACTCACCTCCTAAATTGGTCGATCTGGGTCACGGCACCAAATTACATCCCCTGATTGAGAGATGGCTTGGAAGTTTAAAAAAAAAATCCCTGTCTAGTGCAGCTCTTAATGTGTGGAGAAGAGCGGTTAACACTCACCCCCTAAAAGTGGCCAATCCGGGTCACGGCACCAAATGACTCTGCCTGGTTACTACTGACGCCAACTGTGCCAGGGCATGTTTGTAAACGTCACTCCCTTGCGCCTTAAGAGTTGCGTGAGACTACGAGCTGACGGGCTGGGGCTTTTAGCTTGTTGGCTAATATTGTCTACACACATTTTTACTGTACTGTACATGTTGTGTCCTTTACTACACACAATGTGTACACATGTTGTCCTTTACTACACACTATGTGTACACATGTTGTCCTTTACTACACACTATGTGTACACATGTTGTGTCCTTTACTACACACTATGTGTACACATGTTGTGTCCTTTACTACACACCTTGTGTACACATGTTGTGTCCTTTACTACACAAATGTGTACACATGTTGTGTCCTTTACTACACACTATGTGTACACATGTTGTGTCCTTTACTACACACCTTGTGTACACATGTTGTGTCCTTTACTACACAATATGTGTACACATGTTGTGTCCTTTACTACACACCGTGTGTACACATGTTGTGTCCTTTACTACACAATATGTGTACACATGTTGTGTCCTTTACTACACACTGTGTGTACACATGTTGTGTCCTTTACTACACAATACGTGTACACATGTTGTCTTTTACTACACACTATGTGTACACATGTTGTGTCCTTTACTACACACCATGTGTACACATGTTGTCCTTTACTACACGCTACGTGTACACGTGTTGTGTCCTTTACTACACACTATGTGTACACATGTTGTGTCCTTTACTACACACTGTGTGTACACATGTTGTGTCCTTTACTACACACCGTGTGTACACATGTTGTGTCCTTTACTACACACCATGTGTACACATCTTGTGTCCTTTACTACACACCGTGTGTACACATGTTGTGTCCTTTACTACACACTGTGTGTACACATGTTGTGTCCTTTACTACACACAATGTGTACACATGTGTCCTTTACTACACACTATGTGTACACGTTTTGTGTCCTTTACTACACACAATGTGTACACATGTTGTGTCCTTTACTACACAATGTGTACACATGTTGTGTCCTTTACTACACACCGTGTGTACACATGTTGTGTCCTTTACTACACACTGTGTGTACACATGTTGTGTCCTTTACTACACACCGTGTGTACACATGTTGTGTCCTTTACTACACACCATGTGTACACATCTTGTGTCCTTTACTACACACCGTGTGTACACATGTTGTGTCCTTTACTACACACTGTGTGTACACATGTTGTGTCCTTTACTACACACAATGTGTACACATGTGTCCTTTACTACACACTATGTGTACACATGTTGTGTCCTTTACTACACACTATGTGTACACATGTTGTGTCCTTTACTACACAATGTGTACACATGTTGTGTCCTTTACTACACACTATGTGTACACATGTTGTGTTAATGCTGAAGAGCCGAACTGAAATGCTAACAGTTAGCAAGGTGGTCAGATAACAAGAAGTTTTAAAATCTGTGCAAAAGGATATTTAAATAAAAAAAAGCTAGCATGCTAATAGTACTGTGCTAACAGTCAACATGAGTGAAATACACAAATATATGACACTCCGGTGTATACCTGCTCATTTAGCAGAAGAAGAAAAATGCTAACTGAAACCTGTGTTAAGTACCAAAATATATTACTGAGGTGTGTTACTGGGAAATGTCTTTAAAATGCTAAGTTGCTAACAGTAGCATGCATTAAGTACCAAAATATAACTGAAGAGTAATGTCTGACAAAATAATAAGGTAAAAAACTAGCCTGCTAATGTTAGCATGAATTAAGTACCAAAATGTGACTGGGATGGAGACTTGCAAAATGAGCCCAAAAAATAGCTAGCATATTAACGTTAGCATGCTAACATGCGATTCATGAAGTATTTGATGCTAAAGTGTATACCAGCAAAAATGCTAATATTAGAATGCTCTAGTAATGTATGTATATATATGTATAAATATATGTATATGTATAAGTATGTGCATATATATATATATATACATATATATATACACATACATATATACATACATACATACATACATATGTATATATATACGTATATATATATACACACATATATATATATACACATACATACATATGTATGTATATGTTTGTATGTGTGTATATATATATATTTATATTATGTATGTATATATATAAATATATATATATAATGTATGTATGTGTATACATATATGTATTTATATAATGTATGTATATATATATGTATATACATATGTATGTTTATATATACACAAACATACATATGTTTGTATATATACAAACATATGTATATACATATATATATACATACATTATATAAATACATATATGTATACACATACATACATTATATATATATATATATATTTATATATATACATACATACATAATATAAATATATATATATATATATATATACAAACATATATATACATATGTATATACATATATATATACAAACATATATATACATATGTATATATATATATATACAAACATACATATACATACATATGTATATACATATATATATATATATACATATGTATGTATATGTATGTTTGTATATATATATATATATATATATATATATATATATATGTCTTAATAAGGTTATCCAAAAAATAGTGCTCGATACCGTAGTAGAGCGCAATATATGTATGTGTGGGGAAAAAATCACAAGACTATTTCATCTCTACAGGCCTGTTTCATGAGGGGGGGTACCCTCAATCATCAGGAGAAATCTCCTGATGATTGAGGGTACCCCCCCTCATGAAACAGGCCTGTAGAGATGAAATAGTCTTGTGATTTTTTTCCCACACATACATATATATATATATATATGTATATACATATGTATGTATATGTATGTTTGTATATATATATATATGCATATATATATATATAATGTATGTATGTGTGTATATATATGTATTTATATAATGTATGTATATATATATATATATGTGTATATATATGTATATACATATGTATGTATATATATATGTATGTTTGTATATATATATATATATATATATATATGTATATGTATGTATATATATATATATACGTGTATATATGTATGTACCGGTATATATATATATATATATATGTGTGTGTGTATGTATATGTATATATATAAATGTATATGTATATACTGTATATGTATGTATGTATGTATGTATCTGCTGTACAGACTGTATATTGTGACCTAGAGTCTGATGGTTCTGTCCCAGTTCTGCCTCCCGTCCTGGTCCCGCGCCACAGCGAGTTCAACCCCCAGCACAGTCTCCTGGCCAAGTTCCGCAATGCCTCCCTGCACAACGAGCCCTTGATGCCGCAGAACGCCACCTACCCAGAGTCCTTCCCGCCGCCGCCCTTCTCCTCG
>NC_084584.2:5465000-5522500 GCF_033978685.3 Nerophis lumbriciformis | reverse complement strand
TTCAAGAAACTCTTCAAACTTAAAGTGTTTACAAAGTATAAAGAAGAAGAACCATGATAAACATTCTGTATTTATTTAACTAATCCATTCTTTCACTCTTTCACTCACAAACTAATCTTACTTATCTCAACATATGAAATGTAACTTACTTCACCAATTATTATTTATTTACTTATTTTTATTGTGATTACTTATGGAGTATATTGTGAATAAATTGAGAACAGGAAGTGAACAAAAGTTTTAGCAACTTTATGTAAAAGAAAAGGGGTAGGATTAAATAAGCTCTGCTTCTTCCTACTCCTTTTCGAACATGTTGAATAGAGAAACTGGAGATTGTGATGTATCATGTTGTATGATTGCATGTTCGAAATAAACTCAAACTCAAACTCAAAAGCAGGCCTGGGCAAATTTAGAGAAAAAAATGTGTCTGTGGTCCGGAATTTCTGATTTTTAGGAACACTAATACAAAACCTTGAATGCTAAAAACGTTATGACAGACCGCCTTAAAAAACAGAATTTAATTTTTAATTTTTTTACTGAATGAGACACCCAAAATGTTCATGAAAAGAAAGAATGTGGGGTTTACAATAGTAACTATATAGGATAAAACACTGAATATTGACAACTAGGGCTGCAACAACTAATCGATTAAAATCGATTATAAAAATAGTTGGCGATTAATTTATTCATCGATTCGTTGGATCTATGCTATGCGCACAGGCTACGTTTTTGTTGTTGTTTTTTTAACTTTTATTTATAAACTGCGACATTTACAAACAGCTGAGAAACAATAATCAAAATTAAAGCTGCAAGCAGCGTTGGTCGGGCCCGCATATTTGGCAGGTGCTAGTCCTAAGTGTCCCAATACTATTGTCCAGTTTTAGTCATAAGTGTCCCAATACTTTTGTCTACTTTTAGTCTGAAGTGTCCCAAGACTTTTGTCTAGTGTACCTACCTTGTCTGCATTGTGTGGGCACGTTGGTGCTTCCTGCTTTTAAGCAGCCATCTTAAAAAAACAGCAGCGCAGCAGCATCAGCGCAGCGGGTCTTTGAAGGGTCATAAAATCAAAACCGGAGCAGTTTGAAAAAAAGCGCTTCTGTCATTGTAATCACAAGGGTTCAATCTCTCTCCTGTTTTAGTTTGAAGGCGAAACGACAAACGCGCTCAGAGGAGATAGTTTTTGAAGGAAGGTGACCGGTTTTTACAAAAAATTTGTTTTGAAGGGGGAATAGCAAACTTCCTGTTGATTTTTGCTGAGGGTTGTCAATCTATGAAATGTAGGTCTAAGTGAGACCTACGGAGAGGTTTTTGTTTCATGTCTTTCCGACTTTCCCAGTGGGAGTTACAGGCAGTTTTGTCATTTTTTTCTTCTGAGGAGCAGTTTTTTCTCCGTTTTATTCAAAAATTGCACAAGAGCGCAATTTTGAGATTTGGGGTTAGGTTTTTTATTAGATCGCAATTTTTGCCAGTCCTGATGTGTGCGTTCAGTTTGGTGAGTTTTGAAGCGTGCTAAGGGGGTCAAATTACAGCTCAAAGAGGCAAAAGTTACTGTTTTTAGTACTTTTTTGTCTTGAAGGGGGAATAGCCAACTTCCTGTTGATTTTTGCCCGAGAATATACTACCGTATTTTCCGCACTATAAGGCGCACCTAAAAACCACAAATTTTCTCAAAAGCTGACAGTGCGCCTTATAACCCGGTGCGCTTTATATATGGATAAATATTAAGATTCATTTTCATAAAGTTTCGGTCTCGCGACTTCGGTAAACAGCCGCCATCTTTTTTCCCGGTAGAACAGGAAGCGCTTCTTCTTCTACGCAAGCAACCGCCAAGGTAAGCACCCGCCCCCATAGAACAGGAAGCGCTTCTTCTTCTACTGTAAGCAACCACCCGCCCGCGTAGAAGAAGAAAAAGCGCGCGGATATCACCGTACGTTTCATTTCCTTTGTGTGTTTACATCTGTAAAGACCACAAAATGGCTCCTACTAAGCGACAGGTATCCGGTTCATGAAAAGACGCAATCTCTCCATCCGCACACGGATTACTATTTCACAGCAACTGATATTCCTGTGAACCGCACTGTGGATACAACGGGAGCACGTACGGTGAATATTCGCACCACAGGGAATGAGAAGTCATCCTTCACTGTGGTTCTAGCTTGCCATGCTAATGGCCAGAAACTTCCACCCATGGTGATATTGAAAAGGAAGACCTTGCCAAAAGAGACCTTTCCAGCCGGCGTCATCATAAAAGCTAACTCGAAGGGATGGATGAAGAAAAGATGAGCGAGTGGTTAAGGTAAGTTTAAGTTTACGCGAAGAGGCCGGGTGGCTTTTTCCACGCAGCTCTGTCCATGTTGATATACGTATGTTTGTGATTGCACATTTGCGTACATTTTGGGAGTGAACAGAGTTGTTAGAACGCTGGTTTTTAATATATTATTAAAGTTTGACTGACCTATCTGACTGTTTTTTTGACATTCCTTTAGCGCTGTTAGATGCGGCTTACAACACGGGGCGGCTTATAGGTGGACAAAGTTT
Organism: Nerophis lumbriciformis; assembly: GCF_033978685.3. Lineage (NCBI taxonomy): Eukaryota > Metazoa > Chordata > Actinopteri > Syngnathiformes > Syngnathidae > Nerophis > Nerophis lumbriciformis. The sequence goes on along the minus strand of NC_084584.2, from coordinate 5,519,962 downwards.
TTAAATATGCCGTTCATTGAAGGCGCGGCTTATAACCCAGGGCGCCTTATGGTGCGGAAAATACGGTATATGAATGAGGTAGATCCCCTCCACTTGGTACATTGAAAAGTAGCTCGCCTGCAGAAAAAGTGTGAAACATGCAGAATAAATGTAGAAAGACTGTGAGAATGTTTGAATGTACAGTAGCAATATTGAAGAATAATATCAATTAGCAACTAACGATTAATTCGATAATCGATTAATCTGTCGATTATTACTTCGATTAATCGATTAATAATCGGATAAAAGAGACAAACTGCATTTCTATCCTTTCCAGTATTTTATTGGAAAAAAAACAGCATACTGGCGCCATGTTCTTTCAACTTGCCAAATAAAACAAGGAAAATGTTACAAAAATGCACACTTTTGACACCCCTGCTACAGATAATAAAAAATTAAATGGGATAAATCTATAGATAAAAAGCAGAGCCTGACGACGCATGCGCGTTTATCATAACTCTCTCGCTCTCTCTGCCTCTGCCCCTCCCTCACCAATGCTGCTGTTTGTTTTGTTTTTAACCCCTTCTTAACCCTGAACGTACATTGAAAATACACGCAACCCTAACTCAAAATGCCGGACATTTGAGGCATTTAAGAAACTCCGCCCTGACAGCTCCGCAAAAGAGGACATGTCCGGTGAAAAGAGGACGTATGGTCAGTCTATTCTAGCCCGTTAGCTGCTAGCATGCTAGCAGCGATCGGTTTCACCGGACATGTCCTCTTTTGCTAGCATGCCAGCAGCTAACGGGCTAGGCTAGACTGACCATACGTCCTCTTTTCACCGGACATGTCCTCTTTTGCAGGGCTGTCAGGGCGGAGTTTCTTAAATGCCTCAAATGTCCGGCATTTTGAGTATTGTTTACACAACGTGCAGTACGCTACTTAATATGTCCGTGTGGAAACTCGTTCGGTACACCTCCGCACCGAATCGAAACCCCCGTACCAAAACGGTTCGATACAAATACACGTACCGTTACACCCCTATTATTAGGGCCCGCATGGTCCTTATGTCCCATTGCCATGGGACATAAGGACCTATTGAATTTCTAAGGTTTTATTATTATTATTATTATTCTGCAACTTTGCGCTGTAATTTGACCCCCTTAACATACTTCAAAACTCACCAAATTTTACACACACATAAGTAATATACGGCAAAAAAAAACCAAACCCCAAAACTCAAAATTGCGCTCTAGCGCCCCCTAGGGAAAAAAAACTAGACTGCCTGTAACTCCCACTAGGAAGGTCGGAGAGACATGAAACAAAAACCTCTATGTAGGTCTGACTCAGATCTAGATTTCATAATAGTACATTCTCAGGCTAAAATCAACAGGAAGTTGGCAATTCCCCCTTAAAGACAAAAAAGTACTAAAAACAGTCACTTTTGCCTCTTTGAGCTGTAATTTGACCCCCTTAACATGCTTCAAAACTCACCAAACTGAACGCACACATCAGGACTGGCAAACATTGCGATCTAAAAAAAAAACCTAACCCAAATCTCAAAATTGCGCTCTACTGCAATTTTTTAATAAAACGCAAAAAAAACCTGCTCCTCGGAAGAAAAAAATGACAAAACTTCCTGTAACTCCCACTCGGAAGGTCGGAGAGACATGAAACAAAAACCTCTATGTAGGTCTCACTTAGACCTACATTTCATAAATTGACAACCCCCAGCAAAAATCAACAGGAAGTTTGCTATTCCCCCTTCAAAACAAATGTTTTGTAAAAACCGGTCACCTTCCTTCAAAAACTAACTCCTCTGAGCGCGTTTGTCGTTTCGCCTTCAAACTAACACAGGAGAGAGATTGAACCCTTGTGATTACAATGACAGAAGCGCTTTTTTTCTAACTGCTCCGGTTTTGATTTTATGACCCTTCAAAGACCCGCTGCGCTGATGCTGCTGCGCTGCTGCTGCTGCGCTGCTGTTTTTTTAAGATGGCTGTTTAAAAGCAGGAAGCACCAACGTGCCCACACAATGCAGACAAGGTAGATATACTAGACAAAAGTCTTGGGACACTTCAGACTAAAAGTAGACAAAAGTATTGGGACACTTATGACTATCACTGGACAAAAGTATTGGGACATTTAGGACTAGCACCTGCCAAATACGCGGGCCCGACCAATGCTGCTTGCAGCTTTATTTTGATTATTGTTTCTCTGCTGTTTGTAAATGTTGCAGTTTATAAATAAAGGTTAAAAAAAAAAAAGTAGCCTCACCGCATGCGCATAGCATAGATCCAACGAATCGATGACTAAATTAATCGCCAACTACTTTTATAATCGATTTTAATCGATTAGTTGTTGCAGCCCTAATATCAATACAATAAATCAGGGCAGCCCGCAGCTTATTTTTTAACGACCTGCAGACCAAACATTTGCGTTTTTTAAAATAATTCTGTAGATATACAGGTCAGTCTTATTTTGCTACTTGCCAACGTTAGCATCCTAGCATTTTAAACAACATTGTAAACACCTTAAGAGAAATAATCTATTTTGGTACTTGACACTCGTTACAGTTAGCACTTTAGCATGCTATGCTAGCCTTTTTAGCTAACAGCACAGTGTCATATTTTGATATTTCACTGATGCGAACTGTAAGCGTGCTATTCTTAGCATGTTAGCTTTTTTTTAAGCTCATTTTGCTCTTTTTGTTTGTTACTTGACGCTATCTGGCCAGCATGCACACTGTTAGCATTTCAGTTCAGCTTTGAGTGTGTGAATTATATTTACCGTATTTTCCGCACTATTAGCCGCACCTAAAAACCACAAATTTACTTAAAAGCTGACAGTGCGGCTTATAACCCGGTGCGCTTTATATATGGATTAATATTAAGATTCATTTTCATAAAGTTTCGGTCTCGCAACTACGGTAAACAGCCGCCATCTTTTTTCCCCGTAGAAGAGGAAGTGCTTCTTCTTCTACGCAAGCAACCGCCAAGGTAAGCACCCGCCCCCATAGAAGAGGAAGCGCTTCTTCTTCTACTGTAAGCAACCACCCGCCCCCGTAGAAGAAGAAGAAGCGCGCGGATATTACGTTTCATTTCCTTTGTGTGTTTACATCTGTAAAGACCACAAAATGGCTCCTACTAAGCGACAGGTTTCCGGTTCATGAAAAGACGCAATCTCTCCATCCGCACACGGACTACTATTTCACAGCAACTGCCTAAAGACTTTCAAGAAAAGCTGGCTACTTTCCGTGCATATTGTAAAAACAAGATAGCTGAAAAAAAGATCCGGCCAGAGAACATTATCAACATGGACGAGGTTCCATTGACTTTTGATATTCCTGTGAACCGCACTGTGGATACAACGGGAGCACGTACGGTGAATATTCGCACCACAGGGAATGAGAAGTCATCCTTCACTGTGGTTCTAGCTTGCCATGCTAATGGCCAGAAACTTCCACCCATGGTGATATTCAAAAGGAAGACCTTGCCAAAAGAGACCTTTCCAGCCGGCGTCATCATAAAAGCTAACTCGAAGGGATGGATGGATGAAGAAAAGATGAGCGAGTGGTTAAGGTAAGTTTACGCGAAGAGGCCGGGTGGCTTTTTTCACGCAGCTCCGTCCATGTTGATATACGACTCCATGCGCGCCCACATCACGCTGGTTTTTAATATATTATTAAAGTTTGACTGACCTATCTGACTGTTTTTTTGACATTCCTTTAGCGCAGTTAGATGCGGCTTATAACACGGGGCGGCTTATAGGTGGACAAAGTTTTGAAATATGCCGTTCATTGAAGGCGCGGCTTATAACCCAGGGCGGCTTATGGTGCGGAAAATACGGTATATAGCGCTTTTCTCTAGTGACTCAAAGCGCTTTTACATAGTGAAAGCCAATATGTAAGTGACATTTAACGCAGTGTGGGTGGCACTGGGAGCAGGTGGGTAAAGTGTCTTGCCCAAGGACACAACGGCAGTGACGAGGACGACGTAGGCGGGGATCGAACATGGAACCCTCAAGTTGCTGGCACGGCCGCTCTACCAACCGAGCTATACCTGCTTTCACACAATTTCTACTGAAATTGCATTTTCCAGTTCTTTGTAAACATATCTTTATTATACGGGTTTTGAAGATGAAAACTACCTAAATGGATTCTCGTAAATTACAAATGGATTTAGAATGTGAATAATTACGAATCACGATTTGTTAGAGCACTTCTAGTTAACACTCACAACTTTGACATGTTCTTAAAAACTTCTAGAATATTCCGGGATCAAGCCCAATTGTGCGCTTATGAATGTTTATTGACGGGTGTAAAGGTGCTGCAGCTATGAATCCAGCAGAGGGCGCTGTCTCACTAGTCTGAAAATAGGCATTTTTAGGCCCAGAATTGCCAAATCACCATGGCAACACAATGTCATCTGTCTTTGGGCTCCATGGCACCTTCTTTACTTGGCATCAGATGATTCCTATCCAAATATCACCACCTAGTCAATCACTTACCAGTCTTTTCTGGTTGAGGACCTGCTCGATGAGGGAGGGTCTGGCGGGCCGGTCCCCCACGGTCCCCAGACGCTGCTTGTTGACCGACACGGGTCTTTCCTCTGGGTTGTCCTGATTGCAACAAACACAAAGTCTTCTTACAACACATTCTAAGACAACTTTTTAAATAAAACTCATTTAAAACAATTGAGTTGAGGTTACTTTTTGTTATTGAACAACATGAGCCTATCCCAGATGACTGTAAACAACATGATATCAACTTGGTGTTTCCCCAACTCAACTTTTGCACTTCCGATACGAGAGCTTTAAGTATGGCCAATATGATATCAGCAGGAATGATACATAAATGTATTATTTTGTAGTGTAGAACGTTGGAAAAGGTTTGATCAACAATGAACAACACTAAAATATCCGCCTCGAATGGACTGATACGGTCTTTAATTTGAAGTGGACTTGTAACAGTTTTTTGGCGACACCTAGTGGCCACGATGTTTCATGAAGTTGAAAGCTACGGACACGTTTGTTACTGGGTATTTTCTAATACGCTTCTGCCTCTGAGACTTTGGATGTGTAAGTAATATGCAACTATAATTATTTGATACTTGTTTATATTCACACATGTGCTGTTTTATTGTTCAATTATTACTGTGCATGTCTAGCTTGTGTGCTTAGCTGTGGTGTAGCTGCTAGCCCCTAGTAGCCTATAGCCTAGCATGTTTACTTTAGTAAAATAGAAGAAATTGTGTGCTTATTGGAGGACATTTAGATGTTAATTGGCTGTCCACCTTTGCACAAGTGAACACACTGCAGGACTGCTTGTATCGCTCATGATATCACACACAAGTAAACACGCTGCAGGACTCCTTGTATCGCTCATGATATCACACACAAGTGAACACGCTGCAGGACTGCTTGTATCGCACACAAGTGAACACACTGCAGGACTGCTTGTATCGCCCATGATATCACACACACAAGTAAACACGCTGCAGGACTCCTTGTATCGCCCATGATATCACACACAAGTAAACATGCTGCAGGACTCCTTGTATCGCTCCTGATATCACACAGAAGTGAACACGCTGCAGGACTGCTTGCATCGCACATGATATCGCACACAAGTGAACACACTACAGGACTGCTTGTATCGCCCATGATATCACACACAAGTAAACACGCTGCAGGACTCCTTGTATCGCACATTATATCACACACAAGTGAACACACTGCAGGACTGCTTGTATCGCACACAAGTGAACACACTACAGGACTGCTTGTATCGCTCATGATATCACACACAAGTGAACACGCTGCAGGACTCCTTGTATCGCTCATGATATCACACACAAGTGAACACGCTGTAGGACTTCTTGTATCGCACATTATATCACACACAAGTAAACACGCTGCAGGACTGCTTGTATCGCACATATCACCACACACAAGTAAACACGCGGTAAGACTGCTTGTATCACACATGATACCACAGACAAGTAAACACGCTGCAGGATTGCTTGTATCGTACATGATATCACACACAAGTAAACACGCTGCAGGACTGCTTGTATCGCACATGATATCACACACAAGTAAACACGCTGCAGGACTGCTTGTATCGTACATGATATCACACACAAGTAAACATGCTGCAGGACTGCTTGTACTGCACATTATATCCCGCACAAGTAAACACACTGCAGGACTGCTTGTATCGCACGTATCACCATGTAAACACGCGGCAAGACTGCTCGTGTCGCACATGATATCACAGAAGTAAACACGCGGCAGGACTGCTTGTATCGCACATGATACCACACAAAACTACAAAAATGGAGCCCGCATACAGTCTGCGTAAAAACTACAAAAATTGAGCCCGCATACAGTGGAAAGTGTGAGTAAAAACTACAAATATGGAGCCCGTATTCCGTGGATAGTGTGCGTAAAAACTACAAAAATGGAGCATGCATGCACTGGAAAGTGTGAGTAAAAACTACAAAAATGGAGCCTGCATACAGTCTGCGTAAAAACTACAAAAATGGAGCCCGCATACAGTGGAAAGTGTGAGTAAAAACTACAAAAATGGAGCATGCATACAGTCTGCGTAAAAACTACAAATGGAGCCCGCATACAGTGGAAAGTGTGAGTAAAAACTACAAAAATGGAGCATGCATACAGTCTGCGTAAAAACTACAAAAATGGGGCCACATACAGTGGAAAGTGTGCGAAAAAACTACAAAAATGGAGCCACATACAGTCTGCATATAAACTACATAAATGGAGTCACACACAGTGCAAAATGTGTGTTTCAACTACATAAATGGAGTTACATACCGTGTAAAGTGTGCGTATAAACTACAAAAATTGAGCCACATACAGTCTGCGTATAAACTACATTAATGGAGCCACATACAGTCTGCATATAAACTACATAAATGGAGCCACATACAGTGTAAAGTGCATATAAACTACATAAATGGAGCTACATACAGTGTAAAGTGTGCGTATAAACTACAAAAATGGACCCACATACAGTGCAAAGTGTGCGTATAAACTACAAAAATGGACCCACATACAGTGCAAAGTGTGCGCATAAACTACATAAATGGAGCCACATACAGTGTAAAGTGTGCGTATAAACTACAAAAATGGAGCCACATACAGTCTGCGTATAAACTACAAAAATTTAGCCACATACAGTCTGTGTATAAACTACATAAATGGAGTCACATACAGTGTAAAGTGTGCGTATAAACTACAAAAATGGAGCCACATACAGTCTGCGTATAAACTACAAAAATTTAGCCACATACAGTGTAAAGTGTGCGTATAAACTACAAAAATGGAGCCACATACAGTCTGCGTATAAACTACAAAATTTAGCCACATACAGTCTGTGTATAAACTACATAAATGGAGTCACATACAGTGTAAAGTGTGTGTATAAACTACATAAATGGAGCCACAGACAGTGTAAAGTGTGGATATAAACTACATAAATGGAGCCACATACAGTGTAAAGTGTGTGTATAAACTACAAAAATGGATTCACATACGGTGCAAAGTGTGAAATGGAGCCACATACAGTGTAAAGTGTGCGTATAAACTACATAAATGGAGCCACATACAGTGTAAAGTGCATGTATAAACTACATAAATGGAGTCACATACAGTGTAAAGTGTGTGTGTAAAATACATAAATGGAGTCACATACAGTGTAAAGTTTGAGTATAAACTACATAAATGGAGCCACATACAGTGTTGTATAAACTACATAAATGGAGCCACATACAGTGTAAAGTTTGAGTATAAACTACATAAATGGAGCCACATACAGTGTTGTATAAACTACATAAATGGAGCCACATACAGTGTAAAGTTTGAGTATAAACTACATAAATGGAGCCACATACAGTGTAAAGTTTGAGTATAAACTACATAAATGGAGCCACATACAGTGTTGTATAAACTACATAAATGGAGCCACATACAGTGTTGTATAAACTACATAAATGGAGCCACATACAGTGTAAAGTGTGTGTATAAACTCCATAAATGGAGCCACATACAGTGTTGTATAAACTACATAAATGGAGCCACATAGTGTAAAGTTTGAGTATAAACTACATAAATGGAGCCACATACAGTGTAGTGTGTGTATAAACTACATAAATGGAGTCACGTAGTGTAAAGTTTGAGAATAAACTACATAAATGGAGCCACATACAGTGTTGTATAAACTACATAAATGGAGCCACATAGTGTAAAGTTTGAGTATAAACTACATAAATGGAGCCACATACAGTGTTGTATAAACTACATAAATGGAGCCACATACAGTGTAAAGTGTGTGTATAAACTACATAAATGGAGCCACATACAGTGTTGTATAAACTACATAAATGGAGCCACATACAGTGTAAGGTGTGTGTATAAACTACATAAATGGAGCCACATACAGTGTAAAGTTTGAGTATAAACTACATAAATGGAGCCACATACAGTGTTGTATAAACTACATAAATGGAGCTACATACAGTGTAAAGTTTGAGTATAAACTACATAAATGGAGCCACATACAGTGTAAATTTTGAGTATAAACTACATAAATGGAGCCACATAATGTAAAGTTTGAGTATAAACTACATAAATGGAGCCACATACAGTGTTGTATAAACTACATAAATGGAGCCACATACAGTGTAAAGTTTGAGTATAAACTACATAAATGGAGCCACATACAGTGTAAAGTGTGTGTATAAACTACATAAATGGAGCCACATACAGTGTAAAGTGTGTGTATAAACTACATAAATGGAGCCACATACAGTGTAAAGTTTGAGTATAAACTACATAAATGGAGCCACATACAGTGTTGTATAAACTACATATATGGAGCCACATGTATAAACTACATAAATGGAGCCACATACAGTGTTGTATAAACTACATAAATGGAGCCACATACAGTGTAAAGTTTGAGTATAAACTACATAAATGGAGCCACATACAGTGTTGTATAAACTACATAAATGGAGCCACATACAGTGTAAAGTTTGAGTATAAACTACATAAAAGGAGCCACATACAGTGTTGTATAAACTACATAAATGGAGCCACATACAGTGTAAAGTTTGAGTATAAACTACATAAATGGAGCCACATATGTAAAGTGTGTGTATAAACTACATAAATGGAGCCACATACAGTGTGTGTATAAACTACATAAATGGAGCCACATACAGTGTAAAGTGTGAGTGTAAACTACATAAATGGAGCCACATACAGTGTTGTATAAACTACATAAATGGAGCCACATACAGTGTTGTATAAACTACATAAATGGAGCCAGATATGTAAAGTGTGCTTACGTCTAGTTTGCTGCTGGACATGGCCTGGTCGCTCTTCTTCTTCTTGTACTTGTCTTTGTACATCTTGTTGCGGTGCTTCTTGCACATCCACGGCTTCCTCTGCTTGGCCACCTGCGTGGTGGTCTCCGTGCAGCCGTCGTAGGTGCACTGCTTGGGGACGTGACCGTCGCCCTCCAGGCCGTCCTCGTCCATCATCTCCTCGGGGCTGGCGGCGCTGTCCCGGGGGTCCGAGCTGTCCAGCACGTCGCTCTCCTCGTCCGCGTCGTCCATGTCCGCGTCCATGGGGATCAGGGTGATCACGTCTCGGCTGTCGACCGAGCGGCTGTCGCCCACGATGTAGCGCTGGCCGTCTTTAGTGAGCAGGATCGCGGAGTCTTTGCTGCTCGGTGTCGGTGTCGGGCTGTCGTCGTCGCTCATGTTGTTGTTGTTAGCTTCTGAAGCTAACAAGCTAAAGCTAGCTAGCTAAAAACAAGCTAAAACTAGCTCGCTGGGGCTTACTCGCGGCTATTAGCTGACTATTTCATTCGTCTCACACATTTATATCAAACAATAAGAAAGCACCGAGCATAAAATTAGGATTCTGATTCACATATCGAACATAATACGACGACTAAGCGATTTGTTTGTTCGGGTCTTCGCGTTGCACATCCGGGTCCTTCTTCGTCGCCTCCCGCCACTTCACCCTCCTCATTATTTTATTTATTTTTATTTATTTATTTATTGAACAAAAAACATACATTTATAATTCACACAAAAGTCAAGGCACTTTCAACACCAAGGAAAGAAAAACAAATACAGATAGAGTATTAAATATTGTAGCGGCTGGCAATGGCTGCGGGGAGAGATCGGGAAGTGACGTATATATATATTTTGCATTCTATTTTAGTTACTTTATTGAGTTTACAACCCCCTGGCGCTGTTTTATACTCTTTTTGTACTTATTTTGATTATTATTATTATTTCTCAATTGTTTGTAAATGTTGCAATTTATAAATAAAGGTTTATAAAATACAATGAAATTGACGGGAAAAAAGGGTGACACACATTGGAGTTGTTGTGTGGTTGAATTGCATCTTGTACAATAAAGACAAGACAAACAATTAAGTCGTATGAGCCTGGGATTTTTACAATATTAATAAATAATAATAATAAAACATCCATCCATCCATTTTTTTTACCGCTTATTCCCTTCGGGGTCGCGAGCCTATATGAAAAAAAAGATAAAAAGGTATCAATATAAGGGCTTTTGTACTCTTAATCATTCTCCCAAATTTGGTTGATAACTGTAAACCATTAAGCCAGTTAGAAAATGTAGGCCTTACTTTCATAAATCAACATTTATGTAGAAACATTTTTGCCTGGAGCATAACAATGTTGACAAACATTTCTATGTTACAGTCGTTTATAAAAAAAAATACCAAATGTGATCTCTCTGATCTCCTCCCAAAACACATGAATATTTAAAATAAAAATAATCTAAAACTGGTGAAGTTAAATGGAAAATAACTTTATCGTATAATCACTGGATAAATATAACAATTTAATTTAAAAAAAAATATTTTTACATATTTTTTTTCTTTCCACGTCACTGACACACACACACATGTACACTCTCACATCCCACACACACATGTACAGTATCACACACACACACACACACACATGTACACTCTCACATCCCACACACACATGTACAGTCTCACACACACACACGTACAATATCTCACACACACATGTACACGCTCACATTCCACACACAGATGATTGACATCCTCTACAGCTCCACTGATATAACAGCCGTCAACCTCCATGTTCAATTTAAGTTTCAAAAAATCCTTTGAAGGGTATATTCCATTAATCATTTTAAAATTGTACTTTTTTAATTTTGGGAGAAAAAAAAAACTGTGTATGTAATATATATTGTCTTTATTTTCCTTAACTCAACTTTTGCAAACTCCTTCAGGATATATTGTCTATGAACTGTGCCTGGAAAATATTCTCTCACTAAAACTGTTCACCCTCCTCTTTTTTTTTCTTCTTCTTTTTTTTTTTGTTGAATTTTATAAACCTTTATTTATGTTTTTATATATTTGTATTTATAAATTGCAACCTTTACAAACAATTGAGAAATAATAATAATCAAAATAAGTAAAAAAAAAAAAAAATAGTAAAAAAAACAGCGCCACAGTTAGACTAAAGTGGCCGGAACAGGAAAACCTGATCGGTCCACGCATGCGTAAAAATGATGTCACTTCCGTTCTATATATTTTTTCCTTTCTCCGAAGCAGCTGTGATATTTGAACGGTTTATAATTATTATTTGTCCAAATAATACACTACATAGTAGTACAAGAGGATAACAATACAAAAATGAAGAAGGGGTACATTTAAAAAAAAAAATATTCTCGCCACAATTACAACCACTTTTTATCTTCTGGGAGTCAGTGGCGCCCTCTTGTGTCATTCATAGCAATGACGTCATTTCTTTTTTAAATGTTGATTTTTTTTTTTAAAACGAGGCACTTACTTAAATATTTATCTGCGCCGAAAAATGCCTACCTCTTTAGGACCAGCCTTTCTAGATATATAAAGATGTGTATTTACAACAATAATAATATATACACACTGTGCGTATATAAAAAAGCTTGTTGTGAAAAAATAGTTGGAATTTCACAAGAAAAAAGTCACAATTTCACAAGAAAAACGTGGAATTTTGGCAATATTATAATAAACGTCGCAATTTTACCCAACGCAAGTCAAAATTTTACCAAAAAAACTGAACATTTGTGCAATATTATGATAGAAGTTGGAATTTTACTCAACAACAGTCGCAATTTTACAAGAAAAAGCTTAACATTTTGGCAATTTTATGAAAAGTCGTAATTTTACTCGACAAAAGTCACAATTTTATAAGAAAACTGTAACATGTTGGCAATATTATAATAATAATTGTAATTTCACTTGGGGAAAATGACGACAAAAGTTATAAGTTTACTAAAAAAATGTCACTATTCCATAAGAACAACAGAAAAATTGGCAATATTGTGATGAAAGTCAGAATTTGATATGACAAATGTCGCCATTTTGCATGAAAAAGTAATCATTTTACATAAAAAAGTAATCATTTCACGAGAAAATATGGCAATATTACAGAAACATAAAGAATATGAAAAATGGTTCATGATTTTATAAGAAAAAAGTCGACACGTGAGAAAAAGACTGAATTTAGTTATTATTATTTTTATTTTAGTTACTTGTTTCTAATTGTTTTTTAATCGTCATTATTTACTTCAAGTTATTACAGTATGTCTCTATATACATATTTATTTTATTTTTCTTAATTTTGGCCAAAGGGGGCGCACTTCAATTTCTTACACACACATGTTATTTCATATGTTGACCAGAGGGGGAGCACTTTTAAAACAGACACTGTCAATTTGAAAAAAAAACCCTCCTTTTTGGGACCACCCTCATTTTGATAGATTTCACCAGCAGGGGTGCAAATTAGGGGTGTCCGATAATGGCTTTTTGCCGATATTCCGATATTGTCCAACTCTTTAATTTTACGGCATTGTTATTTAAATGAAGACTAAATGAAAAAAAAAAAACGGAACATGATTGCCGTGAAACAAGTTGACATTGCGCATGCGTGGACCGATCGGGACTGGTTGGGCAATGACAGGGCCCTCTAGCGGTGTAAAATATTATAAATGTTTATTGGAGATATTGGAAAAACACGTGTTATAATATTTAATGAGAAAAAAAATGTACACAGATTTGTTTTGGAACGATTTTTTATTATTATGACGTTATTATTGAGAGACCACTGTTGAAGAGAGGTACATGTAGTGTGACGGACACATAATAATGTTGTGCACTTTGGTAGGTCACTTTCGACAGATTCACATCAACCATTTTATTATTGGCGACATTTGTGTTTGTTGCCTCTCGTCGAGCGCTAACGAGAAGAAGAAGCTACTGTGTGTCCGTCGCGCTTTCATCCGGAGGAATGAACGAGGTTTTTTTTGGTAGCAAATAAATCCACTTCAGTGCTGCTGGTTCTGCAGAATCCACACCTGTTGGACTGCATTCGTTTGACATCTGCGAGGCTCGTCTGCCGCCAGCGGTGAAGTCAGGTCCCGGCAGGCACGAGACGCCGATGCAACGTTGGTTGTACGTACGTGTCCTTCAGAACCCACTTTGAAACAACGTTGCGAAATAGTTTCTAAGTTAAGGCGACATTGATGTCCGACGTTGGATCCACGTTGTTGGTTGGCAAAATGACCAAATTTCATTGTTCAAATCAACGTCAGAACCCGACATTGATTAAACGTCGTCAAAAAGCATGTTGTTTCAACGTTGTATTTGTGTTGTAGAATATTGGTTGGAAAATAACCAAAAATCAATGGTTAAATCAACGCCAGAACCCGACATTGATTAAACGTCGTCAAAAAGCATGTTGTTTCAACGTTGTAGAATATTGGTTGGGAAATGACCAAATTTCAATGGTCAAATCAACGTCAGAACCCAACATTGATTAGTTGTCGTCAAAAAGCATGTTGTTTCAACGTTGTATTTGTGTTGTAAAATATTGGTTGGGAAATGACTAAAATTGAACAGACACTGATTAAATATCATCAAAAAGCATGTTGTTTCAACGTTGTGTTTGTTTCTTGGAATATTGTTTGGAAAATGACCAAAATTCAATGGTCAAATCAACGTCAGAACCCGACATTGATTAAACGTTGTCAGAAAACATGTTGTTTCAACGTTGTATTTGTGTTGTAGAATATTGGTTGGAAAATAACCAAAAATCAATGGTTAAATCAACGCCAGAACCCGACATTGATTAAACGTCGTCAAAAAGCATGTTGTTTCAACGTTGTAGAATATTGGTTGGGAAATGACCAAATTTCAACAGTCAAATCAACGTCAGAACCCAACATTGATTAGTTGTCGTCAAAAAGCATGTTGTTTCAACGTTGTATTTGTGTTGTAGAATATTGGTTGGAAAATGACCAAGAATCAATGGTCAAATCAACGTCAGAACCTAACATTGATTAAACGTCTTAAAAGAGCATGTTGTTTCAACGTTATGTTTGTGTCTTGGAATATTGGTTTGGAAATGACTAAAATTCAACGGTCAAATCAACGTCAGAACCCAAAATTAATTAAACGTCGTCAAAAAGCATGTTGTTTCAACGTTGTAGAATATTGGTTGGGAAATGACCAAAATTCAATGGTCAAATCAACGTCAGAACCCAACATTGATTAAACGTTGTCAGAAAACATGTTGTTTCAACGTTGTATTTGTGTCGTAGAATATTAGGTGGGGAAATGACCACATTTCAACGGTCACAACAACGTCAGAACCCAACATTGATTTAACGTTGTCAAAAAGCATGTTATTTCAACGTTGTATTTGTGTTGTAGAATATTGGTTGGAAAATGACCAAGAATCAATGGTCCAATCAACGTCAGAAACCAACATTGATTAAACGTCTTAAAAGAGCATGTTGTTTCAACGTTATGTTTGTGTCTTGGAATATTGGTTGGAAAATAACCAAGAATCAATGGTCAAATCAACGTCAGAACCCAACATTGATTAAACGTCTTCAAAAAGCATGTTGTTTCAGCGTTGTAGAATATTGGTTGGGAAATGACCAAAATTCAACGGTCAAATCAATGTCAGAACCCAACATTGATTAAACATTGTCAGAAAACATGTTGTTTCAACGTTGTATTTGTGTCGTAGAATATTGGTTGGGAAATGACCACATTTCAACGGTCAATACAACGTCAGAACCCAACATTGATTTAACATTGTCAAAAAGCATGTTATTTCAACGTTGTATTTGTGTTGTAGAATATTGGTTGGAAAATGACCAAGAAACAATGGTCAAATCAACGTCAGAACCCGACATTGATTAAACGTCTTAAAAGAGCATGTTGTTTCAACGTTATGTTTGTGTCTTGGAATATTGGTTTGGAAATGACTAAAATTCAACGGTCAAGTCAACGTCAGAACCCAAAATTGATTAAACGTCGTCAAAAAGCATGTTGTTTCAACGTTGTATTTGTGTTGTAGAATATTGGTTGGAAAATAACCAAAAATCAATGGTTAAATCAACGCCAGAACCCGACATTGATTAAACGTCGTCAAAAAGCATGTTGTTTCAACGTTGTAGAATATTGGTTGGGAAATGACCAAATTTCAATGGTCAAATCAACGTCAGAACCCAACATTGATTAAACGTTGTCAGAAAACATGTTATTTCAACGTTGTATTTGTGTTGTAGAATATTGGTTGGAAAATGACCAAGAATCAATGGTCAAATCAAAGTCAGAACCCAACATTGATTAAACGTCTTAAAAGAGCATGTTGTTTCAACGTTATGTTTGTGTCTTGGAATATTGGTTTGGAAATGACTAAAATTCAACGGTCAAGTCAACGTCAGAACCCAACATTGATCAAACGTCGTCAAAAAGCATGTTGTTTCAACGTTGTATTTGTGTTGTAGAATATTGCTTGGGAAATTACCAAATTTAAACGGTCAAATCAACGTCAGAACCCAACATTGATTAAATGTCGTCAAAAAGCATGTTGTTTCAACGTTGTATTTGTTTTTTGGAATATTGGTTGGAAAATGACCAAAATTCAATGGTCAAATCAACGTCAGAACCCAACATTGATTAAACGTTGTCAAAAAGTATGTTGTTTCAACATTGTATTTGTGTTGTAGAATATTGGTTGGGAAATGACCAAGAATCAATGGTCAAATCAACGTCAGAACCCAACATTGATTAAACGTCGTCAAAAAGCATGTTGTTTCAACGTTGTAGAATATTGGTTGGGAAATGACCAAAATTCAACGGTCAAATCAACGTCAGAACCCAACATTGATTAAACATTGTCAGAAAACATGTTGTTTAAACGTTGTATTTGTGTCGTAGAATATTGGTTGGGAAATGACCACATTTCAACGGTCAAAACAACGTCAGAACCCAACATTGATTTAACGTTGTCAAAAAGCATGTTGTTTCAACGTTGTATTTGTGTTGTAGAATATTGGTTGGAAAATGACCAAGAATCAATGGTCAAATCAACGTCAGAACCCAACATTGATTAAACGTCTTAAAAGAGCATGTTGTTTCAACGTTATGTTTGTGTCTTGGAATATTGGTTTGGAAATTACTCAAATTCAACGGTCAAGTCAACGTCAGAACCCAACATTGATTAAACGTCGTAAAAGAGCATGTTGTTTCAACGTTATGTTTGTGTCTTGGAATATTGGTTTGGAAATGACTAAAATTCAATGGTCAAATCAACGTCAGAACCAAACATTGATTAAACGTTGTCAAAAAGCATGTTGTTTCAACGTTGTATTTGTGTTGTAGAATATTGGTTGGAAAATAACCAAAAATCAATGGTTAAATCAACGCCAGAACCCGACATTGATTAAACGTCGTCAAAAAGCACGTTGTTTCAACGTTGTATTTGTTTTTTGGAATATCGGTTGGAAAATGACCAAAATTCAATGGTCAAATCAACGTCAGAACCCAACATTGATTAAACATCTTAAAAGAGCATGTTGTTTCAACGTTATGTTTCTGTCTTGGAATATTGGTTTGGAAATGACTAAAATTCAACGGTCAAGTCAACGTCAGAACCCAACATTGATTAATTGTCGTCAAAAAGCATGTTGTTTCAACGTTGTATTTGTGTTGTAGAATATTGGTTGGAAAATAACTAAAAATCAATGGTTAAATCAACGCCAGAACCCGACATTGATTAAACGTCGTCAAAAAGCATGTTGTTTCAATGTTGTAGAATATTGGTTGGGAAATGACCAAATTCCAACAGTCAAATCAACGTCAGAACCCAACATTGATTAATTGTCGTCAAAAAGCATGTTGTTGCAACGTTGTATTTGTGTTGTAAAATATTGGTTGGGAAATGACTAAAATTGCACAGACACTGATTAAATAACGTCAAAAAGCATGTTGTTTCAACGTAATCTTTGTTTCTTGGAATATTGTTTGGAAAATGACCAAAATTCAATGGTCAAATCAACGTCAGAACCCGACATTGATTAAACGTTGTCAAAAAGCATGTTGTTTCAACGTTGTATTTGTGTTGTAGAATATTGGTTTGGGAAAGAATCAAAATTTAACGGTCAAATCAACGACAGAACCCAACATTGATTGTTTCAACGTTATGTTTGAGTTGTCAACGTTGTTTCAACGTTATGTTTGAGTTGTCAACGTTGTTTCAACGTTATGTTTGAGTTGTCAACGTTGTTTCAACGTTATGTTTGAGTTGTCAACGTTGTTTCAACGTTATATTTGAGTTGTCAACGTTGTTTCAACTTTATGTTTGAGTTGTCAACGTTGTTTCAACGTTATATTTGAGTTGTCAACGTTGTTTCAACATTGTGTTTGAGTTGTCAACGTTGTTTCAACGTTATGTTTGAGTTGTCAACGCTGTTTCAACGTTATTTTTGAGTTGTCCAATGTATTTCAACGTTATGTTTGAGTTATCAACGTTGTTTCAACGTTATGTTTGAGTTGTCCAACGTTGTTTCAACGTTATGTTTGAGTTGTCAACGTTGTTTCAACATTATGTTTGAGTTGTCCAACGTTGTTTCAACGTTATGTTTGAGTTTTCAACGTTGTTTCAACGTTATGTTTGAGTTGTCCAACGTTGTTTCAACGTTATGTTTGAGTTGTCAACGTTGTTCCAACGTTATGTTTGAGTTGTCAACGTTGTTTCAACGTCATGTTTGAGTTGTCAAACTTTGTTTCAACGTTATGTTTGAGTTATCATCGTTGTTTCAACGTTATGTTTGAGTTGTCAACGTTGTTCCAACGTTATTTTTTAGTTGTCCAACGTTGTTTCAATGTTATTTTTGAGTTGTCAACGTTGTTTCAACGTCATGTTTGAGTTGTCAACGTTGTTTCAACGTTATGTTTGAGTTGTCAACGTTGTTCCAACGTTATGTTTGAGTTGTCCAACGTTGTTCCAACGTTATGTTTGAGTTGTCAACGTTGCTCCGTTATTTTTGAGTTGTCCAACATTGTTTCAACGTTATGTTGAGTTGTCAACATTGTTCCAATGTTATGTTTGAGTTGTCAACGTTCCAACGTTACTTTTGAGTTGTACAACGTTGTTCCAACATTATTTTCGAGTTGTCCAACGTTCTTTCAACGTTATGTTGAGTTGTCAACGTTGTTCCAACGTTATGTTTGAGTTGTCAATGTTGTTCCAACGTTATTTTTTAGCTGTCCAACGTTGTTCCAACGCTATGTTTAAGTTGCCAACGTTATTTTTGAGTTGTCCAACGTTGTTCCAATGTTATGTTTGAGTTATCAACGCTGTTTCAACGTTATTTTTGAGTTGTCCAATGTATTTCAACGTTATGTTTGAGTTATCAACGTTGTTTCAACGTTATGTTTGAGTTGTCCAACGTTGTTTCAACGTTATGTTTGAGTTGTCCAACGTTGTTTCAACGTTATGTTTGAGTTGTCAACGTTGTTTCAACTTTATGTTTGAGTTGTCC
This sequence comes from Nerophis lumbriciformis, assembly GCF_033978685.3. Taxonomy (NCBI): domain Eukaryota; kingdom Metazoa; phylum Chordata; class Actinopteri; order Syngnathiformes; family Syngnathidae; genus Nerophis; species Nerophis lumbriciformis. The sequence continues at coordinate 5,501,047 of NC_084584.2, read as the reverse complement.
AACGTTGTTTCAACGTTATGTTTGAGTTTTCAACGTTGTTCCAACGTTATTTTTGAGTTGTCAACGTTGTTCCAACGTTATGTTTGAGTTGTCAACGTTGTTCCAACGTTATGTTTGAGTTTTCAACGTTGTTTCAACGTCATGTTTGAGTTGTCAACGTTGTTCCAACGTTATTTTTGAGTTGTCCAACGTTGTTTCAACGTTATGTTTGAGTTGTCCAACGTTGTTTCAACGTTATGTTTGAGTTGTCCAACGTTGTTCCAACGTTATTTTTGAGTTGTCAACGTTGCTCCAACGTTATTTTTGAGTTGTCCAACGTTGTTTCAACGTCATGTTTGAGTTGTCAACGTTGTTCCAACGTTCTGTTTGAGTTTTCAACGTTGTTTCAACGTCATGTTTGAGTTGTCAACGTTGTTCCAACGTTATTTTTGAGTTGTCCAACGTTGTTTCAACGTTATGTTTGAGTTATCAACGTTATGTTTGAGATGTCAACGTTGTTCCAACGTTATTTTTTAGTTGTCCAACGTTTCAATGTTATTTTTGAGTTGTCAACGTTGTTCCAACGTTATGTTTGAGTTGTCAACGTTGTTTCAACGTCATGTTTGAGTTGTCAACGTTGTTTCAACGTTATGTTTGAGTTGTCAACGTTGTTCCAACATTATGTTTGAGTTGTCCAACGTTGTTTCAACGTTATGTTTGAGTTGTCAACGTTGTTCCAACGTTATTTTTGAGTTGTCCAACGATATTCTAACGTTATGTTTGAGTTGTCAACGTTGCTCCAACGTTATTTTTGAGTTGTCCAATGTTGTTCCAACGTTATGTTTGAGTTGTCAACGTTCCAACGTTACTTTTGAGTTGTCCAACGTTGTTCCAACATTATTTTTGAGTTGTCCAACGTTGTTTCAACGTTGTGTTGAGTTGTCAACGTTGTTCCAACTCTATGTTTGAGTTGCCAACGTTGTTCCAACGTTATTTTTGAGTTGTCCAACGTTGTTTCAACGTTATGTTTGAGTTGTCAACGTTGTTCCAACGTTATTTTTGAGTTGTCCAACGTTGTTTCAACGTTATTTTTGAGTTGTCCAACGTTGTTTCAACGTTATGTTTGAGTTGTCAACGTTGTTTCAAGGTGGTGTGCCTGCTGGGGCTAACGAGGCGTGATGAGGGTGAAATGAGGACACGTTCTAACGAGGTTACGACACATCGATACAGTCTTGACTGCGTTCGCATTGCGGTTACAATGCTTGCTACACACGAGTCGGGTCGTCGCCACGACGATCCGACGTCACGACACGAGAGTCTTCGTTTTGGCCACGTCGACATAATTCCGTAAGAAAAGAAAGCGCCTCGGTCACGTTTGTTCCCGTAAAAGTCGACGTTCCTTCCCGACATTTCTCACCTGGAAAAAGAGAACTACATATTCTAGATATTAAAAAAAGAAAGAAGTTGTCCGTATTGCAGATGTTTCATCCTCAGCTCCGACCGTCAACCAGGGGATGAATCACAACTCCGATGAGTCAAAAGTTCCAACATTCTTTTGTCTTGAAAGTTCTCGCCAACTTTTTTTTTTTTTTTTTTTTTTTTTTTTTTTTTTGCTTTATTGTCTTTCCTGGTCCTGGTCGTCCTTTCTTGGAGAAGAAAGCAGGCCGAGCCGATGGAGATGACGTCAAGAGTCACATGGGAGGGGGCTGGGCGAGGGGTCAGGGGTAGGCAGCGAGGAGGCGGAGCCTGAAAGGGGGGAGCCTGGAGGGGGGGGGACAACGCCAAGGCATCACATCCGGGTGGCATCCTCGTCGGAGAAACGTCCTCTTCTTATCAGCAGGGGCGGCCTGGATGAGGAGGAAGACCTCGACGTCATCACCACAGAAGAAGCATACATTTTACATATACTATGTATAATTATAATAAATATCTTCCTCTTTTTAATTGGATGTTCAGTATACATTTTTATATTTTGAATGACAAATATCGTACGAATACGAATTTATACGATATTTGTAATTTAAAAGTAATTATTTAAAAAATAAATAAATTTTTTTTTCCTTTACAATTTCGACATTTTTATTTATTTTATTTAAATTCTATTTAATGTATTCATCTTAAGAAATTGGTATTGATATGATGGATTAATTTAATTTATTTTGTTTATATTTTTTACCATTATGTAATTTTAGAACATGAATTATTATTTTATATTACATTATTATTAAATGCATAATACATTTATCAATGTTATATAATATTGTCGATATAATTTTTCATTCAAAGCATATCTGTATTTATACTATGATACATTTTTATTTTGTTTATTTTTTATCATTTAAAAGTATTATGTTTAAAAAAAAAATTACGTAATTAAAATATTCAATATTCTTTTTATAATTCTGTAATAACAATTTTTTTTTACGATGGATTTTTTTTCATTTATTTTGTTTATATATTTTCTACAATCATGTAATTTTAAATATTAATTATTATTTTATATTACATTATTATTAAATACATCCATCCATCCATTTTCTACCGCTTGTCCCTTTCGGGGTCACAGGTGGTGCTGGAGCCTATCTCAGCTGCATATATTTATATATGTATTCATCGTTTATTTTGTATTATTTAAAAGTATTATGTTTAAAAAAAAAATGAATTATTTAATTAAAATGATCAATATTAATTTTATAATTCTGTAATTTAATTTTTTTTGTATGATGGATTTTTTTCATTTATTTTGTTGATATATTTTCTACAATTATGCCATTTTAAATATTAATTATTCTTTTATATTACATCATTATTAAATACATCCATCCATCCATTTTCTACCGCTTGTCCCTTTCGGGGTCGCGGCGGGTGCTGGAGCCTATCTCAGCTGCATATATTTATATATTTATTCATCGCTTATTTTTTATTATTTAAAAGTATTATGTTTTAAAAAAATGAATTATTTAATTAAAATGGTCAATATTAATTTTATAATTCTGTAATTTAATTTTTTTTGTATGATGGATTTTTTTCATTTATTTTGTTTATATATTTTCTACAATCATGTAATTTTAAATATTAATTATTATTTTATATTACATTATTATTAAATACATCCATCCATCCATTTTCTACCGCTTGTCCCTTTCGGGGTCACAGGTGGTGCTGGAGCCTATCTCAGCTGCATACATTTATATATTTATTCATCGTTTATTTTGTATTATTTAAAAGTATTACGTTTAAAAAAAATGAATTATTTAATTAAAATTATCAATATTAATTTTATAATTCTGTAATTTAATTTTTTTTGTATGATGGATTTTTTTCATTTATTTTGTTTATATATTTTCTACAATTATTTAATTTTAAATATTAATTATTATTTTATATTACATTATTATTAAATACATCCATCAATCCATTTTCTACCGCTTGTCCCTTTCGGGGTCGCGGGTGTTGCTGGAGCCTATCTCAACTGCATACATTTATATATTTATTCATCGTTTATTTTGTATTATTTAAAAGTATTACGTTTTAAAAAAATGAATTATTTAATTAAAATTATCAATATTAATTTTATAATTCTGTAATTTAAATTTTTTTGTATGATGGATTTTTTTCATTTATTATGTTTATATATTTACTACAATCATGTAATTTTAAATATTCATTATTATTTTATATTACATTATTATTAAATACATCCATCCATCCATTTTCTACCGCTTGTCCCTTTTGGGGTCACGGGTGGTGCTGGAGCCTATCTCAACTGCATATATTTATATATTTATTCATCGCTTATTTTTTATTATTCAAAAGTATTATGTTTTAAAAAAAATGAATTATTTAATTAAAATGATCAATATTAATTTTATAATTCTGTAATTTAATTTTTTTTGTATGATGGATTTTTTTCATTTATTTTGTTTATATATTTTCTACAATTATGTAATTTTAAATATTAATTATTATTTTATATTACATTATTATTAAATACATCCTTCAATCCATTTTCTACCGCTTGTCCCTTTCGGGGTCGTGGGGGGTGCTGGAGCCTATCTCAGCTGCATATATTTATATATTTATTTATCGTTTATTTTTTATTATTCAAAAGTATTATGTTTTAAAAAAAATGAATTATTTAATTAAAATGATCAATATTAATTTTATAATTCTGTAATTTAATTTTTTTTGTATGATGGATTTTTTTCATTTATTTTGTTTATATATTTTCTACAATTATGCCATTTTAAATATTAATTATTCTTTTATATTACATCATTAGTAAATACATCCATCCATCCATTTTCTACCGCTTGTCCCTTTCGGGGTTGCGAGTGGTGCTGGAGCCTATCTCAGCTGCATACATTTATATATTTATTCATCGCTTATTTTTTATTATTCAAAAGTATTACGTTTTTAAAAAATGAATTATTTAATTAAAATGATCAATATTAATTTTATAATTCTGTAATTTAATTTTTTTTGTATGATGGATTTTTTTCATTTATTTTGTTTATATATTTTCTACAATTATGTAATTTTAAATATTAATTATTATTTTATATTACATTATTATTAAATACACCCATCAATGCATTTTCTACCGCTTGTCCTTTTCGGGGTCGCGGGGGGTGCTGGAGCCTATCTCAGCTGCATATATTTATATATTTATTTATCGTTTATTTTGTATTATTTAAAAGTATTTTGTTAAAAAAAATTAAAATTTTTTTAATTAGAATGATCAATATTAATTTTATAATTCTGTAATTTAATTTTTTTTGTATGATGGATTTTTTTCATTTATTTTGTTTATATATTTTCTACAATTATGTAATTTTAAATATTAATTATTATTATTAAATACATCCATCAATCCATTTTCTACCGCTTGTCCCTTTCGGGGTCGCGGGGGGTGCTGGAGCCTATCTCAGCTGCATACATTTATATATTTATTCATCGCTTATTTTTTATTATTTAAAAGTATCATGTTTAAAAAAATAATTATTTAATTAAAATGATCAATATTAATTTTATAATTCTGTAATTTAATTTTTTTTGTATGATGGATTTTTTTTCAATTATTTTGTTTATATATTTTCTACAATTATGTAATTTTAAATATTAATTATTCTTTTATATTACATTATTATTAAATACATCCATCCATCCATCTTATCCCGCTTGTCCCTTTCGGGGTTGCGAGTGGTGCTGGAGCCTATCTCAGCTGCATACATTTATATATTTATTCATCGCTTATTTTTTATTATTTAAAAGTATTATGTTTTAAAAAATAGAATTATTTAATTAAAATGATCAATATTAATTTTATAATTCTGTAATTTAATTTTTTTTGTACGATGGATTTTTTTCATTTATTTTGTTTATATATTTTCTACAATCATGTAATTTTAAATATTAATTATTATTATTAAATACATCCATCAATCCATTTTCTACCGCTTGTCCCTTTCGGGGTCGCGGGGGGTGCTGGAGCCTATCTCAGCTGCATATATTTATATATTTATTCATCGTTTATTTTGTATTATTTAAAAGTATTATGTTTAAAAAAAAAGAATTATTTAATTAAAATGATCAATATTAATTTTATAATTCTGTAATTAAATTTTTTTTTGTATGATGGATTTTTTTCATTTATTTTTATTTATATATTTTCTACAATTATGTAATTTTAAATATTAATTATTATTATTAAATACATCCATCCATCCATCTTCTACCGCTTGTCCCTTTCGGGGTCGCGGGTGGTGCTGGAGCCTATCTCAGGTTCATACATTTATATATTTATTCATCGTTTATTTGGTATTATTTAAAAGTATTATGTTTAAAAAAAAAGAATTATTTGATTAAAATTATCAATATTAATTTTATAATTCTGTAATAAAAATTTTTTTTGTCTGATGGATTTTTTTCATTTATTTTGTTTATATATATTCTACAATTATGTAATTTTAAATATTAATTATTATTATTAAATACATCCATCAATCCATTTTCTACCGCTTGTCCCTTTCGGGGTCGCGGCGGGTGCTGGAGCCTATCTCAGCTGCATATATTTATATATTTATTCATCGTTTATTTTGTATTATTCAAAAGTATTTTGTTAAAAAAAAAAAAAAAAAATTTAATTAGAATGATCAATATTAATTTTATAATTCTGTAATTTAATTTTTTTTGTATGATGGATTTTTTTCATTTATTTTGTTTATATATTTTCTACAATTATGTAATTTTAAATATTAATTATTATTAAATACATCCATCAATCCATTTTCTACCGCTTGTCCCTTTTGGGGTGGCGGGGGGTGCTGGAGCCTATCTCAGCTGCATATATTTATATATTTATTTATCGTATATATTTTGTATTATTTAAAAGTATTATGTTTAAAAAAAAAAAAGAATGATTTAATTAGAATGATCAATATTAATTTTATAATTCTGTAATTTAATTTTTTTTGTATGATGGATTTTTTTCATTTATTTTGTTTATATATTTTCTACAATTATGTAATTTTAAATATTAATTATTATTATTAAATACATCCATCCATCCATCTTCTACCGCTTGTCCCTTTCGGGGTCGCGGGTGGTGCTGGAGCCTATCTCAGGTTCATATATTTATATATTTATTTATCGTTTATTTTGTATTATTTAAAAGTATTATGTTAAAAAAAAAAAAAAAATTAATTAGAATGATCAATATTAATTTTATAATTCTGTAAATGTAATTTTTTTGTATATTTAATTTTTAAATGTAATGTAAATTCCAAACATGACTTTTTACAAAGTATATATATATAATGTGGTTTTTATTTTATATTGTTTATATAAATTTTTTTACTATTATGCCATTTTATATATTTATAATTTGTTATCAAATCAATTATTTATTTGTTTTATTTATATTGTTTAAATGTTTTTAATCATTCCATTTTTTTTTTTTTTTTAGATAATACCGTTATTTAATTTTCAATATTTTTGTCTTATTAAAATGTCATAATAAATGACCTACTTAAAACATTTTTGTACACAATATTTTCGGTGAGGTTAAGACCTACAATTCTGGTAACAAAGCAAAAAAAAAAAAAGACGGCGCTCTCTTTTGATTGACAGGTCAGGTTGTTTACGATGGCGTCTCACACTCAGCTGCCGTCGCCGTGGAAACGGAGCCTACCTTATCCAGTACATGGCCGGGTGCTGGTGGAGGTCCAAGGACCCGGATCTCTGCATAGAAAAGCTCCCGTCCAACTGAGCACGGAGAGAAACCGTGAAGTGGTGAGCAATGCATGATGGGTAACGTAGTCTCAACTCACCGGGATGACCGCCATGTTGTCCGTGTTGTCGCTGTTGAAGTGCTTCTTGATCTTCCCCGCTACAGACAGCTGGTGGTGGTTTTCACAAAGACCTTCATCCTGGCCCGGGGCGAGGACAGAGAAGTCAGACCAACCAGGTCCGGGGACCGAGACCCGAATATGAAAAACTCTTACGGTGACCCATGGATGGTCCAGCACTTGTAAGGCCGTGTACCTCGGATCCACCTCCACCTCCAGCATGGACCGGATCAGCTCCTTTCAGAACCAAACCAAAAACCGTGAGGACCAGCTCCGCCCCCACACCCGACCCCCCCGGCTCTAACTACGCTCACCTTGGCGGTTTCGGAGACGTTGTCCCAGTACGGGGTCGGGAACTCCAGCTGGCCCATCAGGATCTGGTCAAACAGAACTTCCTGGTCCTCGCTGCTCCCTCGGAAAGGCGGGAACCCACACAGGAGGATGTAGGTGATGACGCCGGCCGCCCAGATGTCCACCTTCAACCCGTACCTAAGACCGGACATTTTAGAACCCAAGAACCGACACCGAGGATTAACCCCCAAAACCAGCGCCTGGACTCTACCCCGTTTCGGCGATGATTTCCGGCGCTACATATGTGGGCGTGCCGCAGACGGTGTACAGCGGTCCGTCCACCGCGGTGGCCAGACCGAAGTCTCCCAGTTTTAGGCTCTTGCTGCCGTCTGCATGCTCGTAGACCTGCAAAACCAAACCAGTAAGATTCAAGGACCACTGAGGGCCAAGGAACGGCAAGATAGCGTCAACAAAAGGAGCTAAAAAAGCTAGCAGTGCTATGCTAACATGCTAACAATGACATGCGTACCAAAATATTTGACACTAAATTAGCACTAGTGTGCTAATATTAGAATGCTAAAATGCTAACTGTAACAGGCATCGAGTACCAAAATATATTACTCTGAGTTGTGTGCCTGGAAAATTAGCTCGAAACGCTAGGCTGCTAATGTTAGCATGCATCAAAAAGTACCAAAATACGACCAAAGTTTGTACCTTAAAAAAAAACCTAGCATGCTAATGTTAGCGTGCTAAAATGCTAATGTTAGCATGCATCAAGTCCTAAAATATGACTGAGGTTTATGCCTTAAAAAAAAAAAAAACTAGTATGCTAATGTTAGCGTGCTAAAATGCTAATGATAACATGCATCAAGTCCTAAAATATGACTTAGGTTTATGCCTTTAAAAAAAAGCTAGCATGCTAATGTTAGCGTGCCAAAATGCTTACATGCATCAAGTCCTAAAATATGACTGAGGTTTATGCCTTAAAAAAAAAAGCTAGCATGCTAATGTTAGCATGCTAAAATGCTAATGCTAGCATGCATCAAGTCCTAAAATATGACTGAGGTTTATGCCTTAAAAAAAACAAAAACCTAGTATGCTAATGTTAGCGTGCCAAAATGCTAATGTTAGCATGCATCAAGCCCTAAAATATGACTGAGGTTTATGCCTTAAAAAAAAACAAAAAACCTAGTATGCTAATGTTAGCGTGCCAAAATGCTAATGTTAGGGGTTTATGCCTTAAAAAAAGCTAGCATGCTAATGTTAGCGTGCCAAAATGCTAATGTTAGCATGCATCAAGTCCTAAAATATGACTGAGGTTTATGCCTTAAAACAAAGCTAGCATGCTAATGTTAGCGTGCCAAAATGCTAATGTTAGCATACATCAAGTCCTAAAATATGACTGAGGTTTATGCCTAAAAAAAAAAAGCTAGCATGCTAATGTTAGCGTGCCAAATTGCTAATGTTAGCATGCCTCAAGTTCTAAAATATGACTGAGGTTTACGTCATTAAAAAAAAAGCTAGTATGCTAACGTTAGAATGCTAACAGGCATCATTCGCCAAGTAACAAAATATTTGTCGCCGCAAAAGTTGCGAAAAAGCTAGCATGCTAATGTTAGCATGCATCAAGTCCTAAAATATGAGTGAGGTTCATACCTTAAAAAAAAGAAGCTAGCATGCTAATGTTAGCATGCCAAAATGCTAATGTTAACATGCATCAAGTCCTAAAATATGACTGAGGTTCATGCCTTAAAAACAAAGCTAGCATGCTAATGTTAGCATGCCAAAATGCTAATGTTAGCATGTATCAAGTCATAAAATATGACTGAGGTTTACGCCTAAAAAAAAAAAGCTAGCATGCTAATGTTAGCGTGCCATAATGCTAATGTTAACATGCATCAAGTCCTAAATAATGACTGAGGTTCATGCCTTAAAAAAGAAAAGCTAGCATGCTAATGTTAGCATGCCAAAATGCTAATGTTAACATGCATCAAGTCCTAAAATATGACTGAGGTTTATGCCTTAAAAAAAAAGCTAGCATGCTAATGTTAGCGTGCCAAAATGCTAATGTTAGCATGCATCAAGTCCTAAAATATGACTGAGGTTCATGCCTTAAAAACAAAGCTAGCATGCTAATGTTAGCGTGCCAAAATGCTAATGTTAGCATGCATCAAGTCCTAAAATATGACTGAGGTTTACGCCTAAAAAAAAAAGCTAGCATGCTAATGTTAGCGTGCCATAATGCTAATGTTAACATGCATCAAGTCCTAAATAATGACTGAGGTTCATGCCTTAAAAAAGAAAAGCTAGCATGCTAATGTTAGCATGCCAAAATGCTAATGTTAACATGCATCAAGTCCTAAAATATGACTGAGGTTTATGCCTTAAAAAAAAAGCTAGCATGCTAATGTTAGCGTGCCAAAATGCTAATGTTAGCATGCATCAAGTCCTAAAATATGACTGAGGTTCATGCCTTAAAAACAAAGCTAGCATGCTAATGTTAGCGTGCCAAAATGCTAATGTTAGCATGCATCAAGTCCTAAAATATGACTGAGGTTTACGCCTAAAAAAAAAAGCTAGCATGCTAATGTTAGCGTGCCATAATGCTAATGTTAACATGCATCAAGTCCTAAATAATGACTGAGGTTCATGCCTTAAAAAAAAGCTAGCATGCTAATGTTAGCGTGCCAAAATGCTAATGTTAGCATGCATCAAGTCCTAAAATATGACTGAGGTTTATACCTTAAAAAAAGCTAGCATGCTAATGTTAGCGTGCCAAAATGCTAATGTTAGCATGCATCAAGTCCTAAAATATGACTGAGGTTCATGCCTTAAAAACAAAGCTAGCATGCTAATGTTAGCGTGCCAAATTGCTAATGTTAGCATGCCTCAAGTCCTAAAATATGACTGAGGTTCATGCCTTAAAAAAAAAGCTAGCATGCTAATGTTAGCGTGCCAAAATGCTAATGTTAGCATGCATCAAGTCCTAAAATATGACTGAGGTTTATGACTTAAAAAAAAAAAAGCTAGCATGCTAATGTTAGCGTGCCAAAATGCTAATGTTAGCATGCATCAAGTCCTAAAATATGACTGAGGTTCATGCCTTAAAAAAAAGCTAGCATGCTAATGTTAGCGTGCCAAAATGCTAATGTTAGCATGCATCAAGTCCTAAAATATGACTGAGGTTTATGACTTAAAAAAAAAAGCTAGCATGCTAATGTTAGCGTGCCAAAATGCTAATGTTAGCATGCATAAAGTCCTAAAATATGACTGAGGTTTATGCCTAAAAAAAAAAAAAGCTAGCATGCTAATGTTAGCATGCCAAAATGCTAATGTTAGCATGCATCAAGTCCTAAAATATGACTGAGGTTTATGACTTTTAAAAAAAAGCTAGCATGCTAATGTTAGCGTGCCAAAATGCTAATGTTAGCATGCATCAAGTCCTAAAGTATGACTGAGGTTTATGCCTTATAAAAAGCTAGCATACTAATGTTAGCGTGCCAAAATGCTAATGTTAGCATGCATCAAGTCCTAAAATATTACTGAGGTTCATGCTTTAAAAAAAAAAGCTAGCATGCTAATGTTAGCGTGCCAAAATGCTAATGTTAGCATGCATCAAGTCCTAAAATATGACTGAGGTTCATGCCTAAAAAAAAGCTAGCATGCTAATGTTAGTGTGACAAAATGCTAATGTTAGCATGCTTCAAGTCCTAAAATATGACTAATTTTACGCCTAAAAAAAAAAGCTACCATGCTAATGTCAGCGTGCCAAAATGCTAATGTTAGCATACATCAAGTCCTAAATTATAACTGAGGTTTATACCTTAAAAAAAAGCTAGCATGCTAATGTTAGCGTGCCAAAATGCTAATGTTAGCATGCATCAAGTCCTAAAATATGACTGAGGTTTACGTCATTAAAAAAAAAGCTAGCATGCTAACGTTAGAATGCTAACAGGCATCATTCGCCAAGTAACAAAATATTTGTCGCCGCAAAATTTGCGAAAAAGCTAGCATGCTAATGTTAGCATGCATCAAGTCCTAAAATAGGACTGAGGTTTATGCCTTGAAAAAAAAAAAGCTAGCATGCTAACGTTAGAATGCTAACAGGCATCATTCGCCAAGTAACAAAATATCTGTCGCCGCAAAATTTGCGAAAAAGCTTGCATGCTAATGCTAGCATGCATCGAGTCCTAAAATATGACTGAGGTTTATGCCTTAAAAAAAAGCTAGCATGCTAATGTTAGCGTGCCAAAATGCTAATGTGAGCATGCATCAAGTCCTAAAATATGACTGAGGTTTACGCCTTTAAAAAAAAAGCTAGCATGCTAACGTTAGAATGCTAACAGGCATCATTCGCCAAGTAACAAAATATTTGTCGCCGCAAAATTTGCGAAAAAGCTAGCATGCTAATGTTAGCATGCATCAAGTCCTAAAATATGACTGAGGTTTATGCCTTAAAAAAAAAAGCTAGCATGCTAATGTTAGCGTGCCTAAATGCTAATGTTAGCATGCATAAAGTCCTAAAATATGACTGAGGTTTATGCCTAAAAAAAAAAAAAGCTAGCATGCTAATGTTAGCATGCCAAAATGCTAATGTTAGCATGCATCAAGTCCTAAAGTATGACTGAGGTTTATGCCTTATAAAAAGCTAGCATACTAATGTTAGCGTGCCAAAATGCTAATGTTAGCATGCATCAAGTCCTAAAATATTACTGAGGTTCATGCTTTAAAAAAAAAAGCTAGCATGCTAATGTTAGCGTGCCAAAATGCTAATGTTAGCATGCATCAAGTCCTAAAATATGACTGAGGTTCATGCCTAAAAAAAAGCTAGCATGCTAATGTTAGTGTGACAAAATGCTAATGTTAGCATGCTTCAAGTCCTAAAATATGACTAATTTTACGCCTAAAAAAAAAAGCTACCATGCTAATGTCAGCGTGCCAAAATGCTAATGTTAGCATACATCAAGTCCTAAATTATAACTGAGGTTTATACCTTAAAAAAAAGCTAGCATGCTAATGTTAGCGTGCCAAAATGCTAATGTTAGCATGCATCAAGTCCTAAAATATGACTGAGGTTTACGTCATTAAAAAAAAAGCTAGCATGCTAACGTTAGAATGCTAACAGGCATCATTCGCCAAGTAACAAAATATTTGTCGCCGCAAAATTTGCGAAAAAGCTAGCATGCTAATGTTAGCATGCATCAAGTCCTAAAATAGGACTGAGGTTTATGCCTTGAAAAAAAAAAAGCTAGCATGCTAACGTTAGAATGCTAACAGGCATCATTCGCCAAGTAACAAAATATCTGTCGCCGCAAAATTTGCGAAAAAGCTTGCATGCTAATGCTAGCATGCATCGAGTCCTAAAATATGACTGAGGTTTATGCCTTAAAAAAAAGCTAGCATGCTAATGTTAGCGTGCCAAAATGCTAATGTGAGCATGCATCAAGTCCTAAAATATGACTGAGGTTTACGCCTTTAAAAAAAAAAGCTAGCATGCTAACGTTAGAATGCTAACAGGCATCATTCACCAAATAACAAAATATTTGTTGCCGCAAAATTTGCGAAAAAGCTAGCATGCTATTGTTAGCATGCATCAAGTCCTAAAATATGACTGAGGTTTATGCCTTAAAAAAAAGCTAGCATGCTAATGTTAGCCTGCCAAAATGCCAATGTTAGCATGCATCAAGTCCTAAAATATGACTGAGGTTTACGCCTTAAAAAAAAAAAGCTAGCATGCTAACGTTAGAATGGTTACAGGCATCATTCGCCAAGTAACAAAATATTTGTCGCCGCAAAATTTGCGAAAAAGCTAGCATGCTAATGTTAGCATGCATCAAGTCCTAAAATAGGACTGAGGTTTATGCCTTAAAAAAAAGTAGCTAGCATGCTAACGCTAGAATGCTAACAGGCATCATTCGCCAAGTAACAAAATATCTGTCGCTGCAAAATTAGCAAAAAAGTTAGCATGCCAGACAGGAAGTGAGCTCACCAGCAGGTTTTCGGGCTTGATGTCCCTGTGCACGATGTTGAGGCTGTGGAGGTATTTGATGGCGTTGGTCAGGTCGTACAGCATCCCGCTGGCGTCCTTCTCCGTGTACCTGTTGGCGGACGTGATGGCGTCGAAAAGGTCTCCCCCCTGTGGACAAAAAATATATATATATACATTTTTGAGCCTGAATATAAGGAGGATGACCTACAATCACTTAATGCACAATGTCTGCTCTCACTGGGATCAAGACTGATGGGATGATATTCAGGTCACAAGATGTTGGTACCATTTTGGATGTTTCTAGATCGCTTTATGGCGCACTACGATTAGCTGTTTTGTTAGCCACCTCGTGCATGCCATATTTGAGGATTTAGAATACATTAAAGAAAGGACAAGCACATAGAGTTTTTGTGCCCCAGACGTCTGCTTTGTGACATGTTGGAAGATCAGCAGCCAACAAGAAGATTTGAGTGAATGAAGGTGTCATCTGTGTCAGTCGTCCCCACACTTGACTCTCATTCATCCTCCTCCTCCGTGCTGACACGTACACGTCCTCCCCTGGCCAACAGATGGACCGCATTCCCACCTCCTCAATTATGCACACACGCTTTCCCCGCCTCGGTTTTACGTCCGAACGCCGCGGGCCGTCAGGGTCGCCTGTACCGTACTACTGAGTATGGAGGTTAAGTCGTCTTTGTTACCAAATATTTATTTTTGACAATTAATTTTGTCAACTGTAAACTTTCTGGGTTTTTTTTACATCAAATTATGCTGACAATTTCATTGAAAAAAAATTGTTAGCAAAATGTGTGTTTAAAAATTCAGTGTATAAAAATTCACTGTAAAATAATTTAGTGTAAAAAATGCAGTGTAAAATAAATCAGTGTAAAACCAAAAATCAGGGTGTAAAAATTCAGTGTAAAAAATTAAGTGTTTTAAAATTCAATGTAAAAAAATAACACTGTAAAGGAACTCAGTGTTTTAAAATTTTGTGTTAAAAAATTCAGTGTTTAAAAATCAGTGTAAAACAATTCAGTGTAAAATAAATCAGTGTAAAAAAAAATTAAGTGTAAAAAAAAAATCTGCGTATATTATAACAATTCAGTGTAAAGAAATCAGTGTAAAAATGTTGTTGAAAAAAATCAGTGTATAAAAATTATGTTCAAAAATTAAGTGTAAAATAATTTTGTGTTTTAAAATTCAGTGTAAAAATAATTCAGTTTTAAAATTCAGTGTAAAAAAATCAGTGTAAAAAATTGAGTGTAAAAAAATTGAGTGTAAAAAAAAATCAGCGTATAGTATAAAATTTCAGTGTAAAGAAATCAGTGTAAAAATGCTGTTGAAAAAATCAGTGTAAAAAAATTCAGTGTAAAATAATTCAGTGTTTTCAAATTCAGTGTAAAAATAATTCAGTGTTTTAGAATTCAGTGTAAAAAAATCGGTGTAAAAAAATTAAGTGTAAAAAAAAAATCAACGTATAGTATACAAATTCAGTGTAAAGAAATCAGTGTAAAAATGCTGTTGAAAAAAATCTGTGTACAACAATTCTGTGTAAAAAATTAAGTGTAAAAGAATTCAGTGTTTTAAAATTCAGTGTAAAAATAATGCATGGCTCCAGCGCCCCCCGGGACCCCAAAGGGAATAAGCGGTAGAAAATGGATGGATGGATGGAAAAATCAGCGTATAGTATGAAAATTTAGTGTGAAGAAATCAGTGTAAAAATGCTGCTGAAAAAAATCAGTGTATACAAATTCTGTGTAAAAAATTAAGTGTAAAATAATTCAGTGTATAAAAATCAGTGTAAAACAATTCAGTGTAAAATAAATCAGTATAAAATAAATCAGTGTATAAAAAATCAGTGTAAAAAAAATTAAGTGTAAAAAAAAATCAGCGTATAGTATAACAATTCAGTGTAAAGAAATCAGTGTAAAAATGTTGTTGAAAAAAATCAGTATATAAAATTATGATTAAAAATTAAGTGTAAAATAATTTTGTGTTTTAAAATTCAGTGTAAAAATAATCCAGTTTTAAAATTCAGTGTAAAAAAAATCAGTGTAAAAAATTCAGTTTAAAAAAAATTAAGTGTAAAACAAAATCAGCGTATAGTATAACAATTCAGTGTAAAGAAATCAGTGTAAAAATGTTGTTGAAAAAAATCAGTGTACAAAAATTATCTTTAAAAATTAAATGTAAAATAATTTTGTGTTTTAAAATTCAGTGTAAAAATAATTCAGTTTTAAAATTCAGTGTAAAAAAAAAATCAGTGTATAGGATAACATTTCAGTGTAAAGAAATCAGTGTAAAAATGCTGTTGAAAAAATCAGTGTATAAAAATTTTGTGTAGAAAAATAAGTGTAAAATAATGTAGTGTTTTAGAATTCAGTGTAAAAAAATCGGTGTAAAAAAATTAAGTGTAAATAAAAATCAGCGTATAGTATGAAAATTCAGTGTGAAGAAATCAGTGTAAAAATGCCGCTGAAAAAAATCAGTGTATTCAAATTCCGTGTAAAAAATTAAGTGTAAAATAATTCAGTGTATAAAAATCAGTGTAAAACAATTCAGTGTAAAATAAATCAGTGTATAAAAAATCAGTGTAAAAAAATCAGTGTAAAAAAATCAGTGTAAAAAACAAATCTGCGTATAGTATAACAATTCAGTGTAAAGAAATCAGTGTAAAAATGTTGTTGAAAAAATCAGTGTATAAAAATTATGTTTAAAAATTAAGTGTAAAATAATTTTGTGTTTTAAAGTTCAGTGTAAAAATAATTACGTTTTAAAATTCAGTGTAAAAAAATCAGTGTAAAAAAAAAAAATCAGTGTATAGTATAACATTTCAGTGTAAAGAAATCAGTGTAAAATGCTGTTGAAAAAATCAGTGTAAAATGCTGTTGAAAAAATCAGTGTATAAAAATTATGTGTAAAAAATTAAGTGTAAAATAATGTAGTGTTTTAGAATTCAGTGTAAAAAAATCGGTGTAAAAAAATTAAGTGTTAATAAAAATCAGCGTATAGTATGAAAATTCAGTGTGAAGAAATCATTGTAAAAATGCTGCTGAAAAAAATCAGTGTATTCAAATTCTGTGTAAAAAATTAAGTGTAAAATAATTCAGTGTATAAAAATCAGTGTAAAACAATTCAGTGTAAAATAAATCGGTATAAAATAAATCAGTGTATAAAAAAATCAGTGTAAAAAAAAATTAAGTGTAAAAAAAAAATCAGCGTATAGCATAACAATTCAGTGTAAATAAATCAGTGTAAAAATGTTGTTGAAAAAAATCAGTGTATAAAAATTATGTTTAAAAATTAAATGTAAAATAATTTTGTGTTTTAAAATTCAGTGTAAAAATAATCCAGTTTTAAAATTCGGTGTAAAAAATCAGCCTAAAAAAAATTAAGTGTAAAAAAAAAAATCAGTGTATAGTATAAAATTTCAGTGTAAAGAAATCAGTGTAAAAATGCTGTTGAAAAAATCTGTGTAAAAAAATTATGTGTAAAAAAATTCAGTGTAAAAAAATCAATGTAAAAAAAATTAAGTGTAAATAAAAATCAGCGTATAGTATGACAATTCAGTGTGAAGAAATCAGTGTAAAAATGCCGCTGAAAAAAATCAGTGTATACAAATTCTGTGTAAAAAATTAAGTGTAAAATAATTCAGTGTATAAAAATCAGTGTAAAACAATTCAGTGTAAAATAAATCAGTATAAAATAAATCAGTGTATAAAAAAATCAGTGTAAAAAAAATTAAGTGTAAAAAAAAAATCAGCGTATAGTATAACAATTCAGTGTAAAGAAATCAGTGTAAAAATGTTGTTGAAAAAAATCAGTGTATAAAATTATGTTTAAAAATTAAATGTAAAATAATTTTGTGTTTTAAAATTCAGTGTAAAAATAATTCAGTTTTAAAATTCAGTGTAAAAAAATCAGTGTCAAAAAAATTAAGTGTAAAAAAAGAAATCAGCGTATAGTATAAAATTTCAGTGTAAAGAAATCAGTGTAAAAATGCTGTTGAAAAAAATCAATGTATAAAAATTATGTTTAAAAAATTAAGTGTAAAATAATTCAGTGTTTTGAAAATCAGTGTAAAAAATTCTGTGTAAAAAATTAAGTGTAAAATAATTAAGAGTTTTGAAAATCAGTGTAAAAATAATTCAGTGTTTTAAAATTCAGTGTAAAAAAATCAGTGTAAAACAAATTAAGTGTTAAAAAAATCAGTGTATAGTATAAAAATTCAGTGTAAAGAAATCAGAGTAAAAATGCTGTTGAAAAAAATCGGTGTATAAAAATTAAGTGTAAAATAATTCAGTGTTTTAAAATTCAGTGTAAAATAATTCAGTGTTTTAAAATTCAGTGTAAAAATAATTCAGTGTTTTAAAATTCAGAGTAAAAAAATGAGTGTAAAAAAAATTAAGTGTTAAAAAAAATCAGCGTATAGTATAAAAATTCAGTGTAAAGAAATTAGTGTAAAAATGCTTTTGAAAAAAATCAGTGTATAAAAATTAAGTGTAAAAAATTAAGTGTAAAATGAGTGTAAAAAAAATTAAGTGTTAAAAAAAAATCAGCATATAGTATAAAAATTCAGTGTAAAGAAATTAGTGTAAAAATGCTTTTGAAAAAAATCAGTGTATAAAAATTAAGTGTAAAAAATTAAGTGTAAAATAATTCAGTGTAAAGAAATGAGTGTAAAAATGCTTTTGAAAAAAATCAGTGTAAAAAATTAAGTGCAAAATAATTCAGTGTTTTAAAATTCAGTGTAAAAATAATTCAGTGTTTTAAAATTCAGTGTAAACAAAATTCAGTGTAAAACAATTAATTGTACTAAAATTCAGTGTAAAACAATTAATTGTACTAAAATTCAGTGTAAAACAATTAATTGTACTAAAATTCAGTGTAAAAAAATTCAGTGTTTTCTCAAAGTCACTGTACAAGAATTCAGTGTAAAAAAATCAGTATAAAAAAATTGGTGTAAAAAAAAAAATTCAGTGTAAAAAAACTGGATGCTGAAAAATTCCCTCACAATTTTTTTTTTCAATGAAATAGTCAGCATAACTTCACGCAAGAAAAATTCAGTGTGGAAAAAAATAAAAGGTTTCGTAACAAAGGCTTTTATCACATCATATAAAACATGGTGAGGATGGATTCTGAATGAGATGGAAGGTCACATGGTTAAATAGAATAAGTATATATATGTATATTCCCCACACACCTCCACCAGCTCCATGACCAGGTAGAGCTCGCTGTACGTGTCCACCTCCTCGATGAGCAGCACCACGTTGGGATGCTTCACTCGCCGCAAGATGGCCACCTCGTTCTGGATCATGTGCTCCTGGAAAAGTCCACGCCATTAGACCCGGGAACATCATTGCACCGATGGGAGGAGGGAAAGGAAGTTTTGCCAGACCTTGCCTCGACATTTGCCCTTGTTGATGATCTTCAGAGCGTAATGGCGCCCGGTCGAGTGCTCCACGCACTCGTGGACCACGGCGAAGTTCCCGTCGCCCAACATGCGTCCCACTTCGTAGCGTTCTGAAATGTAGGAGGGGACCGCCGGGACCTGGTCGGCGGCCACTTCCTCTGCGGGGAAGAGAGAAGCGATGGAGAGCGTAAACAATTCTGTACCTCGTTAACTGATACCTCCGTGTGTGTGTGTGTGTCACTTTAAGAAAACAACAACACTGATACCTCCGTGTGTGTGTCACTTTAAGAAAACAACAACACTGATACCTCCGTGTGTGTGTGTGTGTGTGTGTGTGTGTGTGTCACTTTAAGAAAACAACAACACTGATACCTCCGTGTGTGTGTGTCACTTTAAGAAAATAACAACACTGATACCATGTGTGTGTGTGTGTGTCACTTTAAGCAAACAACAACACTGATACCTCCGTGTGTGTGTGTGTCACTTTAAGAAAACAACAACACTGATACCTCCATGTGTGTGTTTCACTTTAAGAAAACAACAACACTGATACATTCATGTGTGTGTGTCACTTTAAGAAAACAACAACACTGATACCTCCGTGTGTGTGCGTGTGTGTGTGTCACTTTAAGAAAATAACAACACTGATACCTCCATGTGTGTGTGTGTGTGTGTGTCACTTTAAGAAAATAACAACACTGATACCTCCATGTGTGTGTGTGTGTGTGTCACTTTAAGAAAATAACAACACTGATACCTCCATGTGTGTGTGTGTGTGTGTGTCACTTTAAGAAAATAACAACACTGATACCTCCATGTGTGTGTGTGTGTGTGTGTGTCACTTTAAGAAAACAACAACACTGATACCTCCATTTGTGTTTGTGTGTCACTTTAAGAAAACAACAACACTGATACCTCCGTATGTGTGTGTGTGTCACTTTAAGAAAACACGAACACTGATACCTCCGTGTGTGTGTGTGTGTGTGTGTGTGTCACTTTAAGAAAACAACAACACTGACACCTCCGTGTGTGTGCGTGTGTGTGTGTGTGTGTGTGTCACTTTAAGAAAACAACAACACTGATACCTCCGTGTGTGTGTGTCACTTTAAGAAAACACGAATACTGATACCTCCGTGTGTGTGTGTCACTTTAAGAAAACAACAACACTGATACTTCCGTGTGTGTGTGTCACTTTAAGAAAACAACAACACTGATACCTCCGTGTGTGTGTGTGTGTCACTTTAAGAAAACAACAACACTGATATGATACCTCCATGTGTGTGTGTGTGTGTGTGTGTGTGTGTGTGTATGTGTGTCACTTTAAGAAAACAACAACACTGATACCTCCGTGTGTGTGTGTCACTTTAAGAAAACAACAACACTGATACCTCCGTGTGTGTGTGTCACTTTAAGAAAACAACAACACTGATACCTCCGTGTGTGTGTGTGTGTCACTTTAAGAAAACAACAACACTGATACCTCCATGTGTGTGTGTGTGTGTGTGTGTGTGTATGTGTGTCACTTTAAGAAAACAACAACACTGATACCTCCGTGTGTGTGTGTCACTTTAAGAAAACAACAACACTGATACCTCCGTGTGTGTGTGTGTGTGTGTGTGTCACTTTAAGAAAACAACAACACTGATACCTCCGTGTGTGTGTGTGTGTGTGTGTGTGTATGTGTGTCACTTTAAGAAAACAACAACACTGATACCTCCGTGTGTGTGTGTCACTTTAAGAAAATAAATAACAACACTGATACCTCCGTGTGTGTGTGTCACTTTAAGAAAACAACAACACTGATACCTCCGTGTGTGTGTGTGTCACTTTAAGAAAACAACAACACTGATACCTCCGTGTGTGTGTGTGTGTCACTTTAAGAAAACACGAATACTGATACCTCCGTGTGTGTGTGTGTCACTTTAAGAAAACACGAATACTGATACCTCCGTGTGTGTGTGTCACTTTAAGAAAACAACAACACTGATACCTCCGTGTGTGTGTGTGTGTCACTTTAAGAAAACACGAATACTGATACCTCCGTGTGTGTGTGTGTCACTTTAAGAAAACAACAACACTGATACCTCCGTGTGTGTGTGTCACTTTAAGAAAATAACAACACTGATACCTCCGTGTGTGTGTGTGTGTCACTTTAAGAAAACAACAACACTGATACCTCCGTGTGTGTGTCACTTTAAGAAAACCACAACACTGATACCTCCATGTGTGTGTGTGTGTGTCACTTTAAGAAAATAACAACACTGATACCTCCGTGTGTGTGTGACACTTTAAGAAAACAACAACACTGATACCTCCGTGTGTGTGTGTCACTTTAAGAAAACAACAACACTGATACCTCCGTGTGTGTGTGTCACTTTAAGAAAACAACAACACTGATACCTCCGTGTGTGTGTGTCACTTTAAGAAAACAACAACACTGATACCTCCGTGTGTGTGTGTGTGTGTGTCACTTTAAGAAAACAACAACACTGATACCTCCATGTGTGTGTGTGTCACTTTAAGAAAACACAAACACTGATACCTACATGTGTGTGTGTGTGTGTGTGTGTGTCACTTTAAGAAAAACACAAATGTACTGTATGTATATTTAGCTACACAGTATATATATGTATATATATATATATATATATATATATAAAAGTGTATATATGTGTATATATATCATATATAAATAAATGCAGCTATTAGTAAAAAAAATAAAAAAATAAAAAATAAAAATAAATAAATATATATATATATATATATAAAAGTGTTTATATGTGTAGATATATTATATATAAATAAATGCAGCTATTAGTAAAATATATATATATATATATATATATATATATATATATATATATATATATATATATATATATATTAATATATATATACAAACACACACATATAAGTACATATAAATTGTATATATATATATATATATATATATATATGTATCTACACAGTATCCAGCAGATGAAACACTAACACATGACCAATACAGGTAGTGAGTGTGCCATGCACTCATGTAACCATCGCTAGTGAGCAGACCTGATTGGATGACGCCTATAAAAGGTCACATGACAGTTCGGTGTTTCCCCAAAACTGCCATGGGGGCGTGGTCAGGGGCGTGGCTACAGGTGAGTCATTTGCCAGATTTGCTACGATGGTATTTTTTCTTTAAAAAGGCTAAAAAAAATGTACACATACATTATAAAACAAATCTTTTATCGTTATATGTTATCAAAATACTGTTTTTGGTGATTAAAAATGTTTTTTATTGGTACATAACTTGTCAATAGTGCCAAATGATAGGCTATAATTATCAATTCATACTGGTCTTAATGTTGGTGGGGTTTGGATTTGATGCCCGTTTTTCCCACGGTCACAAACACACCGTCCGTGCCTGTAAGGTGATTGGCGGAGAATGAGGAAGTGTTGTTGAGACAAAAGTGTGAGGTAAAACCTGTTGGAATTGTGCCGTTTGTTATCATAAGATTGTCAATACAAGTTAAAAATAGCGTCAGACTTGCAATACATTATATTACTTTTATTTGCCAAAAAATAAAATAAAATAAAACATGACATTAAGGGGGTAACCCTGCAGTTTTCTCACAGAGAAGAAAAGACAAGACAACACTTTTGTAATAGTGACAAAAAGAAATGGTCGCTCACCGCCGCCGTCCGCCGGGCTGGACACTGGATCGGAGGACAGCGACGCAGACGAGCCCTGTGAGCCCTGTGGAGGCGAGGAAAAGGGACGGGTTTGATATTTGCTCTTAAAGGACCGCAACATCGCACGCATCACAACATATCATAGCATCTCTCTATGCAGTGGTGCTCAATTATTACCTGTCACGACCTCCCGTGTCAAGCTAGTTGTTGACTAGCGTTTGCTCCAAATAAAGAACGTAGTACCTGGCTAACGTATTCACTGTAAACTAAAATGTTATGTGTACTTCCTTCCTAAAATGTATTTTATATATACACACATATATACACATACATATATGCACATATACATACATACATGCACATATACATACATACACATATATACATACATATATGCACATATACATATATCGTATATATGTATATGTGCATATATGTATGTATATATATATATGTATATATTATATACATATATATATATATACATACATATATGCACATATACATACATACACATATACATATATACATACATATATGCACATATACATATATACACATATATACATACATATATGCACATATACATACATACACATATACATACATACATACACATATACATACATATATGCACATACACATATATACATACATATATGCACATATACATATATACATACATACATGCACATATACATATATACACATATACATATACTGTATATATACATACATATATGCACATATACATACATACACATATACATATATACATACATACATATATGCACATATACATATATACACATATACATATATATACATACATATATGCACATATACATACATACATATATGCACATACACATTTGTATACACATATATATACTGTACATGCATTTATGCACATATACATACATATATGCACATATACATATATACACATATACATATATGCACATATACGTATATGCACATATACATATATACACATATACATACATATATGCACATATACATACAGTATATACATACATATATGCACATATACATATACACATATGCACATATACATATGTATACACATATACATATATGCACATATACATACAGTATATACATATACATATATATATGCACATATACGTATATGCACATATACGTATATACACATATACATACATATATGCACATATACATATGTATACACATATACATACAGTATATACATACATATATGCACATATACATATACACATATGCACATATACATATGTATACACATATACATATATGCACATATACATACAGTATATACATATACATATATGAATACATATATGCACATATACATACATATATGCACATATACATACAGTATATACATACATATATGAACATATACATACATATATGCACATATACATACAGTATATACATACATATATGCACATAGACATATACATATATACACATATACATACATATATAAATATGGTAACACTTTAGTATGGGGAACATATTCTAAGTAACAAAGACTTAATTTAGAGTTATTTGGTTAGGGTTAGGGTTAGGGTTGGGGTTAGGGTTAGGTTATACTGGTTGTATAATAAGGCCATGCGATATAAGGCATTAATAAGTACTTAATAATGACTAATTAAGAGCAAATATGTTACTAATTTTCATGTTAATAAGCAACTAATTAATGGTGAATATGTGTTCCCATACTAAGTCTAAAAAGGAAGTCTAAGTCTAAAGTGTTACCATAAATATATACGTAAATATACATATAAATATATATGTTTATAAATAATATAGTCAAGTCTTTTACAAAATGTAAATATGCTAGGCTATAGGCTACTAGGAGCTAGCAGCTACGCAACAGCTAAGCACACAATAGCACACAAGCTAGACGTGTGTAATAGTATTTCAACAATATACAAACAAGAATCACAGTTGCATATTACTTACAAAGTCTCCAAGGCAGAAGTGTAATAGAAAATGTCCAGTAACAAACGTGTCCGCAGCGTTCCACTTAATGCGCCGTGAGCTTACCTTCACGAATTATAGTGGCCACTAGGTTTTGCCAAAAATACCAAAAAACTAATTACCACCCCACTTCAACTTAAAGACAGAATAAGTCAATTTCAGAGAGTTAATGATAAATAGGTTGGTGTTTTTCATAGCCACTTATAAAACATGTTTCCAATATTTCACACAGTGTGCACGATTCCTGCTGATATCGTGTTGAAAATATCGACGTCGGCCAATACTCACGGCTCCGATATCGGTAAACGTAACGGAAGTGAAAAAGGTGTTACCTTTTACGCATCGGCTGTTTGACTACCACGTCTGAGTCGTGGTTTTCATTACTAAATTTGGAGGTGTTGAAAATCGCCATGTAAAATTGCTAATGCTAGTCAGTAGCATGTCTGTGGCATATCCAATGTAAGTTGGCATTGGGTGGGCATAAACGCCATCCAGATATGGTACCCTTAGATTTGACATGAATCAATACTTGGTAGTACTGACAGAATTTCTTAGTACTTATGAAAGTACTACATTCTGTACCCATCGGTATACTTATCACCTTCTAGCTTGTTGTGAGGACGGCATATAAGTATCCTACATACAGTATCCTACATACAGTATCTACATACAGTATCCTACATACAGTATCGCATTTGTAGACGTATCCAACATGTATCAGACAGTTTGAAAGTAATGTATGACGATACAGGAGTGTATTATACTGTGTGGAAATAGTGTATTAATGTGCAGTACTTCTGGTTTAGTGTAAATGTGTTAATATTATAATGAATACAGGGTAAACAGTATATTTGAATCAGAGGAGAGTTTCTATATGAAATATTAAGTTTGCACCTTGCATGTTTTTAAATGTCTGTATGGTCATTTCTTTGTTGTTGTTTAGTTTTGTTTGTTTGGTCATTTATGAATTTGTTTGGGTTTTATTTTTACATTTTTGTATTGTTTTGTTTTTATTAAGAATGTTTTTGTTTTGTTTTGCCATTTATTTTGGGTTTTTTACATGTTTTAAATTGTTTTGTTTTTATCAATTATTAATTTGCTTTTGTTTTGTCGTTTATTTATTTGTTTTTTGTTTTATCATTTATTTGTTTCTTTGAGTTTTATGTAACATTTCTTATTGTTTTTTTAATCAATTATTAATTTTTGTTTTGTTTGTCTATTTTTTGTTTTGTCTTTTATTTATGTAGTATAATTTTCTTACATTTAAAAAATGTGTTTATTTCATCGAATTATTTATTTTTTGTTTTGTCATTTATTTATTTATTTATTTTTTAAATTTTAAACTGTCTTGTTTTATCAACTATTTATTTTTTGTTTTGTAATTTATTTGTTGCTGTTTTTTTTACATGTTTTAAATTGTTTTGTTTGATCAATAATGTATTCATTGTTTGTTTTGTCATTTTTGTATTTATAATTTTTTGGTCATTTATATAATTTTTCTTATCATGTTTTAAATTGTTTATTTGATCAATTATTTATATATATTTTTTGTTTTGTCATTTATTTATTTGAGTTTTCTTTTTCAATGTTCTACACTGATTTAAAAATATATATATATTTCTTTGTTTTGTCATAAATTCTTTTATTTGGTTTTTATTTAAAACATTTTTTTTTAATTGTTTTATTTTTTTGTTTTGTCATTTCTTTCTTTTTTTCTTTTTTTTTACATGTTCTAAATTGTTTTAATTTGTCAATATTTTTTTTTTTTGTTTGGCATTTATTTTTTATTTTTTTTGGGGGGGGTTTTCTTTAAATTTTTTAAATTACCGTAGCTTGTTCTATCAACTATTTATTTATTATTTGGTTTTGTCATGTATTTATTTATTTGTTGCTGTTTTTTACATGTTTTAAATTGTTTTGTTTGATCAATTATGTATTGATTGTTTGTTTTGTCATTTTTGTATTTATAATTTTTGGTCATTTGTTTTTTTTTTTACATGTTTTAAATTAGTTAAATTGTTTTATTTGATCAATTATTTATATATTTTTTTTGTTTTGTCATTTATTTATTTGAGTTTTCCTTTTCAATTTTCTACACTGATTAAAAAAAAATGATTTCTTTGTTTTGTCGTAAAATATTTTATTTGGTTTTTACTTAAAACATTTTTTTCAATTGTTTTGTTTTTTTTAATTTTTTTTGTTTTGTAATTTCTTTATTATTTGTTGTTTTTTACATGTTCTAAATTGTTTGAATTTGTCAATAATTTTTGTTTTTGTTTGGCTATTTATTTATCTATTTGTTGATGTTTTTTAATGATTTTTATTTTTTAAATTAACTATTTATTTATTATTTGGTTTTGTCATTTATTTATTTATTTATTTGTTGCTGTTTTTCTTATGTTTTAAATTGTTTTGTTTGCTTAATTATGTATTGACTATTTGTTTTGTCATTTTTGTATTTATAATTTTTGGTCATTTATTATTTTTAACATGTTTTAAATTGTTTTATTTTATCAATTATATATATATTTTTTGTTTTGTCATTTATTTATTTGAGTTTTCCTTTTCAATTTTCTACACTGATTTAACAAAAAAGTTTTCTTTCTTTGGTTTGTCATAAATTATTTTAATTGGTTTTTATTTAAAAAAAAAAGTTTAATTGTTTTGTTTTTTAATTTTTTTGTTTTGTCATTTCTTTATTATTTGTTCTAAATTGTTTTAATTTGTCAACATTTTTAGTTTTTGTTTGGCCATTTATATCATGACCGTTTCGCCGCGGGGAGGCTGTTTGTGTTTTGTGTCGGTCCGATCATTGCACGTCTCGTCTCTCAGGTCCTTATCCCGCACGCAGCCTCCATCTTCCTGCGGCGCGAGGCAACAAAACTCTGTTGCTATGGAAACTGCTGCCAGGCAGCTCAGGCGACTTCCTGGCAGGCTAAATATGGTCGCTTCCTGGATGGAGAGGGCTGGGGTGGGGGGGCGGGCTTGTAGGGACCCTTTGAGGGACTTTTGTCTCCTCGGTCTTCATTGTTATTAGCAAGAGGCGAGACGGAGCTGGATGTTATCAAAAGGGGCGGCCCCTCCCTCCCTGCCGCCTCACGCTAGCATCCTGAATGCCAGCGAGAAGATGAGGTGCATCATCTGGCGAGAGGTTGCGGGGGAGCATCGGCGGCCATGAAAAGGGAATTGAACATCGGTCCACTTGATGATGCAACATTTACATAAGAACTCACAGCTGATTAAACATCTTACAGCGCCGCCTAAATGTGGATGCCGCTCTTATTGCTTCGGCGTGCTATGCTTGGCCCCGCCCCCTCCCTCCCTGACATGATGTCTAGACACAAACCAATCCATTCTGCTCTCGCTTGAAAAGATCAACGCCGTTTGGGGATTAGCGCGCCGAGCTGTGCCAGCTGGACGGGAAGAATCCCGGCGACGCCACGGGGGACAGGAAGTACGAGGACGACGCTCGGGACATAAAACCAACGCTGTAAAAAAAAAAAAAACATCAGTCGAAAACTGACAGCTCAGTCACTCCAACTTTACCGTAAAAATACATATTTACAGTAAAAACTGACAGCTCAGTCGCGAGAATTTTAACATAAAAATGACCGTGTTAGCCTTTTTTCCATTTACAGTAATTGACTGTAAAAACAACAACCGTGGATTTTAAGATAAAAATCAAAACTGGCAGCTCAATTGCCACAATTTTACTTTAAAAATAACACTGGCAAAATTTTATTATTTACATTAGCAAACTGTAAAAAAAATTTTTTTTAAAATCCTGAAGATTTTACAGTAAAAAAAAAACGGGCCATTCAGTTACCAGAATTTTACCGTGAAAATTAATTAGTTAATTAAATAAAATAAATTGGTATTGTTTCTTCCATTTACAGTTATGCACTGTACAAACAAGGCCTGTGGATTTTACAGTCAAAAAAATCGCAACTCAGTCGCAAGAATTTTACTGTAAAAAGTACACTATTTTTGTTTTTACCGTATTTTCCGCACTATTAGCCGCACCTAAAAACCACAAATTTACTCAAAAGCTGACAGTGCGGCTTTTAACCCGGTGCGCTTTATATATGGATTAATATTAAGATTCATTTTCATAAAGTTTCGGTCTCGCAACTACGGTAAACAGCCGCCATCTTTTTTCCCCGTAGAAGAGGAAGTGCTTCTTCTTCTACGCAAGCAACCGCCAAGGGAAGCACCCGCCCCCATAGAACAGGAAGCGCTTCTTCTTCTACTGTAAGCAACCACCCGCCCGCGTAGAAGAAGAAAAAGCGCGCGGATATTACCGTACGTTTCATTTCCTTTGTGTGTTTACATCTGTAAAGACCACAAAATGGCTCCTACTAAGTGACAGGGATCCAGTTCATGAAAAGACGCAATCTCTCCATCCGCACACGGATTACTATTTCACAGCAACTGCCTAAAGACTTTCAAGAAAAGCTGGCTACTTTCCGTGCATATTGTAAAAACAAGATAGCTGAAAAAAAGATCCGGCCAGAGAACATTATCAACATGGACGAGGTTCCACTGACTTTTGATATTCCTGTGAACCGCACTGTGGATACAACGGGAGCACGTACGGTGAATATTCGCACCACAGGGAATGAGAAGTCATCCTTCACTGTGGTTCTAGCTTGCCATGCTAATGGCCAGAAACTTCCACCCATGGTGATATTCAAAAGGAAGACCTTGCCAAAAGAGACCTTTCCAGCCGGCGTCATCATAAAAGCTAACTCGAAGGGATGGATGGATGAAGAAAAGATGAGCGAGTGGTTAAGGTAAGTTTAAGTTTACGCGAAGAGGCCGGCTGGCTTTTTTCACGCAGCTCCGTCCATGTTGATATACGATTCCATGCGCGCCCACATCACGCTGGTTTTAATATATTATTAAAGTTTGACTGACCTATCTGACTGTTTTTTTGACATTCCTTTAGCGCAGTTAGATGCGGCTTACAACACGGGGCGGCTTATAGGTGAACAAAGTTTTGAAATATGCCGTTCATTGAAGGCGCGGCTTATAACCCAGGGCGCCTTATGGTGCGGAAAATACGGTAATCTATTTTAAAAACAATGACTGTTGATTTTACAGTAAAAAAAACCAACCTGACAGCTCAGTCGCGAAAATTTTAACATAAAAATGACCGTGTTAGCCTTTTTTCCATTTATAGTAATAGACTGTAAAAACAACAACCGTAGATTTTAAGGTAAAAATATTACTATTATTGTTTTTATATATTTACAGTAAAAAAAAAACTTGCAGCTCAGTCACCAGAATTTTACTGTAAAAATTACACTATTTTTGTTTTTATCTGTTTAAAAACAATGACTGTTGATTTGACAGTAAAAAAAAAACCCAACAACTGGCAGCTCAGTCGCCAGAATTTTACTGTAAAAATGACAATGTTATTGTTTTTTTCAATTTACAGTAACACACTGTAAAAAGCATGACTGGTGATTTTACAGTAAAAAAAAAACTGGCAGCTCAGTCGCCAGAATTTTACTGTAAAAATGACAATGTTATTGTTTTTTTCTATTTACAGTAAAAACCTGTAAAAAGAACGACCATTATTTTTACAGTAAAAAAAACGTCAAATCAGTCACCAGAATTTTACTGTAAAAATGACACTATTATTGTTTATCTATTCACAGTAACACACTGGAAAAACGACTGTTGATTTTACAGTAAAAAAAACTCGCAGCTCAGTCACAAGAATTTTACTGTAAAAATGACAATGTTATTGTTTTTTTCTATTTACAGTAATACACTGTAAAAAGAACGACCATTATTTTTACAGTAAAAAAAACGTCAAATCAGTCACCAGAATTTTACTATAAATATGACACTATTATTGTTTATCAATTCACAGTAACACACTGGAAAAACGACTGTTGATTTTACAGTAAAAAAAACCTCGCATCTCAGTCGCCAGAATTTTACTGTAAAAATGACAATGTTATTGTTTTTTTCTATTTACAGTAATACACTGTAAAAAGAACGACCATTATTTTTACAGTAAAAAAACGGCAGCTCAGTCACCAGAATGTTACTGTAAATATGACACGATTATTGTTTATCTATTTACAGTAACACACTGGAAAAACGACTGTTGATTTTACAGTAAAAAAAACTTGCAGCTCCGTCGCAAGAATTTTACTGTAAAAATGACAATGTTATTGTTTTTTTCTATTTACAGTAATACACTGTGAAAAGAACGACCATTATTTTTACAGTAAAAAAAACGGCAGCTCAGTCACCAGAAATTTACTGTAAATATGACACTATTATTGTTTATCTATTTACAGTAACACACTGGAAAAACGACTGTTGATTTTACAGTAAAAAAAACCTCGCAGCTCAGTCGCAAGAATTTTACTGTAAAAATGACAATGTTATTGTTTTTTTCTATTTACACTGATACACTGTAAAAAGAACAACCATTATTTTTACAGTAAAAAAAACGGCAGCTCAGTCACCAGAATTTTACTGTAAATATGACACTATTATTGTTTATCTATTTACAGTAACACACTGGAAAAACGACTGTTGATTTTACAGTAAAAAAAAAAACTTGCAGCTCAGTCGCAAGAATTTTACTGTAAAAATGACAATGTTATTGTTTTTTTCAATTTACAGTAATACACTGTAAAAAGCATGACTGGTGATTTTACAGTAAAAAAAAAAAAACTGGCAGCTCAGTCACCAGAATTTTACTGTAAAAATGACAATGTTATTGTTTTTTTCAATTTACAGTAATACACTGTAAAAAGCATGACTGGTGATTTTACAGTAAAAAAAAAACTGGCAGCTCAGTCACCAGAATTTTACTGCAAAAATGACAATGTTATTGTTTTTTTCTATTTACAGTAATAACCTGTAAAAAGAACGACCATTATTTTTACAGTAAAAAAAAACGTCAAATCAGTCACCAGAATTTTACTATAAATATGACACTATTATTGTTTATCTATTTACAGTAACACACTGGAAAAACGACTGTTGATTTTACAGTAAAAAAAAAACTCGCATCTCAGTCGCCAGAATTTTACTGTAAAAATGACAATGTTATTGTTTTTTTTATTTACAGTAATACACTGTAAAAAGAACAACCATTATTTTTACAGTAAAAAAAACGGCAGCTCAGTCACCAGAATTTTACTGTAAATATGACACTATTATTGTTTATCTATTTACAGTAACACACTGGAAAAACGACTGTTGATTTTACAGTAAAAAAACAAACTTGCAGCTCAGTCGCAAGAATTTTACTGTAAAAATGACAATGTTATTGTTTTTTTCTATTTACAGTAATACACTGTAAAAAGAACAACCATTATTTTTACAGTAAAAAAAACGGCAGCTCAGTCACCAGAATGTTACTGTAAATATGACACTATTATTGTTTATCTATTTACAGTAACACACTGGAAAAACGGCTGTTGATTTTACAGTTAAAAAAAACCTCGCAGCTCAGTCGCAAGAATTTTACTGTAAAAAGGACAATGTTATTGTTTTTTTTCTATTTACAGTAATACACTGTAAAAACAACGACTGTTGATTTTACAGATAAAAAAAACTGGCAGCTCAGTCTCAAGAAGTTCACTGTAAAAATGAAATTGTTATTGTTTTTTTCTATTTACAGTAATACACTGTAAAAAGAACAACTATTATTTTTATAGTAAAAAAAAACGGCAGCTCAGTCACCAGAATTTTACTGTAAATATGACACTATTATTGTTTATCTATTTACAGTAACACACTGGAAAAACGACTGTTGATTTTACAGTAAAAAAAACTGGCAGCTCAGTCGCCAGAATTTTACTGTAAAAATTACAATGTTATTGTTTTTTTCTATTTACAGTAATAACCTGTAAAAAGAACGACCATTATTTTTACAGTAAAAAAACGGCAGCTCAGTCACCAGAATTTTACTGTAAATATGACACTATTATTGTTTATCTATTTACAGTAACACACTGGAAAAACGACTGTTGATTTTACAGTAAAAAAAACTTGCAGCTCAGTCGCAAGAATTTTACTGTAAAAATGACAATGTTATTGGTTTTTTTCTATTTACAGTAATACGCTGTAAAAACAATGACTGTTGATTTTACAGTAAAAAAAACAACTCGGAGCTCAGTCGCAAGAATTTTACAGTAAAAATTACAATCGTATTATTTTTTTCTATTTACAGTAATACACTGTAAAAACCATGACCATTATTTTTACAGTAAAAAACTGGCAGCTTGGTCACCAGAATCTTACTGTAAAAATGGCAATGTTCTTGATTTTTTCTATTTACAGTAATAACCTGTAAAAAGAACGACCATTATTTTTACAGTAAAAAAACCGGCAGAATTTTACTGTAAATATGACACTATTATTGTTTATCTATTTAAAGTAACACACTGTAAAAACAACGACGGTTGATTTTACAGATAAAAAAAACTGGCAGCTCCGTCGCAAGAATTTCACTGTAAAAATTACAATCTTATTGTTTTTTCTATTTATAGTACACTGTAAAAACAACAACTGTTGAATTTACAGATAAAAAAAACTGGCAGCTCAGTCGCAAGAATTTTACTGTAAAAATGACAATGATATTTTTTTCTATTTACAGTAATACGCTGTAAAAACAATGACTGTTGATTTTACAGTAAAAAAACAACTCGGAGCTCAGTCGCAAGAATTTTACAGTAAAAATTACAATCGTATTATTTTTTTCTATTTACAGTAATACACTGTAAAAAACATGACCATTATTTTTACAGTAAAAAACTGGCAGCTGGGTCACCATAATTTTACTGTAAAAATGGCAATGTTCTTGATTTTTTTCTATTTACAGTAATAACCTGTAAAAAGAACGACCATTTTTTTTACAGTAAAAAAAAAACGGCAGAATTTTACTGTAAATATGACACTATTATTGTTTATCTATTTACAGTAACACAATGTAAAAACAACGACGGTTGATTTTACAGATTTAAAAAAAACTGGCAGCTCCGTCGCAAGAATTTCACTGTAAAAATTACAATCGTATTGTTTTTTCTATTTATAGTACACTGTAAAAACAACGACTGTTGATTTTACAGATAAAAAAACTGGCAGCTCAGTCGCAAGAATTTTACTGTAAAAATGACAATGATATTTTTTTCTATTTACAGTAATACACTGTAAAAACCACCACTGTTGATTTTACAGTAAAAAAAAAACTGGCAGCTTGGTCACCATAATTTTACTGTAAAAATGGCAATGTTCTTGATTTTTTCTATTTACAGTAATAACCTGTAAAAAGAACGACCATTATTTTTACAGTAAAAAAACCCGGCAGAATTTTACTGTAAATATGACACTATTATTGTTTATCTATTTACAGTAACACACTGTACAAACAACGACGGTTGATTTTACAGATAAAAAAACTGGCAGCTCAGTCGCAAGAATTTTACTGTAAAAATGACAATGATATTTTTTTCTATTTACAGTAATACACTGTAAAAACCACCACTGTTGATTTTGCAGTAAAAAAAACTGGCAGCTTGGTCACCAGAATTTTACTGTAAAAATGGCAATGCTATTGATTTTTTCTATTTACAGTAATAACCTGTAAAAAGAACGACCATTATTTTTACAGTAAAAAAATTGGCAGAATTTTACTGTAAATATGACACTATTATTGTTTATCTATTTACAGTAACACACTGTACAAACAACGACGGTTGATTTTACAGATAAAAAAAACTGGCAGCTCCGTCGCAAGAATTTCACTGTAAAAATTACAATCTTATTGTTTTTTCTATTTATAGTACACTGTAAAAACAACGACTGTTGATTTTACAGATAAAAAAACTGGCAGCTCAGTCGCAAGAATTTTACTGTAAAAATGACAATGATATTTTTTTCTATTTACAGTAATACGCTGTAAAAACAATGACTGTTGATTTTACAGTAAAAAACAACTCGGAGCTCAGTCGCAAGAATTTTACAGTAAAAATGACAATCGTATTATTTTTTTCTATTTACAGTAATACACTGTAAAAAACATGACCATTATTTTTACAGTAAAAAACTGGCAGCTGGGTCACCATAATTTTACTGTAAAAATGGCAATGTTCTTGATTTTTTTCTATTTACAGTAATAACCTGTAAAAAGAACGACCATTTTTTTTACAGTAAAAAAAAAAACGGCAGAATTTTACTGTAAATATGACACTATTATTGTTTATCTATTTACAGTAACACACTGTAAAAACAACGACGGTTGATTTTACAGATTTTAAAAAAACTGGCAGCTCCGTCGCAAGAATTTCACTGTAAAAATTACAATCTTATTGTTTTTTCTATTTATAGTACACTGTAAAAACAACGACTGTTATTTTTACAGGAAAAAAACTGGCAGCTCAGTTGCCAGACTTTTACTGTAAAATGACAATGTTCTTGATGTTTTTTTCTATTTACAGTAATACACTGTAAAAACCACCACTGTTGATTTTACTGTAAAAAAAATGGCAGCTGAGTCACCAGAATTTTACTGTAAAAATGACAATGTTAGTTTTTTTCTATTTACAGTAATACGCTGTAAAAACAATGACTGTTGATTTTACAGTAAAAAAAAAACTCGGAGCTCAGTCGCAAGAATTTTACAGTAAAAATTACAATCTTATTAATTTTTTCTATTTACAGTAATCGCTGTAAAAACCATGACCATTATTTTTACAGTAAAAAACTGGCAGCTTGGTCACCAGAATCTTACTGTAAAAATGGCAATGTTCTTGATTTTTTCTATTTACAGTAATAACCTGTAAAAAGAACGACCATTATTTTTACAGTAAAAAAACCGGCAGAATTTTACTGTAAATATGACACTATTATTGTTTATCTATTTAAAGTAACACACTGTAAAAACAACGACGGTTGATTTTACAGATAAAAAAAACTGGCAGCTCCGTCGCAAGAATTTCACTGTAAAAATTACAATCTTATTGTTTTTTCTATTTATAGTACACTGTAAAAACAACAACTGTTGAATTTACAGATAAAAAAAACTGGCAGCTCAGTCGCAAGAATTTTACTGTAAAAATGACAATGATATTTTTTTCTATTTACAGTAATACACTGTAAAAACCACCACTGTTGATTTTACAGTAAAAAAAAACTGGCAGCTTGGTCACCAGAATTTTACTGTAAAAATGGCAATGTTCTTGATTTTTTCTATTTACAGTAATAACCTGTAAAAAGAACGACCATTATTTTTACAGTAAAAAAAATTGGCAGAATTTTACTGTAAATATGACACTATTATTGTTTATCTATTTACAGTAACACACTGTAAAAACAACGACGG
>NC_084584.2:5445000-5460000 GCF_033978685.3 Nerophis lumbriciformis | reverse complement strand
ATTAGTACACTGTGATTTTTAGCAAATTTTTGTAGGTATGAACCTCAGTCATATTTTGGTCTTGATGCATGCTAACGTTAGCATCCGAGCATTTTAAGAGGAATTTCTCGGGTACACACATCAAAGTAATATATTTTGCTATTTGTCGCAAGTTAGCATTTTAGCATGCTAACATTAGAACACTGTGATTTTTAGCAAATTTTGTACGTATGAACCTCAGTCATATTTTGGTCTTGATGCATGCTAACATTAGCATCCGAGCATTTTAAGAGGAATTTCTCCGGTACACACATCAAAGTAATATATTTTGCTATTTGTCGCAAGTTAGCGTTTTAGCATGCTAACATTAGTACACTGTGATTTTTAGCGAATTTTGTACGTATGAGCCTCAGTCATATTTTGGTCTTGATGCATGCTAACGTTAGCATCCTAGCATTTTAAGAGAATTTCTCGGGTACACACATCAAAGTAATATATTTTGCTATTTGTTGCAAGTTAGCATTTTAGCATTAGTACACTGTGATTTTTAGCGAATTTTGTACGTATGAACCTCAGTCATATTTTTGTCTTGATGCATGCTAACGTTAGCATCCTAGCATTTTAAGAGAACTTCTCGGGTACACACATCAAAGTAATATATTTTGCTATTTGTCGCAAGTTAGCGTTTTAGCATGCTAACATTAGTACGCTAGCATTTTTAGCAAATTTATCATGGGTCAAATATTATGTTACCTCATGAATGCTACCTGTTACATGCTAACGTTAGCATGCTAACTTTGTTGTAGCTAATTTTGCAGGTATGTTTGGTCTTGACGCATGCTAACGTTAGCATCCGAGCATTTTAAGGGGAATTTCTCAGGCACGCACCCCTAAGTGTGATATATATTGGTACTTGGCGCTTACTACAGTTAGCATTTTAGCATGCTAACATTACTATGCTAGCTTTTTTTTTTTTTTTTTTAGCAGGTATACATTTCAGTGTCATATATTTTGGTATTACTATTGCCAACTGTAAGCATGCTACTGTTAGCTCATATTTTGTCGTTTCTTCTCCATAACGATGGTGAGTCCATAACGCGGTAAATGGTCGACTGAATGATTGTGTGGGTGCATTTGTTTTTTGCATTTTCACGTTTTTTTGGGGGGGAGAGGGAATGGTTTTGACAGTGAAAACTACCAAAATGGCTGGCGCAGCCTTTGATTTGTCCGTGGGTTTGAGTGCCACGTTAATCGCCCCTGCTGCCGTCGGGACTTGCAAGCTCCACACCACCACCGCATCATCAACCACCTTGTTGACATTGTACCGGACCAATCAGCTTGAACCAAACAGCTAACGACCACAACAACAACAACAACAAACAGGACATGACAACACACAGGTAGGGCGGGCGCCTCAGGTGTGAGGTGAAAGGTCAGGCCCCGCCCCTCCCCCCGCAAGACACTAAAGGCGGCGGCTTCTAAGACGTAGTCGGCCTAAGCTCGCCCGCGTCTTTGTCCGCGTCCTGTTGACACAGAGGTTTAGTGACTAGGCGTGAGACCGCCGTGCCCGTGGGCGGAGCTTCTTACCCGCCGCTGGCTGAGGCCGCCGGGGCTGGCGGGGGAGGGGCTGGGAGACTTCGTGGACATCTGACTGGCGGGCGCCCCGTTCACTGCAGGCAGAGAGAGAAATGGAGCGGAGTGCGTGAGTCGACACACTTCCTGTTTGCAATCAAGCTCCGCCCCTACCTCGGCGGACGAAACACTTGTATGACATTACTACAATATTACTGTAATATCACAATATTACTGTAGTATGACAATATTACTGTAGTATGACAATATTACTGTAATATGACATATTACTACAATATTACTGTAATATGACAATATTACTGTAGTATGACATATTACTACAATATTACTGTAATATGACAATATTACTGCATTATGACATATTACTGTAGTATGACATTACTGCAATATTACTGTAGTATGACAATATTACTGTAGTATGACATTACTACAATATTACTGTAATATGACAATATTACTGTAGTATGACATATTACTACAATATTACTGTAATATGACAATATTACTGTAGTATGACATTACTACAATATTACTGTAATATGACAATATTACTGTAGTATGACATTACTACAATATTACTGTAATATGACAATATTACTGTAGTATGACATTACTACAATATTACTGTAATATGACAATATTACTGTAGTATGACAATATTACTATAGTATGACATATTACTACAATAGTACTGTAATATGACAATATTACTCTAGTATGACATTACTACAATATTACTGTAATATGACAATATTACTGTAGTATGACATATTACTGTGGTATGACATTGCTACAATATTACTGTAATATGACAATATTACTGTAATATGACAATATTACTATAGTATGACATTACTACAATATTACTGTAATATGACAATATTACCGTAGTATGACATTACTACAATATTACTGTAATATGACAATATTACTGTAATATGACAATATTACTGTAGTGTGACATTACTACAATATTACTGTAATATGACAATATTACTGTGGTATGATATTACTACAATATTACTGTAATATGACAATATTACTGTAGTATGACAATATTACTGTAGTATGACATTACTACAATATTACTGTAATATGACAATATTACTATAGTATGACACATTACTACAATATTACTGTAATATGACAATATTACTGTAGAATGACATATTACTACAATATTACTGTAATATGACAATATTACTGTAGTATGACATTACTACAATATTACTGTAATATGACAATATTACTGTAGTATGACATATTACTACAATATTACTGTAATATGACAATAATATTGTAGTATGACATATTACTGTAGTATGACATTACTACAATATTACTTTAGAATGACAATATTACTTTAGAATGACAATATTACTGTAGTATTACATTACTACAATATTACTGTAATATGACAATATCAATGTAGTATGACATATTACTACAATATTACTGTAATATGACAATATTACTGTAGCATGACAATATTACTGTAGCATGACATATTACTGTAGTATGACATTACTACAATATATTTGTAATATGACAATATTACTGTAGTATGACAATATTACTGTAATATCACAATATTACTGTAGTATGACAATATTACTGTAATATGACAATATTACTATAGTATGACATATTACTACAATATTACTGCAATATGACAATATTACTGTAGTATGACATATTACTACAATATTACTGTAATATAACAATATTACTGTAGTATGACAATATTACTGTAGTATGACATATTACAATTTTACTGTAGTATGACAATATTACTGTAATATGACAATATTACTATAGTATGACATATTACTACAATATTACTGCAATATGACAATATTACCGTAGTATGACATATTACTACAATATTACTGTAGTATGACATATTACTACAATATTACTGTAGTATGACATATTACTGTAGTATAACATTACTACAATATTACTGTAATATGACAATATTACTGTAGTATGACAATATTACTATAGTATGACATATTACTACAATAGTACTGTAATATGACAATATTACTGTAGTATGACATTACTACAATATTACTGTAATATGACATTACTACAATATTACTGTAGTATGACTACTACAATATTACTGTAATATGACAATATTACTGTAGTATGACATTACCGCAATATTACTGTAATATGACAATATTACTGTAGTATGACATTACTACAATATTACTGTAATATGACAATATTACTGTAGTATGACATATTACTACAATATTACTGCAATATGACAATATTACTGTAGTATGACATTACTACAATATTACTGTAATATGACAATATTACTGTAGTATGACATATTACTACAATATTACTGCAATATGACAATATTACTGTAGTATGACATTACTACAATATTACTGTAATATGACAATATTACTGTAGTATGACATATTACTACAATATTACTGCAATATGACAATATTACTGTAGTATGACATTACTACAATATTACTGTAATATGACAATATTACTCTAGTATGACATTACTACAATATTACTGTAATATGACAATATTACTGTAGTATGACATATTACTGTGGTATGACATTACTACAATATTACTGTAATATGACAATATTACTGTAGTATGACATTACTACAATATTACTGTAATATGACAATATTACTGTAATATGACAATATTACTATAGTATGACATTACTACAATATTACTGTAATATGACAATATTACCGTAGTATGACATTACTACAATATTACTGTAATATGACAATATTACTGTAATATGACAATATTACTGTAGTGTGACATTACTACAATATTACTGTAATATGACAATATTACTGTGGTATGATATTACTACAATATTACTGTAATATGACAATATTACTGTATTATGACATATTACTGTAGTATGACATTACTACAATATTACTGTAATATGACAATATTACTATAGTATGACACATTACTACAATATTACTGTAATATGACAATATTACTGTAGAATGACATATTACTACAATATTACTGTAATATGACAATATTACTGTAGTATGACATTACTACAATATTACTGT
This sequence comes from Nerophis lumbriciformis, assembly GCF_033978685.3. Classification (NCBI taxonomy): domain Eukaryota; kingdom Metazoa; phylum Chordata; class Actinopteri; order Syngnathiformes; family Syngnathidae; genus Nerophis; species Nerophis lumbriciformis. The sequence goes on along the minus strand of NC_084584.2, from coordinate 5,455,338 downwards.
AATATGACAATATTACTGTAGTATGACATATTACTACAATATTACTGTAATATGACAATATTATTGTAGTATGACATATTACTGTAGTATGACATTACTACAATATTACTTTAGAATGACAATATTACTTTAGAATGACAATATTACTGTAGTATTACATTACTACAATATTACTGTAATATGACAATATTAATGTAGTATGACATATTACTACAATATTACTGTAATATGACAATATTACTGTAGCATGACAATATTACTGTAGCATGACATATTACTGTAGTATGACATTACTACAATATATTTGTAATATGACAATATTACTGTAGTATGACAATATTACTGTAATATCACAATATTACTGTAGTATGACAATATTACTGTAATATGACAATATTACTATAGTATGACATATTACTACAATATTACTGCAATATGACAATATTACTGTAGTATGACATATTACTACAATATTACTGTAATATAACAATATTACTGTAGTATGACAATATTACTGTAGTATGACATATTACAATTTTACTGTAGTATGACAATATTACTGTAATATGACAATATTACTATAGTATGACATATTACTACAATATTACTGCAATATGACAATATTACCGTAGTATGACATATTACTACAATACTACTGTAGTATGACATATTACTACAATATTACTGTAGTATGACATATTACTGTAGTATAACATTACTACAATATTACTGTAATATGACAATATTACTGTAGTATGACAATATTACTATAGTATGACATATTACTACAATAGTACTGTAATATGACAATATTACTGTAGTATGACATTACTACAATATTACTGTAATATGACATTACTACAATATTACTGTAGTATGACTACTACAATATTACTGTAATATGACAATATTACTGTAGTATGACATTACTGCAATATTACTGTAATATGACAATATTACTGTAGTATGACATTACTACAATATTACTGTAATATGACAATATTACTGTAGTATGACATATTACTACAATATTACTGCAATATGACAATATTACTGTAGTATGACATTACTACAATATTACTGTAATATGACAATATTACTGTAGTATGACATATTACTACAATATTACTGCAATATGACAATATTACTGTAGTATGACATTACTACAATATTACTGTAATATGACAATATTACTGTAGTATGACATATTACTACAATATTACTGCAATATGACAATATTACTGTAGTATGACATTACTACAATATTACTGTAATATGACAATATTACTCTAGTATGACATTACTACAATATTACTGTAATATGACAATATTACTGTAGTATGACATATTACTGTGGTATGACATTACTACAATATTACTGTAATATGACAATATTACTGTAGTATGACATTACTACAATATTACTGTAATATGACAATATTACAGTAATATGACAATATTACTATAGTATGACATTACTACAATATTACTGTAATATGACAATATTACTGTAATATGACAATATTACTGTAGTGTGACATTACTACAATATTACTGTAATATGACAATATTACTGTGGTATGATATTACTACAATATTACTGTAATATGACAATATTACTGTATTATGACATATTACTGTAGTATGACATTACTACAATATTACTGTAATATGACAATATTACTGTATTATGACATATTACTGTAGTATGACATTACTACAATATTACTGTAATATGACAATATTACTATAGTATGACACATTACTACAATATTACTGTAATATGACAATATTACTGTAGAATGACATATTACTACAATATTACTGTAATATGACAATATTACTGTAGTATGACATTACTACAATATTACTGTAATATGACAATATTACTGTAGTATGACATATTACTACAATATTACTGTAATATGACAATATTATTGTAGTATGACATATTACTGTAGTATGACATTACTACAATATTACTTTAGAATGACAATATTACTTTAGAATGACAATATTACTGTGGTATTACATTACTACAATATTACTGTAATATGACAATATTAATGTAGTATGACATATTACTACAATATTACTGTAATATGACAATATTACTGTAGTATGACATATTACTACAATATTACTGTAATATAACAATATTACTGTAGTATGAAAATATTACTGTAGTATGACATATTACTGTAGCATGACATATTACTGTAGTATGACATTACTACAATATATTTGTAATATGACAATATTACTGTAGTATGACAATATTACTGTAATATCACAATATTACTGTAGTATGACAATATTACTGTAATATGACAATATTACTATAGTATGACATATTACTACAATATTACTGCAATATGACAATATTACTGTAGTATGACATATTACTACAATATTACTGTAATATAACAATATTACTGTAGTATGAAAATATTACTGTAGTATGACATATTACAATTTTACTGTAGTATGACAATATTACTGTAATATGACAATATTACTATAGTATGACATATTACTACAATATTACTGCAATATGACAATATTACCGTAGTATGACATATTACTACAATATTACTGTAGTATGACATATTACTACAATATTACTGTAGTATGACATATTACTGTAGTATAACATTACTACAATATTACTGTAATATGACAATATTACTGTAGTATGACAATATTACTATAGTATGACATATTACTACAATAGTACTGTAATATGACAATATTACTGTAGTATGACATTACTACAATATTACTGTAATATGACATTACTACAATATTACTGTAGTATGACTACTACAATATTACTGTAATATGACAATATTACTGTAGTATGACATTACCGCAATATTACTGTAATATGACATTACTACAATATTACTGTAATATAACAATATTACTGTAATATGACATTACTACAATATTACTGTAATATGACAGTATTACTGTAGTATGACATTACTACCATTATACTGTAATATGGCATTACTACAATATTACTGTAATATGACAATATTACTGTAGTATGACAATATTACTGTAGTATGCCATTACTACAATATTACTGTAATATGACAATACTACTGTAGTATGACATATTACTACAATATTACTGTGGTATGACATATTACTGTAGTATGACATTACTACAATATTACTGTAATATGACAATATTACTGTAGTATGACAATATTACTATAGTATGACATATTACTACAATAGTACTGTAATATGACAATATTACTGTGGTATGACATTACTACAATATTACTGTAATATGACAATACTACTGTAGTATGACAATATTACTGTAGTATGACAATATTACTATAGTATGACATATTACTACAATAGTACTGTAATATGACAATATTACTGTAGTATGGCATTCCTACAATATTACTGTAATATGACAATATTACTGTAGTATGACATTACTACAATATTACTGTAATATGACAATATTACTGTAGTATGACATACTACTGTAGTATGACATTACTACAATATTACTGTAATATGACAATATTACTGTAGTATGACAATATTACTATAGTATGACATATTACTACAATAGTAATGTAATATGACAATATTACTGTAGTATGACATTACTACAATATTACTGTAATATGACAATATTACTGTAGTATGACATAATACTGTGGTATGACATTACTACAATATTACTGTAATATGACAATATTACTGTAATATGACAATATTACTATAGTATGACATATTACTACAATAGTACTGTAATATGACAATATTACTGTAGTTTGACATTACTACAATATTACTGTAATATCACAATATTACTGTAGTATGACAATATTACTGTAATATGACAATATTACTATAGTATGACATATTACTACAATATTACTGCAATATGACAATATTACTGTAATATGACATATTACTACAATATTACTGTAATATGACAATATTACTGTAGTATGACATATTACTACAATATTACTGTAATATGACAATATTACTGTAGTATGACATTACTACAATATTACTGTAATATGACAATATTACTGTAGTATGACAATATTACTATAGTATGACATATTACTACAATAGTACTGTAATATGACAATATTACTGTGGTATGACATTCCTACAATATTACTGTAATATGACAATATTACTGTAGTATGACATTACTACAATATTACTGTAATATGACAATATTACTGTAGTATGACATTCCTACAATATTACTGTAATATGACAATATTACTGTCGTATGACAATATTACTATAGTATGACATATTACTACAATAGTAATGTAATATGACAATATTACTGTAGTATGACATTACTACAATATTACTGTAATATGACAATATTACTGTAGTATGACATAATACTGTGGTATGACATTACTACAATATTACTGTAATATGACAATATTACTGTAATATGACAATATTACTATAGTATGACATATTACTACAATAGTACTGTAATATGACAATATTACTGTAGTTTGACATTACTACAATATTACTGTAATATGACAATATTACTGTAGTATGGCAATATTACTGTAATATCACAATATTACTGTAGTATGACAATATTACTGTAATATCACAATATTACTGTAGTATGACAATATTACTGTAATATGACAATATTACTACAATATTACTGTAATATGACAATATTACTGTAGTATGACATTACTGTAGTATGACATTACTACAATATTACTGTAATATGACAATATTACTGTAGTATGATATATTATTACAATATTACTGTAATTTGACAATATTACTGTAGTATGACAATATTACTGTAGTATGACATATTACAATATTACTGTAGTATGGCAATATTACTGTGATATCACAATATTACTGTAGTATGAAAATATTACTGTAATATGACAATATTACTATAGTATGACATATTACTACAATATTACTGCAATATGACAATATTACTGTAGTATCACATATTACTACAATATTACTGCAATATGATAATATTACTGTACTATGACATATTACTACAATATTACTGTAATATGACAATATTACTGCATTATGACATATTACTGTAGTATGACATTACTGCAATATTACTGTAATATGACAATATTACAGTAGTATGATATATTACTACAATATTACTGTTATTTTACAATATTACTGTAGTATGACAATATTACTGTAGTATGACATATTACAATATTACTGTAGTATGACAATATTACTGTAATATGACATATTACTACAATATTACTGTAGTATGACAATATTACTGTAATATGACAATCACTCAAGCAGCACTGAGACCCAAACCCCCTCGGAGTAACGTTGCCATTTTCAACACTGGCAAAGCATGCATGCATGCTTTCCTTTTCACAACACTCAGTAAAGGTTTGGGAACTGAGGAGACACATTTTTGAAGTGGAATTCTTTCCCATTCTTTTAACAACACTCAGTAAAGGTTTGGGAACTGAGGAGACACATTTTTGAAGTGGAATTCTTTCCCGTTCTTTTCACAACACTCAGTAAAGGTTTGGGAACTGAGGAGACACATTTTTGAAGTGGAATTCTTTCCCGTTCTTTTCACAACACTCAGTAAAGGTTTGGGAACTGAGGAGACACATTTTTGAAGTGGAATTATTTCCCATTCTTGCTTGATGTACAGCTTAAGTTGTTCAACAGTCTCCCTTCTCATATGTTAGCCTTCATATTGCCCCACACATTTTCAGGCATTTGTTGACAAAGTGGTGACCCTCGCCCTTACAACTAAGATGCGTGTTAAAATCAAACAGCAATACAATACTTACAGTACGAACACTTTGTCGGGCGCAACATAACACATTCAGTTTCCTGGTTGGAAAACATACCAGTTCTGCCACCTAATGTCTTGAAAGTGCAACTGCACTGCAGATGAGACTCAAATGTGACGTAATAAAATGAGTATTATTAGAATCAGCGCATTTTTAAATCTTACATGAAAATAATAAAATTTTATCATCAAACAATTGATATTTACTAACACACACAAAAGTACCAACGATTGGTACCGTTATCGATTCCCAGGCAGCGGAAATTGGTACCGTATGGGTTGAAATGTGAACGGTGCCCACCCCTAGATACGTCATTAACGTACAAGCTATTGATTAGCATTAGCGATTTTACATGGCGGTTTTTAAACACGCGTTAATAAAAGCTACAACTAAAATGCACCTCGCGTACAATACTTGCAGTATTAACACTTTGTCGGGCACAACAAAAGACATATAATGGCAAAGACTACTTCCCTCACTATAAAATATTAATTGCCATGTGAAAACACGCACAACAGGAGCGAAATTTGGCACGATTGAGGCGGCCTTTGACCCCCGGCAGCGTGACCTCGTTAAGCGGCTTTAATTAAAGTCCAGTCCGTCTCACAGGAAAGAAAAAAACAAAACACGCTTGGCCGTCGGAGCTGAACTTCCTGTTGGAGGTTCTAACGTCTACTCTAAATTGTTTAGTGCTTCAAACTATTATTATTGTTTTTAAATCAGATTATTGAATATTGAAACATTTTATTTGTATATATGCTTATTTTGTTGAATAAACATATATACAAAATAATTAATTAACATTTTTGATAAATTGATGTATACTTTCAAATCAGAGTATTCAATAATATGATTAAAACTGTTTGACAACACTAAAAGTTATATGTATATTTTTTATTGAAAAAAATATATTAAAAAAATAATTAAATAATATTGATAAAACTATTTTTTTAAAGCCGATTATTAAATAGTCTGATTTTTTTTTTTAATTATTGTTTGCCAGCACTAAAATAATATTTATTGATATGCTTATTTTGTTGAATAAAAAAACAATTTAATAAATAATTTTTAAAAAATGATTATTTTGTTTTAAATCAAAATATTTAATAATCTGATTAAAATAAATTGTTTGACAGCACTAAAAATTATATATTTAATATATGCTTATTTTATTAAATAAACATGTGGGAAAAATATTTTATTAAATAATTTTGATAAAAAATATTATTTTGTTTTAAATCAAAATATTTAATAATCTGATTTTTTTTTTATAAATTGTTTGCCAGCACCAACAATATTTAATATATGCTTTTTTGGTTAATTAAACATGTGAAAAAAATATTAATTAAATAATCTTATAAAACGTTTTTTTGTTTTAAATCAAAATATTTAATAATCTGATTCTCTAAAAAAAAAAAAAGTTTGCCAGCACTAAACAATATATTTAATACATGCTTTTTTTGTTAAATAAAAATGTGAAAAAAAAAAAAATTAAATAATTTTGATGAAACGGATTATTTTGTTTTATATCAAAATATTTAATAATCTGATTTAAAAAAATATATATCTGCCAGCACTAAAAATATATGTTTATAATGTTAAATAAAAATTTGAGGAGGAATAAATAATTAAATAATTTTAATAAAAATATTTAGCTTTGAATCAAAATATTAATAATCAGATTTTTTTTTAATTGTTTGCCAGCACTAAAAATTATATTTAATATACATGCTTATTTTGTTAAATAAACATGTGAACATTTTTTTAAATTAAATAATCTTATGAAACGATTCTTTTGTTTTAAAACAAAATATTTAACAATCTGATTTAAAAAATAATTGTTTGCAAGCACCAGCAATGATATTTAATATATGCTTATTTTGTGAAATAAACATGTGAAAAAAATTATTAAATCATTTTAATAAAAATATTATTTAGTTTTGAATCAAAATATTAATAATCTGATTTTTTTTAATTGTTTGCAGCAATAAAAATTATATTCAATATAAATGCTTATTTTGTTAAATAAACATGTGAAAAAACTTATTGATTAAATAATTTTGATAAAACAATTATTTTGTTTTAAATAAAAATATTTAACAATCTGATTTAAAAAAAATATATTATTTGCCAGCACCAAAAATTAGGTTTAATATATGCTCACTTTGTTTGATAAAAATGTGGAAATTTAAAAAAATAATAATTTTGATAAAATATTATTTTGTTTTAAATCAAAATATTTGATATACTAATAATTTTTTAAATCAATTGTTTGCCAGCACCAAAAAAATATTAATTAAATAATTTTGATAAAACGATTATTTTGTTTTAAATAAAAATATTGAACAATCTGATTTTTAAAATATATTGTTTGCCAGCACCAAAAATTAGATTTAATATATGCTTACTTTGTTAAATAAAAATGTGGAAAATGTTTTTTAAAATAATTTTAATAAAAGATTATTTGGTTTTAAATCAAAATATTTAATATACTGATCATTTTTTTTAATCAATTGTTTGCCAGCACCAAAAACTAATAATTAAATAATTTTGATAAAAAGATGATTTTGTTTTAAATCAAAAATATTGAATAATCTGATTTTTTTTTATTGTTTGCCAGCACTAAAAAATATATTTAATATGTGCTTAATTCGTCAAATAAACATGTGAAAAAAAGTTATTTATTAAATAATTTTGATGAAACGATTATTTTGTTTTAAATAAAAAATATTTAACAATCTGATTTAAAAAGAATATTGTTTGCCAGCACCAAAAATATATTTAATATATGCTTATTTTGTAAAATAAAAATGTGGGGGGGAAAAAATTATGAATTTTGATAAAAGATTATTTTGTTTTAAATCAAAATATTTAATAATCTGATTATTTTTTAAATAAATTGTTTGCCAGCACCAAAAACTAATAATTAAATAATTTAGATAAAAATATTATTTTGTTTTAAATCAAAATATTTAATAATCTGATTTTTTTTTTTTTATTGTTTGCAGCACTAAAAATAATATGCTTTTTTTTGTTAAATGAAGATGTGAAAAAATGATTAATTAAACAATCTTACAAAATGATAAAGTTGTTTTAAATCAAAATAATAATCAGATTTTTTATTTTAATAAATAGTTTGACAGCACTATAATGATATTCCAACATGTGTTCACTTAACAACAGCAGGGGGTCCACATGCATAACAAGAATACTCTAAGTATGATCCAGCATAGTTCATTTTTTAAACCAAAAGCACTCATCAAAGTACTTTTTTTTTTTTTACAATAATAGAAGCTCATAGATTGTGTAACACAATAGAAAAAAATGATGTCACTTTCTGACGAAATCATGTGCAACCCATGTCACAAAAAAACATCTCCGCCAAAAAAAGCATGCGTCTCCAAATTGTTTGACACATTTCTTGTCATTTAAACAGAAAAAAAAAAACAAAAAAAAACGTTGATTAAATTCTATTGAAAATGCAAAAAGCAACAACATTTTTTATATGTTTTTTTGTTGTTGTTTTTTTCCCACCGGACAGGGACGACACGCTGCATTTATTATGGGATGACATGCCATCCCCACTTTCTTTCAATGTGAAATATTGATAGAGTATCATGTAAATTATTCCACGCACAACTCTGTGCATAATGCAGCAGCACAGCTGACACAAATAGACGTTACACAACCGCACATGTATGCACACTACACCGTCTCCATTGATGAAAGCCAGCACACGCACACACACACACACACACATACACACACACACACACACACTCGGTTACACAACACGTCTGACAGTCTCCATCCTCCAAATGGGTGCATTGTAGCGTCAAGACGCCCGAATGACCCACACACACACACACACACACACACACACACACACACGACGAGGAGAAGGCATGACGACGACGAGGACCTGGGTCCCCCCCCCCCCCCCCGGCCTACCTTGGTCCCCCGGCATGGTGAAGAGCACAGTGTAGGTCCTCGCCTGCTAAAGTGTTGAATGGGAAGAGGAGAGCGACGCGGTACTACACGGACGTGCAGAGGCGGGAGCGAGAGGCGTGCGCACACGGTGACGCGCACGCAGAGCCGGAGGGAGGTAATGTGCGTGTGTGTGTGTCCTTGTATTGCTAGCTTTCTTGAGACAACGTACCTTCCATATGAGGTCCCAATAACATTGCATCTAATAGACAATGTCTCATTAGATTTTTCAAATGGACTGTGTGTCGCCTTTAAAAGTGCTCCCCCTCTGGTCAACATATGAAATAACAAGTGTGTGTAAGAAATTTGAAGTGCTCCCCCTCTGGTCAACATATGAAATAACAAGTGTGTGTATTAAATTGAAACGCGCCCCCTTTGGCCGAAATGAATTAAAAAAAAAAAAATATATATATATATATATATATATGTATATAGAGACATACTGTAATAACGAAGTAAATAATGAAGATTAAAAAACAATTACAAACAAAAAACTAAA
>NC_084584.2:5435000-5437500 GCF_033978685.3 Nerophis lumbriciformis | reverse complement strand
TAAATTAAGTAAAAGCAGTCTTTTGCTCACAATGTGTCGACTTTTTTCTTATAAAATATTCATCATATTCTTTCTGTTTCTGTAATATTGCAATATTTTCTTGTAAAATTATTACTTTTTTTTAATGTAAAATTATAAATTTTTAATGCAAAATGGTGACATTTGTCATATAAAATTCTGACTTTTGTCACAATATTGCCAATTTTTTTGTTGTTCTTGTAAAATAGTGACATTTTTGGAGTAAAATTATGACTTTTGTCATCATTTTGCCAAGTGAAATTCTGATCGTTATTATAATATTGCCAACATTTTTAAGTTTTCTTGTAAAATTGCGACTGTTATTGAGTAAAATTCCAACTTTTATCATAATATTGCACAAATTTCTTGTAAAATGTTGACTTGCGTTGAGTAAAATGACGACTTTTATTATAATACTGCCAAAATTCTAAGTTTTTCATGTGAAATTGTGACCTTTTTTGAGGGAAATTCCAACTAATTTTTCACAAGCTTTTTTATATGTGCATAGTATGTATACAGGTAAAAGCCAGTAAATTAGAATATTTTGAAAAACTTGATTTATTTCAGTAATTGCATTCAAAAGGTGTAACTTGTACATTATATTTATTCATTGCACACAGACTGATGCATTCAAATGTTTATTTCATTTAATTTTGATGATTTGAAGTGGCAACAAATGAAAATCCAAAATTCCGTGTGTCACAAAATTAGAATATTACTTAAGGCTAATACAAAAAAGGGATTTTTAGAAATGTTGGCCAACTGAAAAGTATGAAAATGAAAAATATGAGCATGTACAATACTCAATACTTGGTTGGAGCTCCTTTTGCCTCAATTACTGCGTTAATGCGGCGTGGCATGGAGTCCATGAGTTTCTGGCACTGCTCAGGTGTTATGAGAGCCCAGGTTGCTCTGATAGTGGCCTTCAACTCTTCTGCGTTTTTGGGTCTGGCATTCTGCATCTTCCTTTTCACAATACCCCACAGATTTTCTATGGGGCTAAGGTCAGGGGAGTTGGCGGGCCAATTTAGAACAGAAATACCATGGTCCGTAAACCAGGCACGGGTAGATTTTGCGCTGTGTGCAGGCGCCAAGTCCTGTTGGAACTTGAAATCTCCATCTCCATAGAGCAGGTCAGCAGCAGGAAGCATGAAGTGCTCTAAAACTTGCTGGTAGACGGCTGCGTTGACCCTGGATCTCAGGAAACAGAGTGGACCGACACCAGCAGATGACATGGCACCCCAAACCATCACCCAACCATGCAAATTTTGCATTTCCTTTGGAAATCGAGGTCCCAGAGTCTGGAGGAAGACAGGAGAGGCACAGGATCCACGTTGCCTGAAGTCTAGTGTAAAGTTTCCACCATCAGTGATGGTTTGGGGTGCCATGTCATCTGCTGGTGTCGGTCCACTCTGTTTCCTGAGATCCAGGGTCAACGCAGCCGTCTACCAGCAAGTTTTAGAGCACTTCATGCTTCCTGCTGCTGACCTGCTCTATGGAGATGGAGATTTCAAGTTCCAACAGGACGTGGCGCCTGCACACAGCGCAAAATCTACCCGTGCCTGGTTTACGGACCATGGTATTTCTGTTCTAAATTGGCCCGCCAACTCCCCTGACCTTAGCCCCATAGAAAATCTGTGGGGTATTGTGAAAAGGAAGATGCAGAATGCCAGACCCAAAAACGCAGAAGAGTTGAAGGCCACTATCAGAGCAACCTGGGCTCTCATAACACCTGAGCAGTGCCAGAAACTCATCGACTCCATGCCACGCCGCATTAACGCAGTAATTGAGGCAAAAGGAGCTCCAACCAAGTATTGAGTATTGTACATGCTCATATTTTTCATTTTCATACTTTTCAGTTGGCCAACATTTCTAAAAATCCCTTTTTTGTATTAGCCTTAAGTAATATTCTAATTTTGTGACACACGGAATTTTGGATTTTCATTTGTTGCCACTTCAAATCATCAAAATTAAATGAAATAAACATTTGAATGCATCAGTCTGTGTGCAATGAATAAATATAATGTACAAGTTACACCTTTTGAATGCAATTACTGAAATAAATCAAGTTTTTCAAAATATTCTAATTTACTGGCTTTTACCTGTATATTATTAATGTTGTAAATACACTTCTTTATATATCTAGAAAGGCTGGTCCTAAAGAGGGAGGCATTTTTCTCAGGTCTCAAGAAGGTAACAACTACAAGAGTGTGTGTGTGTGTGTGTGTGCGTGTGTGTGTGTGTGTGCGTGCGTGTGTGTGTGTGTGTGTGCCACAGCATCATAATAATAGGGTTGTACAGTGTACCGGTACTTCAAACCCCAAAAGCAGTGAAGTTGTCACGTTGTGTAAATGGTAAATAAAAAGAGAATACAACAAATCCTTTTCAACTTATATTCAATTGAATAGACTGCAAAGACAAGATATTTAACGTTCACACTGAGAAACTTCTTTTTTTTTTGCAAATATTAGCTCATTTGGAA
>NC_084584.2:5422500-5432500 GCF_033978685.3 Nerophis lumbriciformis | reverse complement strand
CAAACACGCCACTCGAATGGAAGACCTCATTTTTTTGTCACTTGACTAATGATACTTGTTAGCATGCTAATGTTAGCATGCTAGTTTTTTGTTGTTGTTTTTTAAGCTAATTTTGGTACTTGATGTATGCTAACGTTAGCATGCTAGCATTTTAAACCCATTTTTTCCAGGTAGAGTACACACCTCAAAGTAATATATTTTGGCATTTGAGCCATCTTAGGCTGCTGCCCCCGCGACCCGACCTCGTATAAGCGGGAGAAGAGGGAGGCTTTTTTAAGAGGTATCAAGAATGTAACAAATACAAGTGTGTGTGTGTGTGTGTGTGTGTGTGTGTGTGTGTGTGTGTGTGTGTGTGTGTGTGTGTGTGTGTGTGTGTGTGTGTGTGTGTGTGTTAGAAACACTTCCTGTGAGTGATAGTGGGCAGGTTGTGTGTGTGAAGACAACACCTTATGTTCTACTGGGGAGAGTTGACGTGAGAAAAGGTCACGGTCATGAGTCACATGACCATCTGATCTCATCTAATGATGGCGTGTGTGTGTGTGTGTGTGTGTGTGTGTGTGTGTGTGTGTGTGTGTGTGTGTGTGTGTGTGTGTGTGTGTGTGTGTGTGTGTGTGTGTGTGTGTGTGTGTGTGTGTGTGTGTTCTTGTCACAAAAGTGGGTGCAGCCCTCACATTTCTGCCAGCACGTTCATGCCACTGCATCTTGTCAAGGGACGATACTGTGGAAAATAAGGATACCAGCAAAAATGCATGTAGGGGATCGCATCCAAAGGCTCCGATATCATGTGCGATACGAGCGGTCCTGCGGCATGTTTACTTGTGTGTGATATCATGTGCGATACAAGCAGTCCAGCGGCATGTTTGCTTGTTTGTGATATCAAGTGCGATACAAGCGGTACTGCGGTGTGTTTACCTGTGTGTGAAATCATGAGCGATACAAGCGGTCCTGCAGCTTGTTTACCTGTGTGTGATATCATGTGCGATACAAGCGGTCCTGCAGCACATTTACTTGTGTGTGTGTGATATAATGTGCGATACAAGCGGCCCTGCGGCGTGTTTACTTGTGTGTGATATCATGTGCGATACAAGCGGCCCTGCAGCCTGTTTACCTGTGTGTGATATCACGTGCGATACAAGCAGTCCTGCGGCGTATTTACTTGTGTGTGATATCATGTGCGATACGAGCGGTCCTGCGGCCAATTTATTTGTGTTGGATATAAAGTACAATACAAGCGGTCCTGCGGCATGTTTGCTTGTTTGTGATATCAAGTGCGATACAAGCGGTCCTGCAGCTTGTATACCTGTCTGTGATATCATGAGCGATACGAGCGGTCCAGCAGCGTGTTTACTTGTGTGTGATATCATGTGCAATACAAGCGGTCCTGCGGCCTGTTCACTTGTGTGTGATATCAAGTACGATACAAGCGGTCCTGCGGCGTGTTTACTTGTCTGTGATATCAAGTGCGAGACACGCGGTCCTGCGACGTGTTTGCTTGTGTGTGATATCATGTGCGATACAAGCGGTCCTGCGGCTTGTTTACCTGTGTGTGATATCATGTGCGATACGAGCGGTCCTGCGGCATGTATGCTTGTTTGTGATATCAAGTGCGATACAAGCAGTCCTGCAGCTTGTATATCTGTGTGTGACATCATGAGCGATACGAGCGGTCCTGCAGCTTATATATCTGTGTGTGACATCATGAGCGATACGGGCGGTCCTGCAGCTTGTTTACCTGTGTGTGATATCAAATGCAATACAAGCGGTCCTGCGGCGTGTTTACTTGTGTGTGATATCATGTGCGATACAAGTGTTCCTCCGGTGTGTTTACTTGTGTGTGATATCATGTGCGATACAAGCGGCCCTGCAGCTTGTTTACCTGTGTGTGATACCAAGTGCAATACAAGTGGTCCTGCGCCGTGTTTACTTGTGTGTGATATCATGTGCGATACAAGCGGTCCTGCGGTGTGTTTGCTTGTGTGTGAAATCATGAGCGATACAAGCGGTCCTGCAGCTTGTTTACCTGTGTGTGATATCATGTGCAATACAAGCGGTCCTGCGGCGTGTTTACTTGTGTGTGATATCATGTGCGATACAAGCGGTCCTGCGGCTTGTTTACCTGTGTGTGATATCATGTGCGATACAAGCGGTCCTGCGGCGTGTTTGCTTGTGTGTGATATCATGTAAGATACAAGCGGTGCTGCGGCGTGTTTACTTGTCTGTGACATCAAGTGCAATACAAGCGGTACTGCGGCTTGTTTACCTGTGTGATATCATGTGCGATACAAGCGGTCCTGCGGCTTGTTTACCTGTGTGTGATATCATGTACGATACAAGCGGTACTGCGGTGTGTTTACCTGTGTGTGAAATCATGAGCGATACGAGCGGTCCTGCAGCTTGTTTACTTGTGTGTGATATCAAATGCGATACAAGCGGTCCGGCGGCGTGTTTACTTGTGTGTGATATCATGTGCGATACAAGCGGTCCTGCGGCGTGTTTGCTTGTGTGTGATATTATGTGCAATACAAGCAGTCCTGCGGCACATTTACTTGTGTGTGATATAATGTGCGATACAAGCGGCCCTGCGGCGTGTTTGCTTGTGTGTGATATCATGTGCGATACAAGCGGCCCTGCAGCCTGTTTACCTGTGTGTGATATCACGTGCGATACAAGCAGTCCTGCGGCGTGTTTACTTGTGTGTGATATCATTTCCGATACGAGCGGTCCTGCGGCCCATTTATCTGTGTTGTATATAAAGTGCAATACAAGCGGTCCTGCGGCATGTATACTTGTTTGTGATATCAAGTGCGATACAAGCAGTCCTGCGGCTTGTTTACCTGTGTGTGATATCATGTGCGATACAAGCGTTCCTCCGGTGTGTTTACTTGTGTGTGATATCATGTGCGATACAAGCGGTCCTGCAGCTTGTTTACCTGTGTGTGATATCATGTACGATACAAGCGGTACTGCGGTGTGTTTACCTGTGTGTGAAATCATGAGCGATACAAGTGGTCCTGCGGCGTGTTTACTTGTGTGTGATATCATGTGCGATACAAGCGGTACTGCGGCTTGTTTACCTGTGTGTGATATCATGTACGATACAAGCGGTACTGCGGTGTGTTTACCTGTGTGTGAAATCATGAGCGATACAAGCGGTCCTGCAGCTTGTTTACTTGTGTGTGATATCATGTGCGATACAAGCAGTCCTGCGGCGTGTTTACTTGTGTGTGATATCATGTGCGATACAAGCGGTCTTGCGGCGTGTTTACTTGTGTGTGATATCATGTACGATACAAGCGGTCCTGCGGCTTGTTTACCTGTGTGTGAAATCATGAGCGATACAAGCGGTCCTGCAGCCTGTTTACCTGTGTTGGATATAAAGTGCAATACAAGCGGTCCTGCGGCATGTATGCTTGTTTGTGATATCAAGTGCGATACAAGCGGTCCTGCAGCATGTATATCTGTGTGTGACATCATGAGCGATACGAGCGGTCCTGCAGCTTGTTTACCTGTGTGTGATATCAAATGCGATACAAGCGGTCTTGCGGCGTGTTTACTTGTGTGTGATATCATGTACGATACAAGCGGTCCTGCGGCTTGTTTACCTGTGTGTGATATCATGTGCGATACAAGCGTTCCTCCGGTGTGTTTACTTGTGTGTGATATCATGTGCGAGACAAGCGGTCCTTCAGCTTGTTTACCTGTGTGTGATACCAAGTGCAATACAAGCAGTCCTGCGGCGTGTTTACTTGTGTGTGACATCACGTGCGATACAAGCGGTCCTGCGGCGTGTTTACTTGTGTGTGATATCATGTGCGATACAAGCGGTCCTGCGGCGTGTTTACTTGTGTGTGATATCATGTGCGATACAAGCGGTCCTGCGGCGTGTTTACTTGTGTGTGATATCATGTGCGATTCAAGCGGTCCTGCGGCTTGTTTACCTGTGTGTGACATCATGTGCGATACAAGCGTTCCTCCGGTGTGTTTACTTGTGTGTGATATCAAGTGCGATACAAGCGGTCCTGCAGTTCGTTTACCTGTGTGTGATACCAAGTGCAATACAAGTGGTCCTGCGCTGTGTTTACCTGTGAGTGACATCATGTGCGATATGAGCGGTCCTGCGGCCCGTTTACCTGTGTTGGATATAAAGTGCAATACAAGCGGTCCTGCAGCGTGTTCGCTTATGTGTGATATCGCGTGCGATACAAGCGGTCCTGCGGCGTGTTCACTTGTGTGTGATATCATGTGCGATACAAGCAGTCCTGCGGCGTGTTTACTTGTGTGTGATATCATGTGCGATACAAGCGGTCCTGCGGCGTGTTTGCTTGTGTGTGATATCATGTACGATACAAGCGGTCCTGCGGCGTGTTTACTTGTGTGTGATATCAAGTACGATACAAGCGGTCCTGCGGTGTGTTTACCTGTGTGTGATATCAAATGCGATACAAGCGGTCCTGCGGTGAGTTTAATTGTGTGTGATATCATGTGCAACACAAGCGTTCCTCCGGTGTGTTTACCTGTGTGTGATATCATGTGCGATACAAGCGGTCCTGCAGCTTGTTTACCTGTGTGTGATTCCAAGTGCAATACAAGTGGTCCTGCGGCGTGTTTACTTGTGTGTGATATCATGTGCGATACAAGCGGCCCTGCGGCCTGTTTACCTGTGTGTGATATCACGTGCGATACAAGCAGTCCTGCGGCGTGTTTACTTGTGTGTGATATCATGTGCGATACGAGCGGTCCTGCGGCCCATTTATTTGTGTTGGATATAAAGTGCAATACAAGCGGTCCTACGGCGTGTTTACTTGTGTGTGATATCATGTGAGATACAAGCGGTCCTGCAGCGTGTTTACTTGTGTGTGATATCATGTGCGATACAAGCGGTCCTGCGGCGTGTTTACTTGTCTGTGATATCAAGTGCGATACGAGCAGTCCTGCGGCATGTTTACTTGTGTGTGATATCATGTGCGATACAAGCGGCCCTGCGGCGTGTTTGCTTGTGTGTGATATCATGTGCGATTCAAGCGGTCCTGCGGCTTGTTTACCTGTGTGTGATATCATGTACGATACAAGCGGCACTGCGGTGTGTTTACCTGTGTGTGAAATCATGAGCGATACAAGCGGTCCTGCAGCTTGTTTACCTGTGTGTGATATCATGTGCGATACAAGCGGTCCTGCAGCACATTTACTTGTGTGTGTGTGATATAATGTGCGATACAAGCGGCCCTGCGGCGTGTTTACTTGTGTGTGATATCATGTGCGATACAAGCGGTCCTGCGGCGTGTTTACTTGTGTGTGATATCATGTGTGATACAAGCTGTCCTGCAGCGTGTTTACTTGTGTGTGATATCATGTGCGATATGAGCGCTCCTGCGGCCCGTTTACCTGTGTTGGATATAAAGTACAATACAAGCGGTCCTGCAGCGTGTTCACTTGTGTGTGATATCGCGTGCGATACAAGAGGTCCTGCGGCATGTTTGCTTGTTTGTGATATCAAGTGCGATACAAGCGATCCTGCAGCCTGTATACCTGTGTGTGATATCATGAGCGATACAAGCGGTCCTGCGGCGTGTTTACCTGTGTGTGATATCATGTGCGTTACAAGCGGTCCTGCGGTGTGTTTACTTGTGTGTGATATCATGTGCAATACAAGCGGTCCTGCAGCTTGTATACCTGTGTGTGATATCATGAGCGATACGAGCGGTCGAGCAGCGTGTTTACTTGTGTGTGATATCATGTGCAATACAAGCGGTCCTGCGGCGTGTTTACTTGTGTGTGATATCAAGTACGATACAAGCGGTCCTGCGGCGTGTTTACCTGTGTGTGATATCATGTGCGATACAAGCGGTCCTGCGGCGTGTTTACCTGTGTGTGATATCATGTGCGTTACAAGCAGTCCTGCGGCGTATTTACTTGTGTGTGATATCATGTGCAATACAAGCGGTCCTGCGGCATGTTTACTTGTGTGTGATATCATGTGCAATACAAGCGGTCCTGCGGCACGTTGACTTGTGTGTGATATCATGTGCGATACAAGCGGCCCTGCGGCGTGTTTACCTGTGTGTGATATCATGTGCGATATGAGCGGTCCTGCGGCCCGTTTACCTGTGTTGGATATAAAGTGCAATACAAGCGGTCCTGCAGCGTGTTCGCTTGTGTGTGATATCGCGTGCGATACAAGCGGTCCTGCGGCATGTTTGCTTGTTTGTGATATTAAGTGCGATACAAGCGGTCCTGCAGCTTGTATACCTGTGTGTGATATCATGAACGATACGAGCGGTCCAGCAGCGTGTTTACTTGTGTGTGATATCATGTGCAATACAAGCGGTCCTGCGGCGTGTTTACTTGTCTGTGATATCAAGTGCGATACAAGCGGTCCTGCCGCGTGTTTGCTTGTGTGTGATATCATGTGCAATACAAGCGGTCCTGCGGCGTGTTTACTTGTGTGTGATATCATGTGCAATACAAGCGGTCCTGCGGCGTGTTTACTTGTGTGTGATATCATGTGCAATACAAGCGGTCCTGCGGCACGTTGACTTGTGTGTGATATCATGTGCGATACAAGCGGCCCTGCGGCGTGTTTACTTGTGTGTGATATCATGTGCGATACGAGCGGTCCTGCGGCCAATTTATTTGTGTTGGATATAAAGTGCAATACAAGCGGTCCTGCGGCATGTACCGTATGCTTGTTTGTGATATCAAGTGCGATACAAGCGGTCCTGCAGCTTGTATATCTGTGTGTGGCATCATGAGCGATACGAGCGGTCCTGCAGCTTGTTTACTTGTGTGTGATATCAAATGCGATACAAGCGGTCCGGCGGCATGTTTACTTGTGTGTGATATCATGTGCGATACAAGCGGTCCTGCGGCGTGTTTGCTTGTGTGTGATATCATGTGCGGTACTGCGGTGTGTTTACCTGTGTGTGATATCATATGCGATACAAGCGGTCCTGCGGCGTGTTTGCTTGTGTGTGATATCATGTGCGATACAAGCGGTACTGCGGTGTTTTTACCTGTGTGTGATATCATGTGAGATACAAGCGGCCCTGCAGCCTGTTTACCTGTGTGTGATTTCACGTGCGATACAAGCAGTCCTGCGGCGTGTTTACTTGTGTGTGATATCATGTGCGATACGAGCGGTCCTGCGGCCCATTTATTTGTGTTGGATATAAAGTGCAATACAAGCGGTCCTGCGGCATGCATGCTTGTTTGTGATATCAAGTGCGATACAAGCGGTCCTGCAGCTTGTATATCTGTGTGTGACACCATGAGCGATACGAGCGGTCCTGCAGCTTGTTTACCCGTGTGTGATATCAAATGCGATACAAGCGGTCCTGCGGCGTGTTTACTTGTGTGTGATATCATGTGCGATACAAGCGGTCCTGCGGCTTGTTTACCTGTGTGTGATATCATGTGCGATACAAGCGTTCCTCCGGTGTGTTTGCTTGTGTGTGATATCATGTGCGATACAAGCGGTCCTGCAGCTTGTTTACCTGTGTGTGATTCCAAGTGCAATACAAGTGGTCCTGCGGCGTGTTTACTTGTGTGTGATATCATGTGCGATACAAGCGGCCCTGCGGCCTGTTTACCTGTGTGTGATATCACGTGCGATACAAGCAGTCCTGCGGCGTGTTTACTTGTGTGTGATATCATGTGCGATACGAGCGGTCCTGCGGCCCATTTATTTGTGTTGGATATAAAGTGCAATACAAGCGGTCCTGCGGGATGTATGCTTGTTTGTGATATCAAGTGCGATACAAGCGGTCCTGCAGCTTGTATATCTGTGTGTGGCATCATGATCGATATGAGCGGTCCTGCAGCTTGTTTACTTGTGTGTGATATCAAATGCGATACAAGCGGTCTGGCGGCGTGTTTACTTGTGTGTGATATCATGTGCGGTACAAGCGGTAATGCGGCTTGTTTACCTGTGTGTGTGTGTGATATCGTGTGCGATACAAGCGGTCCTGCGGCGTGTTTACTTGTGTGTGATATCATGTGCGATACAAGCGGCCCTGCGGCGTGTTTACTTGTGTGTGACATCATGTGCGATACAAGCAGTCCTGCGGCGTGTCTACTTGTGTGTGATATCATGTGCGATACGAGCGGTCCTGCGGCACATTTACTTGTGTGTGATATCATGTGCGATACAAGCGGCCCTGCGGCGTGTTTACTTGTGTGTGATATCATGTGCGATACAAGCGGCCCTGCAGCCTGTTTACCTGTGTGTGATATCACGTGCGATACAAGCAGTCCTGCGGCGTGTTTACTTGTGTGTGATATCATGTCCGATACGAGCGGTCCTGCGGCCTATTTATTTGTGTTGGATATAAAGTGCAATACAAGCGGTCCTGCGGCATGTACAGTATGCTTGTTTGTGATATCAAGTGCGATACAAGCGGTCCTGCAGCTTGTTTACCTGTGTGTGATATCAAATGCGATACAAGCGTTCCTCCGGCGTGTTTACTTGTGTGTGATATCATGTGCGATAAAAGCGGTCCTGCAGCTTGTTTACCTGTGTGTGATACCAAGTGCAATACAAGTGGTCCTGCGCCGTGTTTACTTGTGTGTGATATCATGTGCGATACGAGCGGTCCACCAGCGTGTTTACTTGTGTGTGATATCATGTGCAATACAAGCGGTCCTGCGGCGTGTTTACTTGTGTGTGATATCAAGTACGATACAAGCGGTCCTGCGGCGTGTTTACTTGTCTGTGATATCATGTGCGATACAAGCGGTCCAGCACCGTGTTTACTTGTGTGTGATATCATGTGCAATACAAGCGGTCCTGCGGCGTGTTTACTTGTGTGTGATATCATGTGCGATACAAGCGGTCCTGCGGCGTGTTTACCTGTGTGTGATATAATGTGTGATACAAGCGGTCCTGCGGCGTGTTTACTTGTTTGTGATATCATGTGCGATAAAAGTGGTCCTGCAGCTTGTATACCTGTGTGTGATATCATGAGCGATACGAGCGGTCCAGCAGCGTGTTTACTTGTGTGTGATATCATGTGCGATACAAGCGGTCCTGCGGCGTGTTTACTTGTGTGTGATATCATGTGCGATACAAGCGGTCCTGCGGCGTGTTTACTTGTGTGTGATATCATGTGCGATACGAGCGGTCCTGCGGCGTGTTTACTTGTGTGTGATATCATGTGCGATACAAGCGGTCCTGCGGCGTGTTTACTTGTGTGTGATATCATGTGCGATACAAGCAGTCCTGCGGCTTGTTTACCTGTGTGTGATATCATGTGCGATACAAGCGTTCCTCCGGTGTGTTTAATTGTGTGTGATATCATGTGCGATACAAGCGGTCCTGCAGCTTGTTTACCTGTGTGTGATTCCAAGTGCAATACAAGTGGTCCTGCGGCGTGTTTACTTGTGTGTGATATCATGTGCGATACAAGCGGTACTGCGGCTTGTTTACCTGTGTGTGATATCATGTACGATACAAGCGGTACTGCGGTGTGTTTACCTGTGTGTGAAATCATGAGCGATACAAGCGGTCCTGCAGCTTGTTTACCTGTGTGTGATATCATGTGCGATACAAGCGGTCCTGCAGCACATTTACTTGTGTGTGTGTGATATAATGTGCGATACAAGCGGCCCTGCAGCCTGTTTACCTGTGTGTGATATCACGTGCGATACAAGCAGTCCTGCGGCGTGTTTACTTGTTTGTGATATCATGTGCGATACAAACGGTCCTGCGGCGTGTTTACCTGTGTGTGATATAATGTGCGATACAAGCGGTCCTGCGGCGTGTTTGCTTGTGTGTGATATCATGTGCGATACAAGCGGTCCTGCGGCGTGTTTACTTGTGTGTGATATCATGTGCGATACAAGCGGTCCTGCGGCGTGTTTACCTGTGCGTGATATCATGTGCGATACAAGCGGTCCTGCGGCGTGTTTACCTGTGTGTGATATAATGTGTGATACAAGCGGTCCTGCGGCGTGTTTACTTGTTTGTGATATCATGTGCGATACAAGCGGTCCTGCGGCGTGTTTA
>NC_084584.2:5407500-5417500 GCF_033978685.3 Nerophis lumbriciformis | reverse complement strand
AAGGGACACAGATTATAGACCTGCACAAGACTGGATTGGACGAAAAGACTAATAGGGAGGATAAGGGACACAATTGTAGACCTGCACAAGACTGGAATGGACGACAGGACTAATAGGGAGGATAAGGGACACAGATTATAGACCTGCACAAGACTACAATGGACAACAGGACTGTTAGGGAGGATAAGGGACACAGATTATAGACCTGCACAAGACTGGAATGGACGACAGGACTAATAGGGAGGATAAGGGACACAGATTATAGACCTGCACAAGACTGGAATGGAAGACAGGACTAATAAGGAGGATAAGGGACACAGATTATAGACCTGCACAAGACTACAATGGACAACAGGACTGTTAGGGAGGATAAAGGCCACGATTGTAGACCTGCACAAGACTGCAAAGGACGACGGGACTACTAGGGAGGTAAAGGGTCACAGATTATAGATCTGCACAAGACAACAATGGACAACAGGACTGTTAGGGAGGATAAGGGACACGATTGTAGACCTGCGCAAGACTACGATGGACGACAGGACTAATAGGGAGTTTAAGGGGTCAGATTATAGACCTGCGCAAGACTACCATGGATGACAGGACTGTTAGGGAGGATAAGGGGCACGATTGTAGACCTGCGCAAGACTACGATGGACGACAGGACTAATAGGGAGGATAAGGGACACAGATTATAGACCTGCACAAGACTGGATTGGACGACAGGACTAATAGGGAGGATAAGGGACACGATTGTAGACCTGCACAAGACTGCAATGGACGACGGGACTAATAGGGAGGTTAAGGGACACAGATTATAGACCTGCACAAGACTGGATTGGACGACAGGACTAATAGGGAGGATAAGGGACACAGATTATAGACCTGCACAAGACTGGAATGGACGACAGGACTAATAGGGAGGATAAGGGACACAGATTATAGACCTGCACAAGACTGGATTGGACGACAGGACTAATAGGGAGGATAAGGGACACGATTGTAGACCTGCGCAAGACTACGATGGACAACAGGACTAATAGGGAGGATAAGGGACACAGATTATAGACCTGCACAAGACTGGAATGGACGACAGGACTAATAGGGAGGATAAGGGACACAGATTATAGACCTGCACAAGACTGGATTGGACGACAGGACTAATAGGGAGGATAAGGGACACGATTGTAGACCTGCACAAGACTGCAATGGACGACAGGACTAATAGGGAGGTTAAGGAGTCAGATTGTAGACCTGTACAAGACTACAATGGACAACAGGACTGTTAGGGAGGATAAGGGACACGATTGTAGACCTGCACAAGACTGCAAAGGACGACGGGACTAATAGGGAGGTTAAGGGGCAAGATTGTAGACCTGCAAAAGACTACAATGGACGACGGGACAAGAATAATCATCTTTTTTCCCTCCAACTCCAGCAGGTCAAGTATTCAGGTTCTTACCAGATGCGGGGGACTTGCTGCGCCTGGTCTGGATCAGAGTCCTGGGGGAGCCCCGGGTCCAAGAGGCGGACATCTTGGCGTAGTTCATGGGCCTCATCATGCGACACTCTGCGGGACAGTTTAGCACGTTAGCACGTTAGCACTCGCCATCTCTCTGACATTTTTTTACTGACTTGACCTTTGGGCCGCTAATGCAGACGTGATTGCTTTGTTTGCCGCGGCGGCGGCGGTGAGTCAGCGAGGCGTGACATTTAGCAAACAAACATGTGTGATTAATGAGCCGTGTGACGCCCGCCTGATGCCTCCCCAAAAACGCAGCTGCTCGCCGCTCGTTACGGCTCGTTAGCGCAGTGAGTGTGTCAGCTGCTACTGGAACATATTACAATGTATTCATATCCTGTACGACAAGATACCAGTATGCTAATATCCTGTACGACAAGATAACAGTATGTTAATATCCTGTACGACAAGATAACAGTATGCTAATATCCTGTACGACAAGATAACAGTATGCTAATATCCTGTACGACAAGATAACAGTATGCTAATATCCTGTACGACAAGATAACAGTATGTTAATATCCTGTACGACAAGATAACAGTATGCTAATATCCTGTACGACAAGATAACAGTATGCTAATATCCTGTACGACAAGATAACAGTATGCTAATATCCTGTACGACAAGATAACAGTATGCTAATATCCTGTACGACAAGATAACAGTATGCTAATATCCTGTACGACAAGATAACAGTATGTTAATATCCTGTACGACAAGATAACAGTATGCTAATATCCTGTACGACAAGATAACAGTATGCTAATATCCTGTACGACAAGATAACAGTATGTTAATATCCTGTACGACAAGATAACAGTATGCTAATATCCTGTACGACAAGATAACAGTATGTTAATATCCTGTACGACAAGATAACAGTATGCTAATATCCTGTACGACAAGATAACAGTATGCTAATATCCTGTACGACAAGATAACAGTATACTAATATCCTGTACGACAAGATAACAGTATGCTAATATCCTGTACGACAAGATAACAGTATGCTAATATCCTGTACGACAAGATAACAGTATACTAATATCCTGTACGACAAGATAACAGTATGTTAATATCCTGTACGACAAGATAACAGTATGTTAATATCATGTACGACAAGATAACAGTATGTTAATATCCTGTACGACAAGATAACAGTGTGCTAATATTCTGTACGACAAGATAACAGTATACTAATATCCTGTACGACAAGATAACAGTATGTTAATATCCTGTACGACAAGATAACAGTATACTAATATCCTGTACGACAAGATAACAGTATGCTAATATCCTGTACGACAAGATAACAGTATGCTAATATCCTGTACGACAAGATAACAGTATGTTAATATCCTGTACGACAAGATAACAGTATGCTAATATCCTGGACGACAAGATAACAGTATGCTAATATCCTGGACGACAAGATAACAGTATGCTAATATCCTGTACGACAAGATAACAGTATACTAATATCCTGTACGACAAGATAACAGTATGTTAATATCCTGTACGACAAGATAACAGTATGCTAATATCCTGTACGACAAGATAACAGTATGCTAATATCCTGTACGACAAGATAACAGTATACTAATATCCTGTACGACAAGATAACAGTATGCTAATATCCTCTACGACAAGATAACAGCATACTAATATCCTGTACGACAAGATAACAGTATACTAATATCCTGTACGACAAGATAACAATATACTAATATCCTGTACGACAAGATAACAGTATGCTAATATCCTGTACGACAAGATAACAGTATACTAATATCCTGTACGACAAGATAACAGTATGCTAATATCCTGTACGACAAGATAACAGTATGTTAATATCCTGTACGACAAGATAACAGTGTACTAATATCCTGTACGACAAGATAACAGTATGCTAATATCCTGTACGACAAGATAACAGTATACTAATATCCTGTACGACAAGATAACAGTATGCTAATATCCTGTACGACAAGATAACAGTATACTAATATCCTGTACGACAAGATAACAGTATGCTAATATCCTGTACGACAAGATAACAATATACTAATATCCTGTACGACAAAATAACAGTATGCTAATATCCTGTACGACACAACACCACATGAACATGCTGTACAATAACACTAGTGTGAATTGTTATAGTGAAGTTTATATAGCGCTTTTCTCTAGAGACTCAAAGCCATTATCGTTAACCAAAATGTATAGCACTGGGAGCAGGTGGGCAAAGTGTCTTGCTAAAGGACACAACGGCAGGGACTAAGATGGCGGAAGCGGGGATCGAACCTGGAACCCTCAAGCCGCTCTACCAACCGAGCCACGCCGCCCCTCTTTAATAAACTGTACAACAAGATATCAGTATATTAACATCCTAATAACAGTATATTAACATTATAATAACAATACATCAACATTCTAATATCAGTATATAAACATCATAATAACAGTATATTAACATTATAATAACAGTATATTAACATTCTAATAACAGTATAATAACATTATAATAACAGTATAATAACATTATAATAACAGTATACTAACATTATAATAACAGTATATTAACATTATAATAACAGTATACTAACATTCTGGACCACAGTAACTGTATATTAACTTATTTTAACAGTACATTAATATGTGTATGACAAATTAACAGTATATTAACGTCTAATAACAGTATAATAACCTCATGTACAACAAAATATTAATCTCTTATCCAACAAAATAATGGTATACTAACATCCTGTACGACATTACAGTACATTAACATCCTAATAAATATTAACATCCTGTAGAACAAAAACATTATATTAATATCCTAATAACAGTATATTAACATCCTAATAACAGTACATAAACATCCTAATAACAGGACATTAACATCCTAATAACAGTATATTAACATCCTAATAACAGTATATTAACATCCTAATAATAGTACATTAACATCCTGATAACAGTATATTAACATCCTAATAACAGTATATTAACATCCTAATAACAGTATATTAACATCCTAATAATAGTACATTAACATCCTAATAACAGTACATAAACATCCTAATAACAGTACACTAACTTCCGAATAACAAGACATTAACATCCTAATAACCAAACATTAACATCATAATAACAGTATATTAACATCCTAATAACAGTACATAAACATCCTAATAACAGTACATTAACATCCTAATAACAGTACATAAACATCCTGATAACAGTACATTGACATCATAATAACAGTATATTAACATCCTAATAATAGTACATTAACATCCTAATAACAGTATATTAACATCCTAATAACAGTACATTAACATCCTAATAACAGTATATTAACATCCTAACAACAGTACATTAACATCCTAATAACAGTACATTAACATCTTAATAACAGTACATAAACATCCTAATAACAGTACATAAACATCCTGATAACAGTACATTGACATCATAATAACAGTATATTAACATTCTAATAACAGTATATTAAAGTCTTAATAACAGTACATTAACATCCTAATAACAGTACATTAACATCCTGATAACAGTATATTAACATCCTAATAACAGTACATTAACATACTAATAACAGTACATTAACATCATAATAACAGTACATAAACATACTAATAACAGTACATTAAGATCCTGATAACAGTATATTAACATCCTAATAACAGTACATTAACATACTAATAACAGTACATAAACATCCTGATAAGAGTATATTAACATAATCCCAGCATCCACTCCACTGTTCATTGTGCTAAAGATGAAGACCTGGCTACATTCATGTTTCGCTAAATCCTATTTTAAATCTGATGTGTGCCAAAGATAAGACAGTTTGTCGCTGCAATACTAACTAATTACCTCGGTTTTATTAATAATAATAATAATAATAATGGATTTTATTTGTAAAAAGCACTTTACATTGAGCAAACAACCTCAAAGTGCTACAGTGCATTAAAAAATAAAACTAATTAAAAAAAAAACTAAAAAAAAACTAGAACAGCCTAATAGCTAGAACTAGCATGCATACATCTAAAAAAAGGCTTTTTTAAAAAGAAGGGTTTTTAAGCCTTTTTTAAAAGCATCCACAGTCTGTGGTGCCCTCAGGTGGTCAGGGAGAGCGTTCCACAGACCGGAACACTTTTATCTAAAAATTGTGCCACGGGCCGGTAAAAAGTTGGCCGCGGACCGCACTTTGGACACCCCTGACTCTCTTAGAGGGATAGCAGCTGGACGTCACAGACACACACAACACACAGCACAGCTGCCAGCGAGACACTGGAGGATGGCGGCGGAAATCTCAACTGGGCGTCCGCTTTCCAGCCAGACGTGGACAAGGAAGGAAGCGAGGGTGAGAATGCTAAAGAGGCAGACAGCGACACGCTGAGGGGTGACGGCGGCTAGCGGGTGTCCTGGAGCCACCTGGCGGCGGTGAGGCCAGCAGCTATCAGTTGGCACGTAAAAATAAAATAGCAAAGATGGACGACAGAAGCAAACGTGTTTACACTCCAAACACAGAAATCCTGCAAACGCCATGAAAACAAACAGGGGGACATTTGTGATGTCACAGATTGAGGACGTACTTATATGGGCATGTCTAGTATGTGCTGGATAAAACGATATCACTATATATCACTATATACATCACTATAAATCACTATATATATCACTATAAATCACTATATATATCACTATATATATATCACTAGATATCACTATATAAATCACTATAAATCACTATATATATCACTATATATAACTATATATATCACTATATATATCACTATACATCACTATATATATCACTATATATGTCACTATATATCACTATATATATCACTATATATATTACTATATATCACTATATATATGTCACTATATATCACTATATATATCACTATATATCACTATATACATCACTATATATCACTATAGATATCACTATATATATCATTATATATTACTATATATATCACTATATATCACTATATACATCACTATATATCACTATAGATATCACTATATATATCATTATATATTACTATATATATCACTATATATCACTATATATATCACTATATATCACTATATATATCACTATATATCACTATATATATCACTATATATCACTATATATATCACTATATATCACTATATATATCACTATATATCACTATATATATATCACTATATATCACTATATATATATCACTATATATCACTATATACATCACTATATATGTCACTATATATCACTATATCCATCCATCCATTTTCTACCGCTTATTCCCTTTGGGGTCGCGGGATATATCACTATATATATCACTATATATCACTATATATATATATATCACTTTATATCACTATATATATCACTATATACCACTATATATATATCACTATATATCACTATATATCACTATATATATCACTATATATCAATCAATCAATCAATCAATGTTTATTTATATAGCCCTAAATCACAAGTGTCTCAAAGGGCTGCACAAGCCACAACGACATCCTCGGTATAGCCCACATAAGGGCAAGGAAAAACTCACCCCAGTGGGACGTCGATGTGAATGACTATGAGAAACCTTGGAGAGGACCGCATATGTGGGTAACCCCCCCCCTCTAGGGAGACCGAATGCAATGGATGTCGAGTGGGTCTAACATAATATTGTGAGAGTCCAGTCCATAGTGGATCCAGCATAACAGTAAGAGTCCAGTCCACAGTGGGGTCAGCAGGAGACCATCCCGAGCGGAGACGGGTCAGCAGCGCAGAGATGTTCCCAACCAATATACAGGCGAGCGGTCCACCCCGGGTCCCGACCCCGGACAGCCAGCACCCCATCCATGGCCACCGGATCTGTGTGTCTTCCCCTCCACAAGGGATAGGGGGCAGCAGAGGAGAAAAGAAAAGAAACGGCAGATCAACTGGTCTAAAAAAAGGGGGGCTATTCAAAGGCTAGAGTATACAAATGAGTTTTGAGATGGGACTTAAATGTTTCTACTGAGGTAGCATCTCTAACTGTTACCGGGAGGGCATTCCATAGTGCTGGAGCCCGAATAGAAAACGCTCGACAGCCCGCAGACTTTTTTTGGGCTCTGGGAATCACTAATAAGCCGGAGTTCTTTGAACGCAGATTTCTTGCCGGGACATATGGTACAATACAATCGGTAAGATAGGCTGGAGCTAGACCGTGTAGTATTTTATACGTAAGTAGTAAAACCTTAAAGTCGCATCTTAAGTGCACAGGAAGCCAGTGCAGGTGAGCCAGTATAGGCGTAATATGATCAAACTTTCTTGTTCTTGTCAAAAGTCTAGCAGCCGCATTTTGTACCAACTGTAATCTTTTAATGCTAGACATAGGGAGACCCGAAAATAATACGTTACAGTAATCGAGACGAGACGTAACGAACGCATGAATAATGATCTCAGCGTCGCTAGTGGACAAAATGGAACGAATTTTAGCGATATTACGGAGATGAAAGAAGGCCGTTTTAGTAACACTCTTAATGTGTGACTCAAACGAGAGAGTTGGGTCGAAGATAATACCCAGATTCTTTACTGAGTCGCTTTGTGTAATTGTTTGGTTGTCAAATGTTAAGGTGGTATTATCAAATAAATGTCGGTGTTTAGCAGGACCGATAATCAGCATTTCCGTTTTCTTAGTGTTGAGTTGCAAGAAGTTAGCGGACATCCATTGTTTAATTTCATTAAGACACGCCTCCAGCTGACTACAATCCGGCGTGTTGGTCAGCTTTAGGGGCATGTAGAGTTGGGTGTCATCAGCATAACAATGAAAGCTAACACCGTATTTGCGTATGATGTCGCCTAGCGGCAGCATGTAAATACTAAAGAGTGCAGGGCCAAGAACCGAACCTTGGGGGACTCCGCACGTTACCTTAACATAGTCCGAGGTCACATTGTTATGGGAGACGCATTGCATCCTGTCAGTAAGATAAGAGTTAAACCACGACAAGGCTAAGTCTGACATACCAATACGTGTTTTGATACGCTCTAATAAAATATTATGATCGACGGTATCGAAAGCAGCGCTAAGATCAAGAAGCAGCAACATAGATGACGCATCAGAATCCATCGTTAGCAGTAGATCATTAGTCATTTTTGCGAGGGCTGTCTCCGTAGAGTGATTTGCCCTGAAACCGGATTGAAAAGGTTCACAGAGATTGTTAGACACCAAGTGTTCATTTAGCTGCTGTGCGACAATTTTTTCGAGGATTTTCGAGATAAACGGAAGGTGGGACACCGGCCGGTAGTTTACCATGAGGTCAGGATCGAGGTTAGGTCTTTTGAGCAAAGGATGAATAACCGCTTTTTTGAATGCTAGTGGAACAGTGCCAGAGGAGAGTGATAAGTTTATAATATTTAGCACTGATGGACCTAATAATACAAAAAGCTCCTTAATAAGTTTCCCAGGAAATGGGTCAAGTAAACATGTTGTTTGTTTTGTCCCATTGACACATCTTAACAATTCCTCTAATGTTATTTCATCAAAGAGAGAGAAACTATTTTGGAGGGCGGTATCCTTCGTAGATACAGTCGTATCTGTGGTAATAGAACCCAGTTGTAGCTGCGATGCATTGTCTTTAATCTCCTTTCTAATGAGTTCAATTTTCTTGTTAAAGAAATTCATAAAATCATCTGCTGAGTGGGTGGAGCTACTGGGAGGAGTCCCTTGTTGGGTTAGCGATGCTACTGTACTAAACAAAAATTTCGGATCATTTTTGTTGAGGTGGATGAGATTTGAGTAATATTTAGCTTTAGCTAGGGTAAGCATGTGTTTATAAGTTGTTAAACTATCACTCCATGCTTGATGGAAAACCTCAAGTTTAGTAGCGCGCCATTTGCGTTCCAGCTTTCTACATGATAATTTATGGGCTCTAGTTTCTTCTGTAAACCATGGGGTGCGCCTTTTAGGGGCTCTTTTAAGCTTTAGCGGTGCTATACTATCAATGGTGTCGCGCAGGGCGTCGTTAAAGTTGTTAGTGAGGTTATCAATAGAGCCGACATAGTTTGGGAATGGTGCCATTACCGAAGGCAGTAGGCCAGCAAGAGTCATCGTTGTGGCAGCATTAATGTTGCGGCTGCTATAGTAGTTATTATTATTAGTTTGTTGACAATGAGTCAGAACTTCGAATTTTATAAGGTAATGATCGGACATTACTTTAGTATACGGGAGTATCGTAACTTTGG
Source organism: Nerophis lumbriciformis (assembly GCF_033978685.3). NCBI lineage: Eukaryota > Metazoa > Chordata > Actinopteri > Syngnathiformes > Syngnathidae > Nerophis > Nerophis lumbriciformis. Next base: position 5,407,726 of record NC_084584.2, on the reverse strand, counting down.
AGGTGGTGACACCCCTGACCAGCACTAGATCTATCGTATTTCCGTTGCGATGCGTAGGTTCATTTATTATTTGTGTAAGACCACAGCTATCAATTATAGTCTGGAGCGCCATGCACTGAGGGTCCGATGGGGTATTCATATGGATATTAAAGTCCCCCATTATGATTATATTGTCGGCGTGCGTCACTAAATCAGCAACGAACTCTGAAAATTCACTGATGAAGTC
>NC_084584.2:5370000-5397500 GCF_033978685.3 Nerophis lumbriciformis | reverse complement strand
CCCATCTTCTAGTTTTAATGATCTTAAATGTGTTATTTGAACTAAAAAAAATTAGAATTATTTAACAATTTTATCCCGTGAATTCATTTTAGTACAAAACATTTATTATTCTTTTTTTTTAAAATATAATAATCCTGTAGATTTTATGTCGTATCGCCCATCTTCTAGTTTTAATCATCTTAAAATTGTTAATTTGAACTAAAAATATATAATTATTGAACAATTTAATCCCATGAATTAATTTAAATAAAAAAACATGTATCAATTTTTTTTAAAGTATAAAAATGCTGTAGATTTTAGGTCGTACTGCTCATCTTCTAGTTTTAATTATCTTAAATTTGTTATTTTGAACAAAAAAACATAATTATTGAACAATTTTATGCCGTGAATTCCTTTTAGTACAAAACATGCATCATTTTTTTAAAGTATAAAAATGCTGTAGATATTAGGTCGTATTGCCCATCTTCTAGTTTTAATTATCTTAAATTTGTTATTTTGAACAAAAAAAATACATAATTATTGAACAATTTAATTCTGTGAATTTGTTTTACAACAAAACATGTATGTTGTTTTTTTTAAATATAAAAATCCTGTACATTTTAGGTCGTATCGCCCATCTTCTAGTTTTAATTATCTCAAATGTGTTCATTTGAACTAAAAAAAATTAAAATTATTTAACAATTTTATCCCATGAATTCATTTTAGTACAAAACATTTATTATTTAAAAAAATATATAAAATCATGTAGATTTTAGGTGGTATCGCCCATCTTCTAGTTTTAATCATCTTAAAATTGTTAATTTGAACTAAAAATATATAATTATTGAACAATTTAATCCCATGAATTAATTTAAATAAAAAAACATGTATCAATTTTTTTTAAGTATAAAAATCCTGTAGATTTTAGGTCATATCGCCCATCTTCTAGTTTTTATTATCTTAAATTTGTTTATTTGAACAAAAAAATATATAATTATTGAACAATTTTATGCCGTGAATTCCTTTTAGTACAAAACATGCATAATTTTTTTAAAGTATAAAAACGCTGTAGATTTTAGGTCGTATTGCCCATCTTCTAGTTTTAATTATCTTAAATTTGTTATTTTGAACAAAAAAAAATACATAATTATTGAACAATTTAATTCTGTGAATTTGTTTTACAACAAAACATGTATGTTTGTTTTTTTTAAGTAACAATTTTATCCCGTGAATTCATTTTAGTACAAAACATTTATTTATTTATTTTTTTAAATAAAAAAATCCTGTAGATTTTAGGTCGTATCGCCCATCTTCTAGTTTTAATCATCTTAAAATTGTTAATTTGAACTAAAAATATATAATTATTGAACAATTAAATCCCATGAATTAATTTAAATAAAAAAACATGTATCAATTTTTTTTAAGTATAAAAATCCTGTAGATTTTAGGTCGTATCGCCCATCTTCTAGTTTTAATTATCTTAAATTTGTTATTTTGAACAAAAAAACATAATTATTGAACAATTTTATGCCGTGAATTCCTTTTAGTACAAAACATGCATCATTTTTTTAAAGTATAAACATCCTGTAGATTTTAGGTCGTATTGCCCATCTTCTAGTTTTAATTATCTTAAATTTGTTATTTTGAACAAAAAAAATACTTAATTATTGAACAATTTAATTCTGTGAATTTGTTTTACAACCAAACATGTATGGGTTTTTTTTAAGTATAAAAATCCTGTACATTTTAGGTCGTATCGCCCATCTTCTAGCTTTAATTATCTTAAATGTGTTCATTTGAACTAAACATTTTTAGAATTATTTAACAATTTTATCTCGTGAATTCATTTTAGTACAAAACTTTTTTTTTTTTTTTTTTAAATATAAAAATCATGTAGATTTTAGGTCAAATCGCCCATCTTCTAGTTTTAATCATCTTAAAATTGTTATTTTGAACTAAAAATATATAATTATTGAACAATTTAATCCCATGAATTAATTTAAATAAAAAAACATGTATCAATTTTTTTTAAAGTATAAAAATGCTGTAGATTTTAGGTCGTATCGCCCATCTTCTAGTTTTAATTATCTTAAATTTGTTATTTTGAACAAAAAAACATAATTATTGAACAATTTTATGCCGTGAATTCCTTTTAGTACAAAACATGCATCATTTTTTTAAGTATAAACATCCTGTAGATTTTAGGTCGTATTGCCCATCTTCTAGTTTTAATTATCTTAAATTTGTTATTTTGAACAAAAAAAATACATAATTATTGAACAATTTAATTCTGTGAATTTGTTTGACAACAAAACATGCATGTTTTTTTTTAAGTATAAAAATCCTGTACATTAAATGTGTTCATTTGAACTAAAAAAAATTAGAATTATTTAACAATTTTATCCCGTGAATTCATTTTAGTACAAAACATTTATTATTCTTTTTTTTTTAAATATAAAAATCCTGTAGATTTTGTGTCGTATCGCCCATCTTCTAGTTTTAATCATCTTAAAATTGTTAATTTGAACTAAAAATATATAATTATTGAACAATTAAATCCCATGAATTAATTTGAATAAAAAAACATGTATCAATTTTTTTTAAGTATAAAAATGCTGTAGATTTTAGGTCGTATCGCCCATCTTCTAGTTTTAATTATCTTAAATTTGTTAATTTGAACTAAAAAGTAATATAATTATTGAACAATTTTTTTCCCCATTAATTCGTTTTAGTACAAAACATGTATCAATCTTTTTTTTAAAGTATAAAAATGCTGTAGATTTTAGGTCGTATCGCCCATCTTCTAGTTTTAATTATCTTGAATTTGTTATTTTGAATTAAAAAAAAAACATAATTATTGAACAATTTAATTCTGTGAATTTGTTTTACAACAAAACATGTATGTTTTGGTTTTTTAAGTATGAAAATCCTGTACATTTTAGGTCGTATCGCCCATCTTCTAGTTTTAATTATCTTAAATGTGTTCATTTGAACTAAATTTTTTTAGAATTATTTAACAATTTTATCCCATGAATTCATTTTAGCACAAAACATTTATTTTATTTTATTTTTTTAAATATAAAAATCCTGTCGATTTTAGGTCGTATCGCCCATCTTCTAGTTTTAATCATCTTAAAATTGTTAATTTGAACTAAAAATATATAATTATTGAACAATTTAATCCCGTGAATTAATTTAAATTAAAAAAAGTATCAATTTTTTTTAAGTATAAAAATCCTGTAGATTTTAGGTCGTATTGCCCATCTTCTAGTTTTAATTATCTTAAATGTGTTAATTTGAACTAAAAACGTATATAATTATTGAACAATTTTATCCCGTGAATTCATTTTAGTACAAAACATGTATCAATCTTTTTTTAAAGTATAAAAATCCTGTAGATTTTAGGTCGTATCGCCCATCTTCTAGTTTTAATTATCTTAAATTTGTTATTTTGAACAAAAAAAATACATAATTATTGAACAATTTAATTCTGTGAATTTGTTTTACAACAAAACATGTATGTTTTTTTTTTAAGTATAAAAATCCTGTACATTTTAGGTCGTATCGCCCATCTTCTAGTTTTAATGATCTTAAATGTGTTCATTTGAACTAAAAAAATTTAGAATTATTTAACAATTTTATCCCGTGAATTCATTTTAGTACAAAACATTTATTATTATTATTTTTTAAATATAAAAATCATGTAGATTTTAGGTCGTATCGCCCATCTTCTAGTTTTAATCATCTTAAATGTGTTCATTTGAACTAAAAAAAATTTGAATTATTCAACAATTTTATCCCATGAATTCATTTTAGTACAAAACATTTATTATTATTATTTTTTAAATATAAAAATCCTGTAGATTTTAGGTCATATCGCCCATCTTCTAGTTTTAATTATCTTAAATTTGTTATTTTGAACAAAAAAAACATATAATTATTGAACAATTTTATGCCGTGAATTCCTTTTAGTACAAAACATGCATAATTTTTTTAAAGTATAAAAATGCTGTAGATTTTAGGTCGTATCGCCCATCTTCTAGTTTTAATTATCTTAAATTTGTTATTTTGAACAAAAAAAAATACATAATTATTGAACAATTTAATTCTGTGAATTTGTTTTACAACAAAACATGTATGTTTTTTTTTAAAGTATAAAAATCCTGTACATTTTAGGTCGTATCGCCCATCTTCTAGTTTTAATGATCTTAAATGTGTTCATTTGAACTAAAACAATTTAGAATTATTTAACAATTTTATCCCATGAATTCATTTTAGTACAAAACATTTATTTTTATTTTTTTTTAAATATAAAAATCCTGTAGATTTTAGGTCGTATCGCCCATCTTCTAGTTTTAATTATCTTAAAATTGTTCATTTGAACAAAAAATATATAATTATTGAACAATTTAATCCCATCAAATAATTTAAATAAAAAATATGTATACATTTTTTTTTTAAGTATAAAAATCCTGTAGATTTTAGGTCGTATCGCCCATCTTCTAGTTTTAATTATCTTAAAATTGTTCATTTGAACAAAATATATATATATAATTATTGAACAATTTAATACCATGAAATAATTTAAATAAAAAATATGTATCTTTTTTTTTTTAAAGTATAAAAATCCTGTAGATTTTAGGTCGTATCGCCCATCTTCTAGTTTTAATTATCTTAAAATTGTTCATTTGAACAAAAAATATATAATTATTGAACAATTTAATCCCATCAAATAATTTAAATAAAAAATATGTATCAATTTTTTTTTAAAGTATAAAAATCCTGTAGATTTTAGGTCGTATCGCCCGTTTTCTAGTTTTAATTATCTTAAAATTGCTTATTTGTACAAAAAATATACAATTATTGAACAATTTAATCCCATCAAATAATTTAAATAAAAAATATGCATACATTTTTTTTTTTAAGTATAAAAATCCTGCAGATTTTAGGTCGTATCGCCCATCTTCTAGTATTAATTATCTTGAATGTGTTCATTTGAACAAAAGAATATATAATTATTGAACAATTTTATCCCGTGAATTCGTTTTAGTACAAAACCTGCATAATTTTTTTTAAAGTATAAAAATCTTGCAGATTTTAGGTCGTATCGCCCATCTTCTAGTTTTAATTATCTTAAAATTGTTCATTTGAACAAAATATATATATATAATTATTGAACAATTTAATACCATCAAATAATTTAAATAAAAAATATGTATCAATTTTTTTTTTTAAGTATAAAAATCCTGTAGATTTTAGGTCGTATCGCCCATCTTCTAGTTTTAATTATCTTAAAATTGTTCATTTGAACAAAAAAAAAATATAATTATTGAACAATTTAATCCCATGAAATAATTTAAATAGAAAATATGTATACATTTTTTTTTTAAAGTATAAAAATCCTGTAGATTTTAGGTCGTATCACCCATCTTCTAGTTTTAATTATCTTAAAATTGTTAATTTGAACAAAAAATATATAATTATTGAACAATTTAATCCCATCAAATAATTTAAATAAAAAATATGTATCAATTTTTTTTTTAAGTATAAAAATCCTGTAGATTTTAGGTCGTATCGCCCATCTTCTAGTTTTAATTATCTTAAAATTGTTCATTTGAACAAAATATATATCATTATTGAACAATTTAATCCTATGAAATAATTTAAATAAAAAATATGTATCAATTTTTTTTTAAGTATAAAAATCCTGTAGATTTTAGGTCGTATCGCCCATCTTCTAGTTTTAATTATCTTAAAATTGTTCATTTGAACAAAATATATATATATATAATTATTGAACAATTTAATACCATCAAATAATTTGAATAAAAAATATGTATCAATTTTTTTTTTAAGTATAAAAATCCTGTAGATTTGAGGTCGTATCGCCCATCTTCTAGTTTTAATTATCTTGAATGTGTTAATTTGAACAAAAGAATATATAATTATTGAACAATTTTATCCCGTGAATTCGTTTTAGTACAAAACCTGCATAATTTTTTTTTAAGTATAAAAATCCTGCAGATTTTAGGTCGTATCGCCCATCTTCTAGTTTTAATTATCTTAAAATTGTTCATTTGAACAAAAAATATATAATTATTGAACAATTTAATCCCATGAAATAATTTAAATAAAAAATATTTATCAATTTTTTTTTAAAGTATAAAAATCCTGTAGATTTTAGGTCGTATCGCCCATCTTCTAGTTTTAATTATCTTAAAATTGTTCATTTGAACAAAAAAAATATATAATTATTGAACAATTTAATCCCATCAAATAATTTAAATAAAAAATATGTATCAATTTTTTTTTTAAGTATAAAAATCCTGTAGTTTTTAGGTCGTATCGCCCATCTTCTAGTTTTAATTATCTTAAAATTGTTCATTTGAACAAAAAATATATCATTATTGAACAATTTAATCCCATGAAATAATTTAAATAAAAAATATGTATACATTTTTTTTTTAAGTATAAAAATCCTGTACATTTTAGGTCGTATCGCCCATCTTCTAGTTTTAATTATCTTAAAATTGTTCATTTGAACAAAATATATATATATAATTATTGAACAATTTAATACCATGAAATAATTTAAATAAAAAATATGTATCAATTTTTTTTTTAAGTATAAAAATCCTGTAGATTTTAGGTCGTATCGCCCATCTTCTAGTTTTAATTATCTTAAAATTGTTCATTTGAACAAAAAATATATAATTATTGAACAATTTAATCCCATCAAATAATTTAAATAAAAAATATGTATCAATTTTTTTTTTAAGTATAAAAATCCTGTAGATTTTAGGTCGTATTGCCAATCTTCAAGTTTTAATTATCTTAAATTTATTAGTTTGAAGTAAAAAAATATATAATTACTGATCAATTTTATCCAGTGAATTCATTTTAGGACAAAACATGAATTAAAAAAAATGTTAAGTATAAAAATCCTGTAGATGTGAGGTCCTATCGCCCATCTTCTCGTTTGAATGATCTTAAATGTTTTAATTTGACCAAAAATATATCATTATTGAACATTTTTTTTCCCTTGATTTTGTTTGAGTACAAAACATGCATCAATTAAAAAAAAAGGAAGTATATAACTTGTTTGACATAAATACAATTCTGCCCAGGCCCCCAATTTAACAACTTCCGGGAAGACCCTACAACTGTCCAAAACGTCTCCCTGAGGACGCCAAACGAACCACCAGGACTGAAGTCCAAACTCTGTGTCCCTATACTTTTGCACAACCCTATTTCATCTTCACTTTGATGTCTTTTTAAGAATAAAAAGCCTCACTCAGTAAATAAAGATGACACTGCTGGAGTCTAAAGGCAGTGTTGCAGACGGCCACCAGGGGGCAGTGCGGGACTACAGTTGAAATATGGCGTTGATATTACACAAGCTTGTGCTGACGTCACCATAAATATATCATAACATTTATATTATCAGCTGTTTTAACAAAAACTACCATCTACTAAACCTATTATTAATTTTTTTTGCCTCCTGTGTACAGGGAAATATTACATTAGTTGTAAACAATAACAAAAACATTATTGATAAAATTTATCAATAATTATATATTTTTTTTTAGTTCAAACTAACAAATTTAAGATAATTAAAATGACAAGATGGGCAAGACGACCTAAAATCTACAGGATTTTTATACTTAAGAAAATATAAATAAATATTTTGTTCTAAAATGAAATAACGGGATAAAATTGTTCAATAATTAAATTTTTATTTAATTCAAATTAACAAATTTATGATAATAAAAACTAGAAGATGGGCTATACGACCTAAAATCTACAGGATTCTTATACTTAAAAAAATATAAATAAATATTTTGTTCTAAAATGAAATAACGGGATAAAATTGTTCAATAATTTAAAAAATATTTCAATTCAAATTAACTAATTTAAGATCATAAAAACTAGAAGATGGGCAAGACGACCTAAAATCTACAGGATTTTTATACTTAAAAAAATATAAATAAATATTTTGTTCTAAAATGAAATAACGGGATGAAATTGTTCAATAATTAAAACATTTTTTTAATTCAAATTAACAAATTTAAGATAATAAAAACTAGAAGATGGGCTATACGACCTAAAATCTACAGGATTTTTATACTTAAAAAAATATAAATAAATATTTTGTTCTAAAATGAAATAACGGGATAAAATTGTTCAATAATTAAAACATTTTTTTAATTCAAATTAACAAATTTAAGATAATAAAAACTAGAAGATGGGCTATACGACCTAAAATCTACAGGATTTTTATACTTAAAAAAATATAAATAAATATTTTGTTCTAAAATGAAATAACGGGATAAAATTATTCAATAATTTAAAAAATATTTTAATTCAAATTAACAAATTTAAGATAATAAAAACTAGAAGATGGGCTATACGACCTAAAATCTACAGGGTTTTTATACTTAAAAAAATATAAATAAATATTTTGTTCTAAAATGAAATAACTGGATAAAATTGTTCAATAATTAAAACATTTTTTTAATTCAAATTAACAAATTTAGGATAATAAAAACTAGAAGATGGGCGATACGACCTAAAATCTACAGGATTTTTATACTTAAAAAAATATAAATAAATATTTTGTTCTAAAATGAAATAACGGGATGAAATTGTTCAATAATTAAAACATTTTTTTAATTCAAATTAACAAATTTAAGATAATAAAAACTAGAAGATGGGCTATACGACCTAAAATCTACAGGATTTTTATACTTAAAAAAATATAAATAAATATTTTGTTCTAAAATGAAATAACGGGATAAAATTGTTCAATAATTTAAAAAATATTTCAATTCAAATTAACAAATTTAAGATAATAAAAACTAGAAGATGGGCTATACGACCTAAAATCTACAGGATTTTTATACTTAAAAAAATATAAATAAATATTTTGTTCTAAAATGAAATAACGGGATTATATTGTTCAATAATTAAAAAACATTTTTAATTCAAATTAACAAATTTAAGATAATAAAAAATAGAAGATGGGCTATACGACCTAAAATCTACAGGATTTTTATACTTAAAAAAATATAAATAAATATTTTGTTCTAAAATGAAATAACGGGATAAAATTATTCAATAATTTAAAAAATATTTTAATTCAAATTAACAAATTTAAGATAATAAAAACTAGAAGATGGGCTATACGACCTAAAATCTACAGGATTTTTATACTTAAAAAAATATAAATAAATATTTTGGTCTTAAATGAAATAACGGGATTATATTGTTCAATAATTAAAAATTTTTTTTAATTCAAATTAACAAATTTAAGATAATAAAAACTAGAAGATGGGCTATACGACCTAAAATCTACAGGGTTTTTATACTTAAAAAAATATAAATAAATATTTTGTTCTAAAATGAAATAACTGGATAAAATTGTTCAATAATTAAAACATTTTTTTAATTCAAATTAACAAATTTAAGATAATAAAAACTAGAAGATGGGCGATACGACCTAAAATCTACAGGATTTTTATACTTAAAAAAATATAAATAAATATTTTGTTCTAAAATGAAATAACGGGATGAAATTGTTCAATAATTAAAACATTTTTTTAATTCAAATTAACAAATTTAAGATAATAAAAACTAGAAGATGGGCTATACGACCTAAAATCTACAGGATTTTTATACTTAAAAAAATATAAATAAATATTTTGTTCTAAAATGAAATAACGGGATAAAATTGTTCAATAATTTAAAAAATATTTCAATTCAAATTAACAAATTTAAGATAATAAAAACTAGAAGATGGGCTATACGACCTAAAATCTACAGGATTTGTATACTTAAAAAAATATAAATAAATATTTTGTTCTAAAATGAAATAATGGGATTATATTGTTCAATAATTAAAAAACATTTTTAATTCAAATTAACAAATTTAAGATAATAAAAAATAGAAGATGGGCTATACGACCTAAAATCTACAGGATTTTTATACTTAAAAAAATATAAATAAATATTTTGTTCTAAAATGAAATAACGGGATAAAATTATTCAATAATTTAAAAAATATTTTAATTCAAATTAACAAATTTAAGATAATAAAAACTAGAAGATGGGCTATATGACCTAAAATCTACAGGATTTTTATACTTAAAAAAATATAAATAAATATTTTGGTCTAAAATGAAATAACGGGATTATATTGTTCAATAATTAAAACAATTTTTTAATTCAAATTAACAAATTTAAGATAATGAAAACTAGAAGATAGGCTATATGACCTAAAATCTACAGGATTTTTATACTTAAAAAAATATAAATAAATATTTTGTTCTAAAATGAAATAACAGGATAAAATTGTTCAATATTTAAAACATTTTTTTAATTCAAATTAACAAATTTAAGATAAGAAAAACTAGAAGATGGGCTATACGACCTAAAATCTACAGGATTTTTATACTTAAAAAAAAAATTGATGTTTTTTATTAAAATTAATTCACGGGATTAAATTGTTCAATAATTATATATTTTTAGTTCAAATTAACAATTTTTTAGATAATTAAAACTAGAAAATGGGCGATACGACCTAAAATCTACAGGATTTTTATACGTACTTTTAAAAAATTATGCATGTTTTGTACTAAAACAAATTCACGGGATAAAATTGATCAATAATTATATATTTTTTAGTTCAAATTAACAAATTTAATATAATTAAAATGACAAGATGGGCAATACGACCTAAAATCTACAGGATTTTTATACTTAAAAAAATATAAATAAATATTTTGTTCTAGAATGAAATGACGGGATGAAATTGTTCAATAATTAAAACATTTTTTTAATTCAAATTAACAAATTAAAGATAATAAAAACTAGAAGATGGGCAATACGACCTAAAATCTACAGGATTTTTATACTTGAAAAAATATAAATAAATATTTTGTTCTAAAATGAAATAACGGGATAAAATTGTTCAATAATTACATTTTTATTTAATTCAAATTAACACATTTAAGATAATAAAAACTAGAAGATGGGCTATACGACTTAAAATCTACAGGATTTTTATACTTAAAAAAATATAAATAAATATTTTGTTCTAAAATGAAATAACGGGATAAAATTGTTCAATAATTAAAACATTTTTTTAATTCAAATTAACAAATTTAAGATAATTAAAACTAGAAGATGGGCTATACGACCTAAAATCTACAGGATTTTTATACTTAAAAAAATATAAATAAATATTTTGTTCTAAAATGAAATAACGGGATGAAATTGTTCAATAATTAAAACATTTTTTTAATTCAAATTAACAAATTTAAGATAATAAAAACTAGAAGATGGGCTATACGACCTAAAATCTACAGGATTTTTATACTTAAAAAAATATAAATAAATATTTTGTTCTAAAATGAAATAACGGGATAAAATTGTTCAATAATTTAAAAAATATTTTAATTCAAATTAACAAATTTAAGATAATAAAAACTAGAAGATGGGCTATACGACCTAAAATCTACAGGATTTTTATACTTAAAAAAATATAAATAAATATTTTGTTCTAAAATGAAATAACGGGATAAAATTATTCAATAATTTAAAAAATATTTTTAATTCAAATTAACAAATTTAAGATAATAAAAACTAGAAGATGGGCTATACGACCTCAAATCTACAGGATTTTTATACTTAAAAAAATATAAATAAATATTTTGTTCTAAAATGAAATAACGGGATTATATTGTTCAATAATTAAAAAATTTTTTTAATTCAAATTAACAAATTTAAGATAATAAAAACTAGAAGATGGGCTATACGACCTAAAATCTACAGGATTTTTATACTTAAAAAAATATAAATAAATATTTTGTTCTAAAATGAAATAACGGGATAAAATTGTTCAATAATTTAAAAAATATTTTAATTCAAATTAACAAATTTAAGATAATAAAAACTAGAAGATGGGCTATACGACCTAAAATCTACAGGATTTTTATACTTAAAAAAAAAAAGATTATACATGTTTTTTATTGAAATTAATTCACGGGATTAAATTGTTCAATAATTATATATTTTTAGTTCAAATTAACAATTTTTTAGATAATTAAAACTAGAAAATGGGCGATACGACCTAAAATCTACAGGATTGTTATACGTACTTTTAAAAAATTATGCATGTTTTGTACTAAAACAAATTCACGGGATAAAATTGATCAATAATTATATATGTTTTAGTTCAAATTAACACATTTAAGATCATTAAAACTAGAAGATGGGCAATACGACCTAAAATCTACAGGATTTTTATACTTAAAAAAATATAAATAAATATTTTGTTCTAAAATGAAATAACGGGATGAAATTGTTCAATAATTAAAACATTTTTTTAATTCAAATTAACAAATTTAAGATAATAAAAACTAGAAGATGGGCTATACGACCTAAAATCTACAGGATTTTTATACTTAAAAAAATATAAATAAATATTTTGTTCTAAAAATGAAATAACGGGATAAAATTGTTCAATAATTAAAAAATGTTTTTAATTCAAATTAACAAATTTAAGATAATAAAAACTAGAAGATGGGCTATACGACCTAAAATCTACAGGATTTTTATACTTAAAAAAATATAAATAAATATTTTGTTCTAAAATGAAATAACGGGATAAAATTGTTCAATAATTTAAAAAATATTTCAATTCAAATTAACAAATTTAAGATAATAAAAACTAGAAGATGGGCTATACGACCTAAAATCTACAGGATTTTTATACTTAAAAAAATATAAATAAATATTTTGTTCTAAAATGAAATAACGGGATTATATTGTTCAATAATTAAACATTTTTTTTAATTCAAATTAACAAATTTAAGATAGTAAAAACTAGAAGATGGGCTATACGACCTAAAATCTACAGGATTTTTATACTTAAAAAAATATAAATAAATATTTTGTTCTAAAATGAAATAACTGGATAAAATTGTTCAATAATTAAAACATTTTTTTAATTCAAATTAACAAATTTAAGATAATAAAAACTAGAAGATGGGCTATACGACCTAAAATCTACAGGATTTTTATACTTAAAAAAATATAAATAAATATTTTGTTCTAAAATGAAATAACTTGATAAAATTGTTCAATAATTAAAACATTTTTTTAATTCAAATTAACAAATTTAAGATAATAAAAACTAGAAGATGGGCTAAACGACCTAAAATCTACAGGATTTTTATACTTAAAAAAAATATAAATAAATATTTTGTTCTAAAATGAAATAACGGGATGAAATTGTTCAATAATTAAACATTTTTTTTAATTCAAATTAACAAATTTAAGATAATAAAAACTAGAAGATGGGCTATACGACCTAAAATCTACAGGATTTTTATACTTAAAAAAATATAAATAAATATTTTGTTCTAAAATGAAATAACGGGATTATATTGTTCAATAATTAAAAACATTTTTTAATTCAAATTAACAAATTTAAGATAATAAAAACTAGAAGATGGGCTATACGACCTAAAATCTACAGGATTTTTATACTTAAAAAAATATAAATAAATATTTTGTTCTAAAATGAAATAACGGGATTATATTGTTCAATAATTAAAAACATTTTTTAATTCAAATTAACAAATTTAAGATAATAAAAACTAGAAGATGGGCTATACGACCTAAAATCTACAGGATTTTTATACTTAAAAAAATATAAATAAATATTTTGTTCTAAAATGAAATAACGGGATAAAATTGTTCAATAAATAAAACATTTTTTTAATTCAAATTAACAAATTTAAGATAATAAAAACTAGAAGATGGGCGATACGACCTAAAATCTACAGGATTTTTATACTTAAAAAAATATAAATAAATATTTTGTTCTAAAATGAAATAACGGGATAAAATTGTTCAATGATTACATTTTTATTTAATTCAAATTAACAAATTTAAGATAATAAAAACTAGAAGATGGGCTATACGACCTAAAATCTACAGGATTTTTATACTTAAAAAAATATAAATAAATATTTTGTTCTAAAATGAAATAACGGGATAAAATTGTTCAATAATTTAAAAAATATTTCAATTCAAATTGACAAATTTAGGATAATAAAAACTAGAAGATGGGCTATACGACCTAAAATCTACAGGATTTTTATACTTAAAAAAATATAAATAAATATTTTGTTCTAAAATGAAATAACGGGATGAAATTGTTCAATAATTAAAACATTTTTTTAATTCAAATTAACAAATTTAAGATAATAAAAACTAGAAGATGGGCTATACGACCTCAAATCTACAGGATTTTTATACTTAAAAAAATATAAATAAATATTTTGTTTTAAAATGAAATAACGGGATTAAATTGTTCAATAATTATATATTTTTAGTTCAAATTAACAATTTTTTAGATAATTAAAACTAGAAAATGGGCAATATGACCTAAAATATACAGGATTTTTATGCATACTTTAAAAAAATTATGCATGTTTTGTACTAAAACAAATTCACGGGATAAAATTGATCAATAATTATATATTTTTTAGGTCAAATTAACACATTTAAGATCATTAAAACTAGAAGATGGGCGATACAACCTAAAATCTACAGGATTTTTATACTTAAAAATATATAAATAAATATGTTGTTCTAAAATGAAATAACGGGATTAAATTGTTCAATAATTAAAACATTTTTTTAATTCAAATTAACAAATTTAAGATAATAAAAACTAGAAGATGGGCTATACGACCTAAAATCTACAGGATTTTTATACTTAAAAAAATATAAATAAATATTTTGTTCTAAAATGAAATAACGGGATTATATTGTTCAATAATTAAACATTTTTTTAATTCAAATTAACAAATTTAAGATAATAAAAACTAGAAGATGGGCTATACGACTTAAAATCTACAGGATTTTTATACTTAAAAAAATATAAATAAATATTTTGTTCTAAAATGAAATAACGGGATAAAATTGTTCAATAATTAAAACATTTTTTTAATTCAAATTAACAAATTTAAGATAATAAAAACTAGAAGATGGGCGATATGACCTAAAATCTACAGGATTTTTATACTTAAAAAAATATAAATAAATATTTTGTTCTAAAATGAAATAACGGGATAAAATTGTTCAATGATTACATTTTTATTTAATTCAAATTAACAAATTTAAGATAATAAAAACTAGAAGATGGGCTATACGACCTAAAATCTACAGGATTTTTATACTTAAAAAAATATAAATAAATATTTTGTTCTAAAATGAAATAACGGGATAAAATTGTTCAATAATTTAAAAAATATTTCAATTCAAATTGACAAATTTAGGATAATAAAAACTAGAAGATGGGCTATACGACCTAAAATCTACAGGATTTTTATACTTAAAAAAATATAAATAAATATTTTGTTCTAAAATGAAATAACGGGATGAAATTGTTCAATAATTAAAACATTTTTTTAATTCAAATTAACAAATTTAAGATAATAAAAACTAGAAGATGGGCTATACGACCTCAAATCTACAGGATTTTTATACTTAAAAAAATATAAATAAATATTTTGTTCTAAAATGAAATAACGGGATTAAATTGTTCAATAATTATATATTTTTAGTTCAAATTAACAATTTTTTAGATAATTAAAACTAGAAAATGGGCAATATGACCTAAAATATACAGGATTTTTATGCATACTTTAAAAAAATTATGCATGTTTTGTACTAAAACAAATTCACGGGATAAAATTGATCAATAATTATATATTTTTTAGGTCAAATTAACACATTTAAGATCATTAAAACTAGAAGATGGGCGATACAACCTAAAATCTACAGGATTTTTATACTTAAAAATATATAAATAAATATGTTGTTCTAAAATGAAATAACGGGATTAAATTGTTCAATAATTAAAACATTTTTTTAATTCAAATTAACAAATTTAAGATAATAAAAACTAGAAGATGGGCTATACGACCTAAAATCTACAGGATTTTTATACTTAAAAAAATATAAATAAATATTTTGTTCTAAAATGAAATAACGGGATTATATTGTTCAATAATTAAACATTTTTTTAATTCAAATTAACAAATTTAAGATAATAAAAACTAGAAGATGGGCTATACGACTTAAAATCTACAGGATTTTTATACTTAAAAAAATATAAATAAATATTTTGTTCTAAAATGAAATAACGGGATAAAATTGTTCAATAATTAAAACATTTTTTTAATTCAAATTAACAAATTTAAGATAATAAAAACTAGAAGATGGGCTATACGACCTAAAATCTACAGGATTTTTATACTTAAAAAAATATAAATAAATATTTTGTTCTAAAATGAAATAACGGGATAAAATTGTTCAATGATTACATTTTTATTTAATTCAAATTAACAAATTTAAGATAATAAAAACTAGAAGATGGGCTATACGACCTAAAATCTACAGGATTTTTATACTTAAAAAAATATAAATAAATATTTTGTTCTAAAATGAAATAACGGGATAAAATTGTTCAATAATTTAAAAAATATTTCAATTCAAATTGACAAATTTAGGATAATAAAAACTAGAAGATGGGCTATACGACCTAAAATCTACAGGATTTTTATACTTAAAAAAATATAAATAAATATTTTGTTCTAAAATGAAATAACGGGATGAAATTGTTCAATAATTAAAACATTTTTTTAATTCAAATTAACAAATTTAAGATAATAAAAACTAGAAGATGGGCTATACGACCTCAAATCTACAGGATTTTTATACTTAAAAAAATATAAATAAATATTTTGTTCTAAAATGAAATAACGGGATTAAATTGTTCAATAATTATATATTTTTAGTTCAAATTAACAATTTTTTAGATAATTAAAACTAGAAAATGGGCAATATGACCTAAAATATACAGGATTTTTATGCATACTTTAAAAAAATTATGCATGTTTTGTACTAAAACAAATTCACGGGATAAAATTGATCAATAATTATATATTTTTTAGGTCAAATTAACACATTTAAGATCATTAAAACTAGAAGATGGGCGATACAACCTAAAATCTACAGGATTTTTATACTTAAAAATATATAAATAAATATGTTGTTCTAAAATGAAATAACGGGATTAAATTGTTCAATAATTAAAACATTTTTTTAATTCAAATTAACGAATTTAAGATAATAAAAACTAGAAGATGGGCTATACGACCTAAAATCTACAGGATTTTTATACTTAAAAAAATATAAATAAATATTTTGTTCTAAAATGAAATAACGGGATTATATTGTTCAATAATTAAACATTTTTTTAATTCAAATTAACAAATTTAAGATAATAAAAACTAGAAGATGGGCTATACGACTTAAAATCTACAGGATTTTTATACTTAAAAAAATATAAATAAATATTTTGTTCTAAAATGAAATAACGGGATAAAATTGTTCAATAATTAAAACATTTTTTTAATTCAAATTAACAAATTTAAGATAATAAAAACTAGAAGATGGGCGATACGATCTAAAATCTACAGGATTTTTATACTTAAAAAAATATAAATACATATTTTGTTCTAAAATGAAATAACGGGATAAAATTGTTCAATAATTAAAACATTTTTTTAATTCAAATGAACAAATTTAAGATAATAAAAACTAGAAGATGGGCTATACGACCTAAAATCTACAGGATTTTTATACATAAAAAAATATAAAAAAAAATTTTGTTCTAAAATGAAATAAGAATATAAAAATATAAATAAATATTTTGTTCTAAAATGAAATAACGGGATGAAATTGTTGAATAATTTAAAAAAAAATTTAATTCAAATGAACAAATTTAAGATAATAAAAACTAGAAGATGGGCTATACGACCTAAAATCTACAGGATTTTTATACATAAAAAAATATAAATAAATATTTTGTTCTAAAATGAAATAAGAATATAAAAATATAAATAAATATTTTGTTCTAAAATGAAATAACGGGATGAAATTGTTCAATAATTAAAACATTTTTTTAATTCAAATTAACAAATTTAAGATAATAAAAACTAGAAGATGGGCTATACGACCTAAAATCTACAGGATTTTTATACTTAAAAAAATATAAATAAATATTTTGTTCTAAAATGAAATAACGGGATAAAATTGTTCAATAATTTAAAAAATATTTCAATTCAAATTAACAGATTTAAGATAATAAAAACTAGAAGATGGGCTATACGACCTAAAATCTACAGGATTTTTATACTTAAAAAAATATAAATAAATATTTTGTTCTAAAATGAAATAACGGGATAAAATTATTCAATAATTTAAAAAATATTTTAATTCAAATTAACAAATTTAAGATAATAAAAACTACAAGATGGGCTATATGACCTAAAATCTACAGGAATTTTATACTTAAAAAAATATAAATAAATATTTTGTTCTAAAATGAAATAACGGGATAAAATTGTTCAATAATTAAAACATTTTTTTAATTCAAATTAACAAATTTAAGATAATAAAAACTAGAAGATGGGCTATACGACCTAAAATCTACAGGATTTTTATACTTAAAAAAATATAAATAAATATTTTGTTCTAAAATGAAATAACGGGATAAAATTGTTCAATAATTAAATTTTTATTTAATTCAAATTAACAAATTTATGATAATAAAAACTAGAAGATGGGCTATACGACCTAAAATCTACAGAATTTTTATACTTAAAAAAATATAAATAAATATTTTGTTCTAAAATGAAATAACGAGATAAAATTGTTCAATAATTAAATTTTTATTTAATTCAAATTAACAAATTTAAGATAATAAAAACTAGAAGATGGGCTATACGACCTAAAATCTACAGGATTTTTATACTTTAAAAAAAAAAAAGATGTTTTTTATTAAAATGAATTCACGGGATTAAATTGTTCAATAATTATATATTTTTAGTTCAAATTAACAATTTTTTAGATAATTAAAACTAGAAAATGGGCGATACGACCTAAAATCTACAGGATTTTTATACGTACTTTTAAAAAATCATGCATGTTTTGTACTAAAACAAATTCACGGGATAAAATTTATCAATAATTATATATTTTTTAGTTCAAATTAACACATTTAAGATAATTAAAACTAGAAGATGGGCGATACAACCTAAAATCTACAGGATTTTTATACTTAAAAATATTTTTTTATACATGTTTTGTATTAAAACAAATTCACTGGATACAGTTGTTTAATAATTATATATTTTTTTAAAGTTCAAATTAACAAATTTAAGATAATTAAAACTAAAAGATGGGCGATACGACCTAAAATCGACAGGATTTTAATACTTAAAAAAAAGACTGATACATGTTTTGTACTAAAACGAATTCACGGTATAAAATTGTTCAATAATTATATACGTTTTTAGTTTAAATTAAGAAATTTAAGATAATAAAAACTAGAAGATGGGCGATACGACCTAAAAATGAATTCACTGGATAAAATTGTTCAATAATTATATATTTTTTTATACTGACGTAAAAAGGTGGAATAAAAGAGCAAACAGGAGAAAAGTGAGGAAAAAAAGTTGAAATGTTGACTCTTTTCTTTAGATGTCAATGCTAAAAAAAAAAAAAGGATTTTGTGTATTTTTGCGGTAAAAAAAACTGGGTTGTCTTTGGCAAAAAGCACATAAAACATAAAAACGTTTGACTTAATATCCACAGACAAACCTGAAGTTATCTGGAGATGTTTTGAAGGATAAAAAAAAGTAATAATATATGACTTATTTTTAACATTTTTATGACTTAAGAGTCCAAATTTGAGGGGTTGAAATTAATTTAAAAAAAAATCTAAATATTGAATTAAATAAATTAGTCAATAATACACAATAACTAAACAACAAAAACTACTAGCACCAAATTATTACTTATTTTGTCCTTTTGCCTGAGTTGTAAACAATAACAAAAAGAGACTGATGTAAAAAAAAATGGAATAAAAGAGCAAACAGGTGAAAAGTTGCAATGTTGACTCTTTTCTTTAAATGTCAATGCTCAAAAAAAAAGTATTTTGTGCATTTTTGCGGTAAAAAAAACCTGGGTTTTCTTTGGCAAAAAGCACATAAAACATAAAAAAGTTTCACTTAATATCCACAGACAAACCTGAAGTTATCTGGAGATGTTTTGAAGGATAAAAAAGTAATAATATATGACTTATTTTTAAAAATTTTATGACTTAGAGACCAAATTTGAGGGGTTAAAATAAATTTAAAAAAATATAAATATTGAATTAAATAAATGAGTCAATAATACACAATAAATAAACAAAAAAAAACTACTAGCACCAAATTATTACTTATTTTGTCCTATTGTACCTGAGTTGTAAACAATAACAAAAAGAGACTGATGTAAAAAAGTGGAATAAAAGAGCAAACAGGAGAAAAGTGAGGAGAAAAAGTTGACTCTTTTCTTTAATTGTCAATGCTCAAAAAAAAACTTAATATGGCCAGACAAACCTGAAGTTATCTGGAGACGTTTTGAATGATAAAAAAGTAATAATATATAACTTATTTTTAACAATTTTATGACTTAGAGACCAAATTTGAAGGGTTAAAATTAAATTACAAAAATCTAAATATTTAATTAAATAAATTAGTCAATAATACACAATAACTAAACAACAAAAACTATTAGCACCAAATTATTACTTATTTTGTCCTTTTGTACCTGAGTTGTAAACAATAACAAAAAGAGACTGATGTAAAAAAGTGGAATAAAAGACCAAACAAGAGAAAAGTGAGGAGAAAAAGTTGCAATGTTGACTATTTTCTTTAAATGTCATTGCTCAAAAAAAAACTTAACATGGCCAGACAAACCTGAAGTTATCTGGAGACGTTTTGAATAATAAAATAATATTAACACATTTCTATTTTTATTTTTTTACTCTTTTTTTTTACATCAAAGGTTAAATAATGTAAATATTGAATTAAATAAATTAGTCAATAATACACAATAAATAAACAAACAAAAAAAAACTAATAGCCCCAAATTATTACTTATTTTGCCCTTTTGTACCTGAGTTGCAAACAATAACAAAAAGAGACTGATGTAAAAGAGTGGAATAAAAGACCAAACAGGAGAAAAGTGAGGAGAAAAAGTTGCAATGTTGACTATTTTCTTTAAATGTCATTGCTCAAAAAAAAAAACTTAACATGGCCAGACAAACCTGAAGTTATCTGGAGACGTTTTGAATAATAAAATAATATTAACACATTTTTATTTTTATTTTTTTACTCTTTTTTTTTTTTTACATCAAAGGTTAAATAATGTAAAAATTGAATTAAATAAATTAGTCAATAATACACAATAAATAAACAAACAAAAAAAACTAATAGCCCCAAATTATTACTTATTTTGCCCTTTTGTACCTGAGTTGTAAACAATAACAAAAAGAGACTGATGTAAAAAAAAAAAGTGGAATAAAAGAGCAAACAGGTGAAAAGTTGCAATGTTGACTCTTTTCTTTAAATGTCAATGCTCAAAAAAAAAAAGTATTTTGTGTATTTCTGCGGTAAAAAAAAAACTGGGTTTTCTTTGGCCAAAAGCACATAAAACATAAAAAAGTTTCACTTAATATCCACAGACAAACCTGAAGTTATCTGGAGATGTTTTGAAAGATAAAAAAAGTAATAATATATGACTTATTTTTTTAAAAAATTTTTGACTTAGAGACCAAATTTGAGGGGTTAAAATAAAAAAAAATAAAAAAAAATTTAAATATTGAATTAAATAAATGAGTCAATAATACACAATAAATAAACAAAAAAAATTACTAGCACCAAATTATTACTTATTTTGTCCTTTTGTACCTGAGTTGTAAACAATAACAAAAAGAGACTGATGTAAAAAAGTGGAATAAAAGAGCAAACAGGAGAAAAGTGAGGAGAAAAAGTTGACTCTTTTCTTTAAATGTCAATGCTCAAAAAAAAACGTAATATGGCCAGACAAACCTGAAGTTATCTGGAGACGTTTTGAATGATAAAAAAGTAATAATATATGACTTATTTTTTTAACAATTTTATAACTTAGAGACCAAATTTGAAGGGTTAAAATTAAATTACAAAAATCTAGATATTGAATTAAATAAATTAGTCAATAATACACAATAAATAAACAACAAAAACAAACAACAACAAAAAGAGACTGATGTAAAAAAGTGGAATAAAAGAGCAAACAGGAGAAAATTGAGGAGAAAAAGTTGCAATGTTGACTTTTTTCTTTAAACGTCATTGCTCAACAAAAAAAACTTAACATGGCCAGACAAACCTGAAGTTATCTGGAGACGTTTTGAATAATAAAATAATATTAACACATTTTTATTTTTATTTTTTTACTCTTTTTTTTTTTTTTACATCAAAGGTTAAATAATGTAAATATTGAATTAAATAAATTAGTCAATAATACACAATAATTAAACAAACAAAAAAAACTAATAGCCCCAAATTATTACTTATTTTGCCCTTTTGTACCTGAGTTGTAAACAATAACAAAAAGAGACTGATGTAAAAAAAAAAATGGAATAAAAGAGCAAACAGGTGAAAAGTTGCGATGTTGACTCTTTTCTTTAAATGTCAATGCTAAAAAAAAAAAGTATTTTGTGTATTTTTGCGGTTAAAAAAAAACTGGGTTTTCTTTGGCAAAAAGCACATAAAACATAAAAAAGTTTCACTTAATATCCACAGACAAACCTGAAGTTATCTGGATATGTTTTGAAGGATAAAAAAGTAATACGGTAATATATGACTTAATTTTTTACTTTTTTTTTAACTTAGAGACCAAATTTGAGGGGTTAAAATAAATTTAAAAAAATCTAAATATTGAATTAAATAAATGAGTCAATAATACACAATAACTAAACAACAAAAACTACTAGCACCAAATTATTACTTATTTTGTCCTTTTGTACCTGAGTTGTAAACAATAACAAAAAGAGACTAATGTAAAAAAAAGTGGAATAAAAGAGCAAACAGGAGAAAAGTGAGGAGAAAAAGTTGATTCTTTTCTTTAAATGTCAATGCTCAAAAAAAAAACTTAATATGGCCAGACAAACCTGAAGTTATCTGGAGACGTTTTGAATGATAAAAAAGTAATAATATATGACTTATTTTTAACAATTTTATGACTTAGAGACCAAATTTGAAGGGTTAAAATTAAATTACAAAAATCTAAATATTGAATTAAATAAATGAGTCAATAATACACAATAAATAAACAACAAAAACTATTAGCACCAAATTATTACTTATTTTGTCCTTTTGTACCTGAGTTGCAAACAATAACAAAAAGAGACTGATGTAAAAAAGTGGAATAAAAGAGCAAACAGGAGAAAAGTGAGGAGAAAAAGTTGCAATGTTGACTATTTTCTTTAAATGTCATTGCTCAAAAAAAAAAACTTAACATGGCCAGACAAACCTGAAGTTATCTGGAGACGTTTTGAATAATAAAATAATATTAACACATTTTTATTTTTATTTTTTTTACTTTTTTTTTTTTTTTACATCAAAGGTTAAATAATGTAAATATTGAATTAAATAAATTAGTCAATAATACACAATAAATAAACAAAAAAAAACAACTAATAGCCCCAAATTATTACTTATTTTGCCCTTTTGTACCTGAGTTGTAAACAATAACAAAAAGAGACTGATGTAAAAAAGTGGAATAAAAGAGCAAACAGGTGAAAAGTTGCAATGTTGACTCTTTTCTTTAAATGTCAATGCTCAAAAAAAAAAGTATTTTGTGTATTTCCAAAAGCACATAAAACATAAAAAAGTGTCACTTAATATCCACAGACAAACCTGAAGTTATCTGGAGATGTTTTGAAGGATACAAAAGTAATAATATATGACTTATTTTTTAACATTTTTTTTACTTAGAGACCAAATTTGAGGGGTTAAAATAAATTTAAAAAAATCTAAATATTGAATTAAATAAATGAGTCAATAATACACAATAACTAAACAACAAAAACTACTAGCACCAAATTATTACTTATTTTGTCCTTTTGTACCTGAGTTGTAAACAATAACAAAAAGAGACTAATGTAAAAAAAAGTGGAATAAAAGAGCAAACAGGAGAAAAGTGAGGAGAAAAAGTTGATTCTTTTCTTTAAATGTCAATGCTCAAAAAAAAAACTTAATATGGCCAGACAAACCTGAAGTTATCTGGAGACGTTTTGAATGATAAAAAAGTAATAATATATGACTTATTTTTAACAATTTTATGACTTAGAGACCAAATTTGAAGGGTTAAAATTAAATTACAAAAATCTAAATATTGAATTAAATAAACGAGTCAATAATACACAATAAATAAACAACAAAAACTATTAGCACCAAATTATTACTTATTTTGTCCTTTTGTACCTGAGTTGCAAACAATAACAAAAAGAGACTGATGTAAAAAAGTGGAATAAAAGAGCAAACAGGAGAAAAGTGAGGAGAAAAAGTTGCAATGTTGACTATTTTCTTTAAATGTCATTGCTCAAAAAAAAAAACTTAACATGGCCAGACAAACCTGAAGTTATCTGGAGACGTTTTGAATAATAAAATAATATTAACACATTTTTATTTTTATTTTTTTTACTTTTTTTTTTTTTACATCAAAGGTTAAATAATGTAAATATTGAATTAAATAAATTAGTCAATAATACACAATAAATAAACAAAAAAAAACAACTAATAGCCCCAAATTATTACTTATTTTGCCCTTTTGTACCTGAGTTGTAAACAATAACAAAAAGAGACTGATGTAAAAAAGTGGAATAAAAGAGCAAACAGGTGAAAAGTTGCAATGTTGACTCTTTTCTTTAAATGTCAATGCTCAAAAAAAAAAGTATTTTGTGTATTTCTGCGGTAAAAAAAAAAAGGGTTTTCTTTGGCCAAAAGCACATAAAACATAAAAAAGTGTCACTTAATATCCACAGACAAACCTGAAGTTATCTGGAGATGTTTTGAAGGATACAAAAGTAATAATATATGACTTATTTTTTAACATTTTTTTTACTTAGAGACCAAATTTGAAGGGTTAAAATAAAAAAAATAAAAACAAATCTAAATATTGAATTAAATAAATTAGTCAACAGTACACGATAACTAAAAAAAAACCCTACTTATTTTGTCCTTTTTGTACCTGAGTTGTAAACAATAACACAAAGAGACTGATGTAAAAAAAAGTGGAATAAAAGAGCAAACAGGTGAAAAGTTTTATTTAGATGTCATTGCTAAAAAAAACAAAAAAAACTTAGAGACCAAATTTGAAGGGTTAAAATAAATTAAAAAAAATTAAATCTAAATATTGAATTAAATAAATTAGTCAACAGTACACAATAACTAAAAAAAAAAACTACTAATTTTCTCCTTTTTGTACCTGAGTTGTAAACAATAACAAAAAGAGACTGATGTAAAAAAAAAGTGGAATAAAAGAGCAAACAGGTGAAAAGTTTTATTTAGATGTCATTGCTAAAAAAAAATAAAAAATAAAAATAACAAAATTTAAAAAAGTGTATTTTGTGTTTTTGCCCTTAAAACATGGTTGTCTTTGGCAAAAAAAAATATCATAATTTTGTATTATTATTATTATTTTTACTTTATTTAAAATTGATACTGTAAGTTTTGAATATATGACTTTTTTATTTTTTATTTTTTTACTTAGAGACCAAATTTGAAGGGTTAAAATAAAACTAAAAAATTTAAATCTAAATATTGAATTAAATAAATTAGTCAACAGTACACGATAACTAAAAAAAAAACCTACTAATTTTCTCCTTTTTGTACCTGAGCTGTAAACAATAACAAAAAGAGACTGATGTAAAAAAAAAAGTGGAATAAAAGAGCAAACAGGTGAAAAGTTTTATTTAGATGTCATTGCTAAAAAATAAAAAAATAACAAAAATAACAAAATTTTAAAAAGTGTATTTTGTGTTTTTGCCCTTAAAACATGGTTGTCTTTGGCAAAAAAAAAACATCATAATTTTGTTTTGTTTTTTGTTTTTTTTACTTTATTTAAAATTTATACTGTAAGTTTTGAATTAAAAAAATAAATAAAACAATACCTGACTTATTTTAACATCTTTATGACTGAGAGACCAAACTTGCGAGGAGCTTACAAAAAAATCGATATATTTAATTTTTATTTTTTTTTCGCCCGAATGCAGCTGATATAGGCTCCAGCACCCCCCGCGACCCCGATAAGGACAAGCGGTAGAAAATGGATGGATGGATAAAAACGTCAAAATGACCGTCTCTGCGACTTTAAGAGAGCGACAGAGGTGATGTCAGGGCGCAGTGAGGTCACACAAGCCCCGCCCACAGGAAGGCCTCCGGTCTGGAGGAGCTGGCCGTGGTGCTGAAGGCTGCTTCTTCTCACAAGAAAATATGGCAAACACCCCAAAAAGGGACAAGCAGTAGAAAATGGATGCATGGATGGCTGTGATGAAGTCCTGCTGATGACCTTATTGACTACCACTTTAGCCAAAAAGATAACATTATTTGACTATAAGACAAAGAGTCTTCTCTTATGGGAATGACAGCGAAGGCAAATAGACAGAGTTCCCTGAACGCACCGTGACGTAATGACAACTCTGGTGTGACGACCACCGTGACAAACGTGCAACAGATGAGACATGTACCCACAATGCAATGTGTTGTCCTCGGGCGCCCCCCCTCCTTATGTTCACGTCGTCTCGACCTCCTTTCTCTTTTCCCTCTACACAGGCCACAACATTAGGTACACCCGCACAGGGCTCTTCTTGTCTTTGCAAATATTCAAACTGTGGGATTTTCAAGGTAAAAAATGATTTTCAAGGTAAAAAAAAAATGTCAAGGTAAAAAATTATTTTCAAGGTAAAAAAAAATTTTCAAGGTAAAATTTTTTTTTCAAGGTTAAAAATGATTCTCAAGGTAAACAAATGATTTTCAAGGTTAAAAAAAAAATTTTCAAGGTACATTTTTTTTTCAAGGTTAAAAATGATTTTCAAGGTAAAATAAAATTTTCAAGGTAAATTTTTTTTTTCAAGGTAACATTTTTTTTTCAAGGTAAAAAATGATTTTCAAGGTAAAAAAAAATTTTCAAGGTAAAATTTTTTTTTCAAGGTTAAAAATGATTTTCAAGGTAAACAAATGATTTTCAAGGTAAAAAAAAATTTTCAAGGTAAATTTTTTTTTCAAGGTAAAACATTTTTTCAAGGTGAAAAATGATTTTCAAGGTAAAAAATTTTTTTCAAGGTAACATTTTTTTTTCAAGGTTAAAAATGATTTTCAAGGTGAAAAATTATTTTCAAGGTAAACATTTTTTTTCAAGGTAAATTTTTTTTTTCAAGGTTAAAAATGATTTTCAAGGTAAAAAATGATTTTCAAATTTTTTTTATTTTTAAATTTTTAATTTTTTTAATTTTTTTAATTTTTTTAATTTTTTTAATTTTTTTAATTTTTTTAATTTTTTTAATTTTTTTA
>NC_084584.2:5337500-5365000 GCF_033978685.3 Nerophis lumbriciformis | reverse complement strand
TTTTATGTTTTTAATTATTATACATGTATTTGATTATTATATATGTTTTTAACTATTATATATGTTTTTGAATATTATACATGAATTTAATTATTGTATAAGTTTTTGATGATTATATATGTTTTTAATTATCATATATGTTTTTAAATATTATATATGTTTTTATTATTATATATGTTTTTATTATTATATATGTTTTTAATTATTATATATGTTTTTGATTGTTATATATGTTTTTATTATTATATATGTTTTCAATTATTATATGCGTTTTTGTTATATATGTTTTTATTATTATATATGTTTTTGATTATTATTTACGTTTTTGAATTTTATACATGTTTTTTAATTATTATATATGCTTTAATGATATATGTTTTTATTTATTATGTATGTTTTTTATTATTATATATGTTTTTGAATATTATACATGTTTTTAATTATTATATATGTTTTTAATTATTATATATGTTTTTGATTGTTGTATATGTTTTTATTATTATATATGTTTTTAATTATTATATATGTTTTAATTATTGTATATGTTTTTAATTATTATATATGTTTTTAATTATTGTATATGTTTTTAATTATTATATAGGTTTTCAATTATATATGTTTTTAATTATATATGTTTTTGATTGTTATATGTTTTTATTCTTATATTTGTTTTTAATTATTATAAATGTTTTATTATTATATATGTTTTTCATTGTTATACATGTTTTTAATTATTATATGTTTTTAATTATTATACATGTATTTGATTATTATATATGTTTTTAACTATTATATATGTTTTTGAATATTATACATGATTTTAATTATTGTATAAGTTTTTGATGATTATATATGTTTTTAATTATCATATATGTTTTTAAATATTATATATGTTTTTATTATTATATATGTTTTTATTATTATATATGTTTTTAATTATTATATATGTTTTTGATTGTTATATATGTTTTTATTATTATATATGTTTTCAATTATTATATACGTTTTTGTTATACATGTTTTCAATTATTATATACGTTTTTTGTTATATATGTTTTTATTATCATATATGTTTTTGATGATCATATATGTTTTTGATTATTATTTATGTTTTTGAATATTATACATGTTTTTTAATTATTATATATGTTTTAATGATATATGTTTTTATTTATTATGTATGTTTATTATTATTATATATGTTTTTGAATATTATACATGTTTTTAATTATTATATATGTTTTTAATTATTAAATATGTTTTTGATTGTTGTATATGTTTTTATTATTATATATGTTTTTAATTATTATATATGTTTTTAATTATTGTATATGTTTTTAATTATTATATAGGTTTAAAATTATATATGTTTTTAATTATATATGTTTTTGATTGTTATATGTTTTTATTATTATATTTGTTTTTAATTATTATAAATGTTTTATTATTATATATGTTTTTCATTGTTATATATGTTTTTAATTATTATATGTTTTTAATTATTATACATGTATTTGATTATTATATATGTTTTTAACTATTATATATGTTTTTGAATATTATACATGATTTTAATTATTGTATACGTTTTTGATGATTATATATGTTTTTAATTATCATATATGTTTTTAAATATTATATATGTTTTTATTATTATATATGTTTTTATTATTATATATGTTTCCGAATATTATACATGTTTTTAATTATTATATATGTTTTTAATTATTATATATGTGTTTGATTGTTGTATATGTTTTTATTATTATATATGTTTTTAATTATTATATATGTTTTTAATTATTGTATATGTTTTTAATTATTGTATATGTTTTAAATTATGTGTTTTTAATTATATATGTTTTTGATTGTTATATGTTTTTATTATTATATTTGTTTTTAATTATTATAAATGTTTTATTATTATATTTCATTTTTTCATTTTTATATATGTTTTTAATTATTATATGTTTTTAATTATTATACATGTATTTGATTATTATATATGTTTTTAATTTTTGCATATGTTTTTGATTGTTATTACCATTTTATTATTATATATGTTTTTAATTATTATATATGTTTTTGAATATTATACATGATTTTAATTATTGTATAAGTTTTTGACGATTATATATGTTTTTAATTATCATATATGTTTTTAAATATTATATATGTTTTTATTATTATATATGTTTTTAATAATATATAAATATATATATATATATATATATATATATATATAATTAAAAACATGTATGATATTCAAAAACATATACAACAATCAAAAATATGTATAATTATTAAAAACATATATAATAATAAAAACATATATAATATTTAAAAACATATATGATAATTAAAAACATATATAATAATGTGTGTGTGTGTGTGTAGGGAACATAAAATAATATAGTGGGCCACATAAAATAATATAGTGGGCCACTTTAAATGATGCTGAGGGCCACATTAAATAATACGGTGGGCCAAGTAAAATGATACGGTAGGTCACCTTAAATAATGTGGTGGGCCTTGTAAAATGATACAATGAGCCATATATATTATTGTGGTGGGCCACATAAAATGATACGGTGGGCCAACTAAAATGATGCGGTAAACCATATAAAATAATGTGGTGGGCCACTAAAAAAATGTGCTAGACCACATATAATGATGTGGCGGGCCAGTTGAAAACTTGCAGTGGGCCACATAAAATGATACCGCTGGCCACCAAAAAATGGGATTAATGATGTGGCGGGCCACATGAAATAACGTGGTGGGCCACATAAAATGATATGTAGGGCCGTATAAAATAATGTGGCGGGCCACAAAGGGAGATGTGCTGGACCAAATTAAATGACTTGAAATATTGTGGCAGGGTCACTTTAAATAATGACATGACATAATGTGTTGGGCCTGATAAAATAATGTGGCCCCCAGACCTTGAATGTGACTCCTGTGCTCCAGACAATGTTATTGTCCCAGCATGACTGATAGAAAGCCCTCAACAGTTTCCAAAGTCGGCTAGCTCGATGCTAGTTTACATTGCATACTCCATAAGCATGCTACTGATTAGCATTAGCGCTTTTACATGGCGACTTCAACACCTCCAAATTTGGTCACAAGCAAGACGCACGTCACAATCCAACAGCTGCTGTGTAATAGGTGCAATACTTACAGTGTTAACACTTTTCAGGGCACAACTACCACTTCCCCCACTATGGCAACACATGCTGATGTGACCTTTGAACTCCCACTCCACACAAAATGTGACCTTTGAACTCCCACTTCCCTAAAGGTCCACACTAATCCCACTGATGGAGTTCCACCCGTGTGGGAGGTCCGCCCCACCCCCCCCCCCCGAGTGTTGTCATGCCGATCGATACGCGTCTAAAAATAGCCGCTCCATGACAGGCGAGTTTATTGTGTCATCGCCAAGGCAACGGTAACCGTGGCAACCGCAGAGTGAGCAGGCGTCTTGAAGGAGGCTTCTCGAAAGAAACAAAAACTAGGTTTTTTTGGGGGGGGGATTTGTTGAAGGGATACAAAAAGCAGACCAGACCTGGACCAGGAAACTGGACCAGGAAACTGGAGCGACCCCCGCCGGCTACATGATGGCGGATCGTTAGATGGATTGTGAGGTCGGACAGGAAGTGAACGTGAGCGTGTTATCCTCGCCATATCACGCCATGTACGCCACAGCTCAGCAGGTGGGCGGAGCTTGAGGGCGCCATGACTCATCACGCCACACGGCGTTCTAACAACAACAACAACAACAACAACGCTGTCGACCCACTTCCTGCTGAACTACTAAACTACTACTGATCGCTAGCTATCAGCCACCACCGCTAATCGCTAGCCATCAGCTGGCGCCGCTAATCGCTAGCTATCAGCCACCGCCTCTAATTGCTAGCTATCAGCCACCACCGCTAATCGCTAGCTATCAGCCACCACCGCTAATCGCTAGCTATCAGCCACCACTGCTAATCGCTAGCTATAGCCATCACCGCTAATTGCTAGCTATCAGCCACCATCACTAATTGCTAGCTATGAGCCACCACCGCTAATCGCTAGCTATTAAGCCGATGCCGCAAATCGATAGCTATCAGCCGGCGCAAGTAACCGCTAACCATCAGCCGGCATTGCTAATCGCTAGCCATCAGCTGGCGCCGCTAATCGCTAGCTATCAGCCACCACCTCTAATTGCAAGCTATCAGTCACCATCGCTAATCGCTAGCTATCAGCAACCACTGTTAATCGCTAGCTATCAGCCATCACCGCTAATTGCTAGCTATCAGCTACCACCGCTAATCGCTAGCTATTAAGCCGGTGCCGCAAATCGCTAGCTATAGCCATTACCGCTAATTGCTAGCTATCAGCCACCATCACTAATTGCTAGCTATGAGCCACCACCGCTAATCGCTAGCTATTAAGCCGATGCCGCAAATCGATAGCTATCAGCCGGCGCAAGTAACCGCTAACCATCAGCCGGCATTGCTAATCGCTAGCCATCAGCTGGCGCCGCTAATCGCTAGCTATCAGCCACCACCTCTAATTGCGAGCTATCAGTCACCATCGCTAATCGCTAGCTATCAGCAACCACTGTTAATCGCTAGCTATCAGCCACCACCGCTAATCGCTAGCTATCAGCCATCACCGCTAATGGCTAGCTATCAGCTACCACCGCTAATCTCTAGCTATTAAGCCGGTGCCGCAAATCGCTAGCTATCAGCCGGCGCAAGTAACCGCCAACCATCAGCCGGCATTGCTAATTGCTACCTATCAGCTGGCGCCGCAAATCGCTAGCTATCAGCCGCTGTGGCAAATTGAAAGCAATAAGCCAACGCAACTGATCGCTAGCTAACGGCCGGCACCGCAAATCGCTAGCTATCAGCCAGCATAACTAATCGCTTGCTAACAGCCGCTGTCGCAAATCGCTAGCTATCAGCCAGCGCAACTATTTGCCAGCTTTCAGCCGGCTTTCACTGCTAATTGCTAGCTTTTACCTGGCACAACTAATTGCTAGCTATCAGCTAGCACTGCTAATTGATAGGTATCAGCTGGCGCCGCAAAGCGCTGGCTATCGGCCGGCACCGCTAATTGCTAGCTATCAGCCAATGCATATCTGCCAACTTTTGAAATCAGAAAAACCTAGTAGCCAGGGTCCAGGGGCCGCAGGCCCCGGTAGGTCCAGGACAAAGTCCTGGTGGGGGGTTCAGCTTCGCCCCCCCGACGCACAATGATTGATTGCATTCAGACAGGTTAAAATGTTGCTAAAACCATCACTTTTCTATCAGTCACAGTGACTTTTCAAAACAAAAATATTACAGCAAAAATCATATGGGTTGATTGACATGTTTATTCTGTAAGCTAACTTCAATAGTTTGAAATTATTTTGACAGTTAATGCCAGTTATCCTGTCAACCTTTCACAAGACTTCAATTTGTTCATTGAAAGTATAAACACTTTTTACAGTAAACAAATGGTAAAACAGTACTAAACAATTCCATTAAAAAAAAATTGGTGTCATTATTAACTTTCTGTCCAAGCTTGTATAATCGACTGCCTTGTTCAATTGTAAAAAACATTCTGTGCCTAAAATTCACATTTCTATCACAATGATCATACTGTAAACATGGTAAGCTAACTTCATTACAATTAATAGTCCTGTCAATAGCATGGAATTACAATTCAAATGTAGTTTTTTTGTAAGCCTTTCAAAAGAATTCAAAATATGAAAAATGAATGAAAATGAATTTAAGCCATCAGACACTTGAAAAGTGGCACATCACATCTCTAATGTAATCATTTGAACTTTTCAACAGAAATAGCACTGCAAAAATATTAAGGACATACTTCTGTATTTTGGTAGTTATGCTGTCAACATTTAACAAGATTTCTTCAACTTGGACTTGAAAGCATAAATAGTATAAACACTTTTAACAGTATAACAGTACTAAACAATTCCAATAGATAACATTGGTGTCATTACCTTTTTGTGGCTAAAATCCAAATTTAGCAACGGCATTAGACTTGTGTTTTTTTGTCCCAACGTGGTCTTTTACATCGCTAATTCCTCCGTGTCCGATCGAAACAATCTTGTCTGCACAAGGTGCAATTCGCGTAGTTTTCACCCTTTTTGGAACGGATAATTATTCCCGGATAGGCTTTTGAATATTCTTCACGGAATGACTGCAGTTTTCTTTTGGGTTTAAGACTGGTTTGCGATTTTTCTCCGGCTGATTCCATGATCGTTCGCTCGTTTGGAAACAATGGCAACAGGTGCCTCGTGCTTGGCAGCGGTGCTATAAATAGCCTCGCGCATGGCATTCGGAATGGCTCGACAGGAAGTTACGGAAAGCAGTGTCGATTGTCATTGTTGTTACGCGATTTTGTGAATAAAATTTAAAAAAAAAAAAAAAATTTAATTAATGAAAAACCGTATTTTTTATCACTGCAACCGTAACCCGGAATAGGTTGATGAAAACCGTACTAATTACGGGAAAACCGGAGTAGTTGGCAGGTATGCCAATGCAACTAATCGCGAGCTATCGGCCGGCAGTGCTAATTGCTAGCTATCAGCCGAAACCGCAAATCACACCTATCAGCCGGCACAACTAATTGCTAGCTTTCAACCGGCACTGGTAATCGCTACCTAACAGCTGCTGTCGCAAATTGCTAGCTATCAGCCAGGGCAAATAATTGCTAGATATCAACCTGCACTGCTAATTGCTAGCTATTAGCTGGTGCCGCAAATCGCTAGCTATCAGCCAGAGCAAACAATTGCCAGCTTTCAGCCGGCACCGCTAATTGCTAGCTATCAGCCAGCCTTGCAAATCGCTAGCTATCAGCCGGCGCAACTAATCGCTATCTAACAGCCGCTGTCGCAAATTGCTAGCTATCAGCTGGCGCTGCAAGTCGCTAGCTAACAGCCGCTGTCGCAAATTGCTAGCTATAAGCTGGCGCTGCAAGTCACTAGCTAACAGCCGCTGTTGCAAATTGCTAGCTATCAGCCAGCGCAAACAATATTGCCAGCTTTCAGCCGGCACCGCCAATTGCTAGACATCAGCCAGCACTGCTAATTGCTAGCTATTAGCTGGTGCCACAAATCGCTAGCTATCAGCTGCTGTCGCAAATAGCAAGCAATCAGCCAGCGCAACTAATCACTAGCTATCAGCCAGCACCGCTAATTGCTAGCAATCATCCAGCGCAACTAATCACTAGCTATCAGCCAGCACCGCTAATTGCTAGCAATCATCCAGCGCAACTAATCACTAGCTATCGGTTGGCACCGCTAATTGCTAGCAATCATCCAGCGCAACTAATCACTAGCTATCAGCCGGCACCGCTAATTGCTAGCAATCATCCAGCGCAACTAATCACTAGCTATCAGCCAGCACCGCTAATTGCTATCTAACAGCCTCTGTCGCAAATTGCTAGCTATCAGCTGGCGCTGCACGTCGCTAGCTAACAGCCGCTGTCGCAAATTGCTAGCTATCAGCCAGCCTTGCAAATTGCTAGCTATCAGCCAGCGCAACTAATCGCTATCTAACAGCCGCTGTCGCAAATTGCTAGTTATCAGCTGGCGCTGCAAGTCGCTAGCTAACAGCCGCTGTCGCAAATTGCTAGCTATCAGCCAGCCTTGCAAATTGCTAGCTATCAGCCGGCGCAACTAATCGCTATCTAACAGCCGCTGTCGCAAATTGCTAGCTATAAGCTGGCGCTGCAAGTCGCTAGCTAACAGCCGCTGTTGCAAATTGCTAGCTATCAGCCAGCGCAACTAATCACTAGCTATCGGTTGGCACCGCTAATTGCTAGCAATCAGCCACTGTGGCGATAACCAGCCAGTGGCCATCACTAACCACTAACTAACATTTGGCACCGCTAATCGCTGGCTAGCAGACGCTGGCGCTCAATCGCTAGCCCAACAACATTTCCTGGTTAGCTTCTAGAGTAGTAAAAAGTGCTGCCTCACCAGTTTTCCCTCCAGCGTGTAGATCTTCTTCACCACGCCAGAGTCCAGCTTGATGGCGTGGGTGATGTCGGTGAGCACCTGCTCGTAGGAGCGCGCCGTCTTCTTGTTGAGCAACACCCGCACCGCCTTGCGAGGCTTCACGCCGCTGCGCACCACCGTCACCAGGCGGGGGCGCACAAAGTCCTTGCAGCTCTCCGCCGCCGCCGCCGCCTTGGCGCTGCTCAGCGACGCAGGCCCGCGGGCCGCCGCCGCCGCCGCCTTAACGTTGACGGACCAGTTGGGGTTGACGTTCTTGGTGTAGTCCACCTTCTTGTAGGCCTCCAGCGAGCTGCACACGTAGCTGTCGCCTGCAGGGGGCGCCAGAAGTCACATGTCAACACAATAAACTCCTCAGACTAGATCATTAGCTGAATAAAGCTACCATATTAGCATTAGCATGCTAACGGGTCTCATTTGTCAAATAAAACATTTGACTCGGAGCTGAAAAATGTGTTAAAAATGCTAGCATGCTAACATTAGCATACATTAAGTACCAAAATATGACTGAGGTGTATACCTATAAAATCAACTAAATAAAGCTACCATATTAGTGTTAGCATGCTAAAAGATCTCATTTGTCAAGTAACAAAACATTTGACTCCGAGCTGAAATATGTGTTTAAAATGCTAGCATGCTAACATTAGCATACATTAAATACCAAAATATGACTGTGTATATCTATAAAATCAACTAAATAAAGCTACCATAGTAGCGTTAGCATGCTAACAGGTCTCATTTGTCAAGAAACACAATATTTGACTACGAGCTGAAAAATGTGTTAAAAATGCTAGCATGCTAACATTAGCATTCATTCAGTACCAAAATAAGACTGAAGTATATATCTATAAAATCAGCTAAATAAAGCTACCATATTAGCGTTAACATGCTAACAGGTCTCATTTGTCAAGTAACAAAACATTTGACTCCGAGCTGAAAAATGTGTTAAAAATGCTAACATGCTAACATTAGCATTCATTCAGTATCAAAATAAGACCGAAGTATATACCTATAAAATCAGCTAAATAAAGCTACCATATTAGCGTTAGCATGCTAACAAGTCTCATTTGTCAAATAATAAAACATTTCATTCTGAGCTGCAAAATGTGTTTAAAATGCTAGCATGCTAACATTAGCATTCATTAAGTACCAAAATAAGACTGAAGTACTGTATATACCTATAAAATCAGCTAAATAAAGCTACCATGTTAGCGTTAGCATGCTAACGGGTCTCATTAGTCAAGTAACAAAACATTTGACTCGGAGCTGAAAAAAAGTGTTAAAAATGCTAGCATGCTAACATTAGCATGTATCAAGTAACAAAATATGATTGAGTTGTATACCTATAAATTCAGCAAAATAGAGCTACAATATTAGTGTTAGCATGCTAACAGGTCTCATTTGTCAAGTAACAAAACATTTTAATCCGAGCTGAAAAATATGTTAAAAATGCTAGCATACTAACATTAGCATGTATCAAGTAACAAAATATGACTGAGGTGTATACCTATAAAATAAGCAAAATAAAGATACCATATTAGCATTAGCAAACTAACAGGTCTCGTTTGTCAAGTAACAAAACATTTGACCCGGAGCTGAAAAATGTGTTTAAAATGCTAGCATGCTAATGTTAGCATGTATCAAGTAACAAAATAGGACTGAGGTGTATACCTATAAAATAAGCAAAATAAAGATAACATATTAGCATTAGTAAGCTAACAGGTCTCGTTTGTCAAGTAACAAAACATTTGACTCCGAGCTGAAAAATGTGTTAAAAATGCTAGCATGCTAATGTTAGCATGTATCAAGTAACAAAATATGACTGAGGTGTATACCTATAAAATAAGCAAAATAAAGATACCATATTAGCATTAGCAAACTAACAGGTCTCGTTTGTCAAGTAACAAAACATTTGACCCGGAGCTGAAAAATGTGTTTAAAATGCTAGCATGCTAATGTTAGCATGTATCAAGTAACAAAATAGGACTGAAGTGTATACCTATAAAATAAGCAAAATAAAGCTACCATATTAGCGTTAGCAAGCTAACAGGTCTCGTTTGTCAAATAACAAAACATTTGACACCGAGCTGAAAAATGTGTTAAAAATGCTAGCATGCTAATGCATGTATCAAGTACCAAAATATGACTGAGGTGTATACCTATAAAATAAGCAAAATAAAGCTACTGTATTAGCTTTAGCATGCTAACAGATCTCATTTGTCAAGTAACAAAACATTTGACTCCGAGCTGAAAAATGTGTTAAAAATGCTAGCATGCTAATGTTTGCATACATTAGGCACCAAAATATGACTGAGGTATATACCTATAAAATCAACTAAATAAAGCTACCATATTAGCGTTAGCATGCTAACAGGTCTCATTTGTCAAGAAACACAATATTTCACTCCGAGCTGAAAATTGTGTTAAAAATTCTAGCATGCTAACATTAGCATTCATTCAGTATCAAAATAAGACTGAGGTATACACCTATAAAATCAACTAAATAAAGCTATCATATTAGCGTTAGCATGCTAACAGGTCTCATTTGTCAAAAAAACACAATATTTGACTCAGCTGAAAAATGTGTTTAAAATGCTAGCATGCTAACATTAGCATTCATTAAGTACCAAAATAAGACTGAAGTATATATCTATAAAATCAGCTAAATAAAGCTACCATATTAGCGTTAGCATGCTAACAGGTCTCATTTGTCAAGAAACACAATATTTGACTCCGAGCTGAAAAATGTGTTAAAAATGCTAGCATGCTAACATTAGCATTCATTCAGTACCAAAATAAGACTGAAGTATATATCTATAAAATCAGCTAAATAAAGCTACCATATTAGCGTTAGCATGCTAACGGGTCTCATTTGTCAAGTAACAAAACATTTGACTCTGAGCTGAAATATGTGTTTAAAATGCTAGCATGCTAACATTAGCATTCATTAAGTACCAAAATAAGACTGAAGTACTGTATATACCTATAAAATCAGCTAAATAAAGCTACCATATTAGCGTTAGCATGCTAACAGGTCTCATTTGTCAAGAAACACAATATTTGACTCCGAGCTGAAAAATGTGTTAAAAATGCTAGCATGCTAACATTAGCATTCATTCAGTACCAAAATAAGACTGAAGTATATATCTATAAAATCAGCTAAATAAAGCTACCATATTAGCGTTAGCATGCTAACGGGTCTCATTTGTCAAGTAACAAAACATTTGACTCTGAGCTGAAATATGTGTTTAAAATGCTAGCATGCTAACATTAGCATTCATTAAGTACCAAAATAAGACTGAAGTACTGTATATACCTATAAAATCAGCTAAATAAATCTACCATATTAGCGTTAGCATGCTAACGGGTCTCATTTGTCAAGTAACAAAACATTTGACTCCGAGCTGAAAAATGTGCTAAAAATGCTAGTATACTAACATTAGCATGTATCAAGTAACAAAATATGATTGAGTTGTATACCTATAAATTGAGCAAAATAAAGCTACAACATTAGTGTTAGCATGCTAACAGATCTCATTTGTCAAGTAACAAAACATTTGCCTCGGAGCTGAAAAATGCGTTTAAAATGCTAGCATGCTAATGTTAGCATGTATCAAGTAAAAAAATATGACTGAGGTGTATACCTATAAAATAAGCAAAATAAAGCTACTGCATTAGCTTTAGCATGCTAACAGATCTCATTTGTCAAGTAACAAAACATTTGACTCCGAGCTGAAAAATGTGTTTATAATGCTAGCATGCTAACATTAGCATACATTAAGCACCAAATTATGACTGAGGTATATACCTATAAAATCAACTAATTAAAGCTACCATATTAGCGTTAGCATGCTAACAGGTCTCATTTGTCAAGTAACAAAACATTTGACTCCGAGCTGAAAAATGTGTTAAAAATGCTAGCATGCTAACATTAGCATGTATCATGTAACAAAATATGACTGAAGTATATACCTATACAATAAGCAAAATAAGGCTACCATATTAGCGTTAGCAAGCTAACAGGTCTCGTTTGTCAAATAACAAAACATTTGACTCCGAGCTGAAAAATTTGTTAAAGATGCTAGCATGTTAATGTTAGCATAAATTAAGCACCAAAATATGACTGAGGTATATACCTATAAAATCAACTGAATAAAGCTACCATATTAGCGGTAGCATGCTAACAGGTCTCATTTGTCCAGAAACACAATATTTGACTCCGAGCTGAAAAATGTGCTAAAAATGCTAGTATACTAACATTAGCATGTATCAAGTAACAAAATATGATTGAGTTGTATACCTATAAATTGAGCAAAATAAAGCTACAACATTAGTGTTAGCATGCTAACAGATCTCATTTGTCAAGTAACAAAACATTTGCCTCGGAGCTGAAAAATGCGTTTAAAATGCTAGCATGCTAATGTTAGCATGTATCAAGTAAAAAAATATGACTGAGGTGTATACCTATAAAATAAGCAAAATAAAGCTACTGCATTAGCTTTAGCATGCTAACAGATCTCATTTGTCAAGTAACAAAACATTTGACTCCGAGCTGAAAAATGTGTTTATAATGCTAGCATGCTAACATTAGCATACATTAAGCACCAAATTATGACTGAGGTATATACCTATAAAATCAACTAATTAAAGCTACCATATTAGCGTTAGCATGCTAACAGGTCTCATTTGTCAAGTAACAAAACATTTGACTCCGAGCTGAAAAATGTGTTAAAATGCTAGCATGCTAACATTAGCATGTATCATGTAACAAAATATGACTGAAGTATATACCTATACAATAAGCAAAATAAGGCTACCATATTAGCGTTAGCAAGCTAACAGGTCTCGTTTGTCAAATAACAAAACATTTGACTCCGAGCTGAAAAATGTGTTAAAAATGCTAGCATGCTAACATTAGCATTCATTCAGTACCAAAATAAGACTGAAGTATATATATATAAAATCAGCTAAATAAAGCTACCATATTAGCGTTAGCATGCTAACAGGTCTCATTTGTCAAGTAACAAAACATTTGACTCCGAGCTGAAAAATGTATTAAAAATGCTAGCATGCTAAAATTAGCATGTATCAAGTAACAAAATAGGACTGAGGTGTATACTTATGAAATAAGCAAAATAAAGCTACCATATTAGCGTTAGCATGCTAACAGGTCTCAATTGTCAAATAACAAAACATTTGACTGCGAGCTGAAAAATGTGTTAAAAATGCTAGCATGCTAACATTAGCATGTGTCATGTAACAAAATATGACTGAAGTATATACCTATAAAATAAGCAAAATAAGGCTACCATATTAGCGTTAGCATGCTAACAGGTCTCATTTGTCAAATAAAACATTTGACTCCGAGCTGAAAAATGTGTTAAAAATGCTAGCATACTAACATTAGCATGTATCAAGTAACAAAATATGACTGAAGTGTACTATACCTATAAAATAAGCAAAATAAGGCTACCATATTAGCGTTAGCATGCTAACAAGTCTCATTTGTCAAGTAACAAAACATTTGACTCCGAGCTGAAATATGTGTTTAAAATGCTAACATGCTAACATTAGCATACATTAAGTACCAAAATATGACTTAGGTGTATACCTATAAAATCAACTAAATAAAGCTACCATATTAGCGTTAGCATGCTAACAGGTCTCATTTGTCAAGTAACAAAACATTTGACTCGGAGCTGAAAAATGTATTAAAAATGCTAGCATACTAACATTAGCATGTATCAAGTAACAAAATATGACTGAAGTGTATACCTATAAAATAAGCAAAATAAGGCAACCATATTAGCGTTAGCATGCTAACAGGTCTCATTTGTCTAGTAACAAAACATTTGACACCGAGCTGAAAAATGTATTAAAAATGCTAGCATGCTAAAATTAGCATGTATCAAGTAACAAAATAGGACTGAGGTGTATAACTATAAAATAAGCAAAATAAAGCTACCATATTAGCGTTAGCATGCTAACAGGTCTCATTTGTCAGGTAACAAAACATTTCAATCTGAGCTGAAAAAGTGTTAAAAATGCTGGCATGCTAACATTAGCATACATTAAGTAACAAAATATGACTGCAGTATATACCTATAAAATAAGCAAAATAAGGCTACCATATTAGCGTTAGCACGCTAACAGGTCTCATTTGTCAGGTAACAAAACATTTCAATCTGAGCTGAAAAAGTGTTACAAATGCTAGCATGCTAACATTAGCATACATTAAGTACCAAAATATGACTGAAGTATATACCTATAAAATCAACTAAATAAAGCTACCATATTAGCGTTAGCATGCTAACAAGTCGCATTTGTCAAATAATAAAACATTTCATTCTGAGCTGAAAAAGGTGTTAAAAATGCTAGCATGCTAACAGGTTTTTTTTTCGTCCAGATTGGAACTTTTCCAGACTCATTTCAAAAAGTTTGCACAAAGTTACGAGCGGCAACCGACCTTCGACCAGCTGCTCCACGGCGGTGACGCGCCTGCTGCCGTCCAGCGAGTAGATGGTCCGGACGCCCTGCGGCAGGTTGACGTTGCCGGACAGGGAGCGCGTCAGGTCGGCCAGCAGGGCGTCGAAGGTCCGGAAGCGGTCGGCGGAGACGGCGTAGACGACGCCGTTGAAGTAGCGGTCGCCGTTGCGGTAGAAGCGGACCTTCTTGGCGCGCTTCTCGGCGCTGAGAGCCTGCAGGGTGCGGGCACGGAAGAGGCTGCAGTGCGCGCTATGAGCCGGGCTCTGCACGCCGTTGGCGCGGCCGTGACGCTCACCCTTGTCCCGCTCGTCGAAGTGCTCCATGTCCGTGTCCGGGTCCATCACGCGGCCCACCAGGCTGTCTGGCGCAGGTACAGAAAAGTTGGCGTCACCCCAAAAAAACAACAGCAAGGGAGCGAACAACGTCGCCCAGAATAGAGTCCTAATGACGGATTAAACCCTCTAAGCCACCCGTGCTCCTGCACCCGGCTGGCCGATCAATAACTGCCGATATCGGCCCCGAAAAAGTCGCCGCGCCGGGCTGACGACATCCCATAATACTCCCCGATGATGACGAGGATGAAGATGACTTACCCACAGAGATGAGATCCACGTTCACCTCCACGATGACACGAGCGTTACTTTCAGCAGTGTGTGTGTGTGTGTGTGTGTGTGTGTGTGTGTGTGTGTGTGTGTGTGTGTGTGTGTGTGTGTGTGTGTGAGAGAGAGAGCAGAATAAGTAGAAGCTGCCTCCTCCTCCGCCTTCACCTCCTCCTCATCCACGTCACTCGTGTCGTGATTCCCCACTCAAGCCCCCCCACCCCCCACCCCCCCTTTCCAGTCATTAAGATCCCAGCAGGCATTGATGATACAACCTTGATTATATCTACATGTCCGAGCTCACACTGATGTCAGAACAACGTTGAAAAATAGTTGTGTTGGTAAACTGAGATGACGATGATGTCTTAACGTTGGAGAAATTACCAAAAATCAACGGTCAAATCAACGTTAAAGAACCCAACATTGAATAAACGTCGTCAAAAATCATGTTGTTTCAACGTTGTATTTGTGTTGTTGAATATTGGTTGGGAAATGACCAAAATTCAATGGTCAAATAAACGTCAGAATCCAACATTGATTAAATGTTGTCAAAAGCATGTTGTTTCAATGTTATGTTTGAGTTGTTGAATATTGGTTGGGAAATGACCAAAATTCAATGGTCAAATCAACATCAGAACCCAACATTGATTAAACGTTGTCAAAAGCATGTTGTTTCAATGTTATGTTTGAGTTGTTGAATATTGGTTGGGAAATGACCAAAAATCAACGGTCAAATCAACGTCAGAACCCAACATTGATTAAACGTCGTCAAAAAGCATGTTGTTTCAATGTTGTATTTGTGTTGTAGAATATTGGTTGGGAAATTCCCAAAATTCAATGGTCGAATCAACGTTAAAGAACCCAACATTGAATAAACGTCGTCAAAAAGTATGTTGTTTCAATGTTGTATTTGTGTTGTTGAATATTGGTTGGGAAATTCCCAAAATTCAATGTCAAATCAACGTCAGAACCCAACATTGATTAAACGTCGTCAAAAAGTATGTTGTTTCAACGCCGTATTTGTGTTGTAGAATATTGGTTGGGAAATGACCAAATTTCAACGGCTAATTAAATGTCAGAACCCAACATTGATTAAACGTCGTCAAAAAGCATGTTGTTTCAACGTTATGTTTGAGTTGTTGAATATTGGTTGGGAAATGACCAAAATTCAACGGTCAAATCAACGTCAGAACCCAACATTGATTAAACGTCGTCAAAAAGCATGTTGTTTCAACGCCGTATTTGTGTTGTAGAATATTGGTTGGGAAATTCCCAAAATTCAATGGTCGAATCAACGTTAAAGAACCCAACATTGAATAAACGTCGTCAAAAAGTATGTTGTTTCAATGTTGTATTTGTGTTGTTGAATATTGGTTGGGAAATTCCCAAAATTCAATGTCAAATCAACGTCAGAACCCAACATTGATTAAACGTCGTCAAAAAGTATGTTGTTTCAACGCCGTATTTGTGTTGTAGAATATTG
Source organism: Nerophis lumbriciformis (assembly GCF_033978685.3). Lineage (NCBI taxonomy): Eukaryota > Metazoa > Chordata > Actinopteri > Syngnathiformes > Syngnathidae > Nerophis > Nerophis lumbriciformis. The sequence goes on along the minus strand of NC_084584.2, from coordinate 5,348,421 downwards.
GTTGGGAAATGACCAAATTTCAACGACTAATTAAATGTCAGAACCCAACATTGATTAAACGTCGTCAAAAAGCATGTTGTTTCAACGTTATGTTTGAGTTGTTGAATATTGGTTGGGAAATGACCAAATTTCAACGGTCAAATCAACGTCAGAACCCAACATTGAATAAACGTCGTCAAAAAGCATGTTGTTTCAACGTTGTATTTGAGTTGTAGAATATTGGTTGGGAAATAACCAAAATTCAATGGTCAAATCAACGTCAGAATCCAACATTGAATAAACGTCGTCAAAAAGCATGTTGTTTCAATGTTGTCTTTGTGTTGTAGAATATTGGTTGGGAAATGACCAAAATTCAATGGTCAAATCAACGTCAGAACCCAACATTGATTAAACGTTTCAAAAAAGCATGTTGTTTCAACGTTGTATTTCTTTTGTAGAATACTGGTTGGGAAATGACCAAAATTCAACGGCTAATTAAATGTCAGAACCCAACATTGATTAAACGTTGTCAAAAAGCATGTTGTTTCAACATTATGTTTGCGTTGTTGAATATTGGTTGGGAAATTCCCAAAATTCAATGTCAAATCAACGTCAGAACCCAACATTGATTAAACGTCGTCAAAAAGCATGTTGTTTCAACGTTGTATTTGAGTTGTTGAATATTGGTTGGGAAATGACCAAATTTCAACGGTTAATTAAATGTCAGAACCCAACATTGATTAAACGTCGTCAAAAAGCATGTTGTTTCAACGTTGTATTTGGGTTGTAGAATATTGGTTGGGAAATGACCTAAATTCAACGGTCAAATCAACGTCAGAACCCAACATTGATTAAACGTTGTCAAAAAGCATGTTGTTTCAACGTTGTATTTGTGTTGTAGAATATTGGTTGGGAAATGACCAAAATTCAATGGTCGAATCAACGTTAAAGAACCCAACATTTATTAAACGTCGTCAAAAAGCATGTTGTTTCAACATTGTATTTGTGTTGTAGAATATTGGTTGGGAAATGACCAAATTTCAATGGTCGAATCAACGTTAAAGAACCCAACATTGAATAAACGTCGTCAAAAAGCACGTTGTTTCAACGTCGTATTTGTGTTGTTGAATATTGGTTGTGAAATTCCCAAAATTCAATGTCAAATCAACGTTAGAATCCAACATTGATTAAACGTTGTCAAAAGCATGTTGTTTCAATGTTATGTTTGAGTTGTTGAATATTGGTTGGGAAATGACCAAAATTCAATGTCAAATCAACGTTAGAATCCAACATTGATTAAACGTCGTCAAAAAGCATGTTGTTTCAACGTTGTATTTGTGTTGTTGAATATTGGTTGTGAAATTCCCAAAATTCAATGTCAAATCAACGTCAGAACCCAACATTGATTAAACGTTGTCAAAAAGCATTTTGTTTCAACGTTGTATTTGTGTTGTAGAATATTGGTTGGGAAATGACCAAAATTCAATGGTCGAATCAACGTTAAAGAACCCAACATTGGATAAACGTCGTCAAAAAGTATGTTGTTTCAACATTGTATTTGAGTTGTTGAATATTGGTTGGGAAATGACCAAATTTCAATGGTCGAATCAACGTTAAAGAACCCAACATTGGATAAACGTTGTCAAAAAGTATGTTGTTTCAACGTTGTATTTGTGTTGTTGAATATTGGTTGTGAAATTCCCAAAATTCAATGTCAAATCAACGTCAGAATCCAACATTGATTAAACGTCGTCAAAAAGCATGTTGTTTCAACATTGTATTTGTGTTGTAGAATATTGGTTGGGAAATGACCAAATTTCAACGGTGAATTAAATGTCAGAACCCAACATTGATTAAACGTCGTCAAAAAGCATGTTGTTTCAACGTTATGTTTGAGTTGTTGAATATTGGTTGGGAAATGACCAAAAATCAACGGTCAAATCAACGTGAGAACCCAACATTGAATAAACGTCGTCAAAAAGTATGTTGTTTCAACATCGTATTTGTGTTGTAGAATATTGGTTGGGAAATGACCAAAATTCAACGGTCAAATCAACGTCAGAACCCAACATTGATTAAATGTTGTCAAAAAGCATTTTGTTTCAACGTTGTATTTGAGTTGTTGAATATTGGTTGGGAAATGACCAAAATTCAATGGTCAAATCAACGTCAGAACTCAACATTGATTAAACGTCGTCAAAAAGCATGTTGTTTCAACGTATTTGTGTTGTATAATATTGGTTGGGAAATGACCAAATTTCAACGGTTAATTAAATGTCAGAACCCAACCTTGATTAAACGTCGTCAAAAAGCATGTCGTTTCAACGTATTTGTGTTGTAGAATATTGGTTGGGAAATGACCAAAATTCAATGGTCAAATCAACGTCAGAACCCAACATTGATTAAACGTCGTCAAAAAGCATGTTGTTTCAACGTTATGTTTGTGTTATAGAATATTGGTTGAGAAATGACAAAAATTCAATGGTCAAATCAACATGATAATCCAACATTGATTAAACGTCGTCAAAAAGTATGTTGTTTCAATGTTGTATTTGTGTTGTAGAATATTGGTTGGGAAATGACCAAAATTCAATGGTCAAATCAACGTCAGAACCCAACATTGATTAAACGTCGTCAAAAAGCATGTTGTTTCAACGTATTTGTGTTGTATAATATTGGTTAGGAAATGACCAAATTTCAACGGTCAAATCAACGTCAGAACCCAACATTGATTAAACGTTGTCAAAAAGCATGTTGTTTCAACGTTATGTTTGAGTTGTTGAATATTGGTTGGGAAATGACCAAATTTCAACGGTCAAATCAACGTCAGAACCCAACATTGATTAAACGTCGTCAAAAAGCATGTTGTTTCAACGTTGTATTTGTGTTGTAGAATATTGGTTGGGAAATGACCAAAATTCAATGTCAAATCAACGTCACAACCTGACATTGATTAAACATCGTCAAAAAGCACGTTGTTTCAACGACAATCAAATTAGAATTTTCCAAGTGCAAAAAAATTCCAGGAATTACCAGAATTTCCGGTTTTCCAAAGCCCTACTTTCACCTCCTCCTGGAAAGTTTCCACAGTCCACATTTTTCGACCGTTTTTGTCCATTCCACCTTCAAAACATTCTTCTTGATTGAGACAACAAACATTTTTCTTTTCGTACAAATTTCCGTTTTTTTTTCCAGAAATTCCGAAATACCCATTTAAATTCCAACTGTTACTACGTCAACATTTTTCAACCATTTTGAAAAATCCCAACACCATGTCATCTCGGAAAACTGTTGTATTACCTATATTTTCAAAAATATCAGTTTTTCCCGAAATTCCCAAATTTCTAGGAAATTCCCATTCCCATTCATATTCATAATTATGCAATGCTAAAAATTCTGCGCCATATTTTACCCGATTCCGACCTTTCAACCATCCACCCATACTGTCGAACGCAAAACATGTTGTCCCTTTCCCAAATTTTCCGGTTTTCCTGGAATTTCCGGTAATTTTCTCCCCATTGACACTGAATGGGAAATATACAAACTTCTGTATATCCCACATTTTCTATCTGATTCAAACCGTTCCAACATCCACACACTCCACTCACCCTGGACATTACCGGTTCGAAAAAATCCATGATTACCCGGAATTACCAGGAATTTCCCCTCATTGAAAATGAATGGGCAATATGCAAATCTTTTCATATCCCACATTTCGCATTTGATTCGAACCGTTCCAAAATCCACACACTCAACTCACCCTGGACATTACCGGTTCCAAAAAATCCATGATTACCCGGAATTACCAGGAATTTCCCCTCATTGAAAATGAATGGGCAATATGCAAATCTTTTCATATCCCACATTTCGCATTTGATTCGAACCGTTCCAAAATCCACACACTCAACTCACTTTGGGCAATCAAACCAGAATTTTCCAAGTGCAAAAAAATTCCAGGAATTACCAGAATTTCCTGTTTTCCAAAGCCATATTTTCAACTCCTCTTGGGAAATGTTCAGTCCACATTTTTCAACCGTTTTTATCCATTCCACCTTCGAAACATTCTTCTTAATTGAGACAACAAACATTTTTCTTGTTGTACAAATTTCCGTTTTTTTCAGAAATTCCAGGAATTCCGAAATACCCATTTAAATTCAAACTGTTACTACGTCAACATTTTTCAACCGATTTGAAAAATCCCAACACCAACCCATGCATATCATCTAGGACAATTGTTGTATTACCTATCTTTTAAGAAACTCACGTTTTCCCCAAATTTCCCAAATTTCTAGGAAATTCCCATTCAAATGAATGGACATATTCATAGTTATGCAATGCCCAAAATTCTGCGCCATATTTTACCCGATTCCGACCTTTCAACCATCCACCCACACTGTTCTTCACATATGTCGAACGCCAAACATTTTGTCCCTTTCCCAAATTTCCCGGTTTTCCTGGAATTTCCGGTAATTTTCTCCCCATTGACAATGAATGGGAAATATACAAACTTCCGTATCGCACATTTCTTATCCGATTCAAACCGTTCCAACATCCACACACTCCACTCACCCTGGACATTCAAGCCAGCAGGTTTCCCGGTTCCGAAAATTCCCTGATTACCCGGAACTACTAGGAATTTCCCCTCGTTGAAAATTAACGGGCAATATACAAATATTTTCATATCCCACATTTGATTCGAACCGTTCCAAAATCCACACACTCAACTCACCTTGGGCAATCAAACTAGAATTTTCCAAGTGCAGAAAAATTCCAGGAATTACCAGAATTTCCTGTTTTCCAAAGCCATATTTTCAACTCCTCTTGGGGAAATGTTCACAGTCCACATTTTTCAACCTTTTTGTCCATTCCACCTTCAAAACATTCTTCTTAATTGAGACAACAAACATTTTCCTTGTTGTACAAATTTCCGTTTTTTTCAGAAATTCCAGGAATTCCGAAATACCCATTTAAATTCAAACTGTTACTACGTCAACATTTTTCAACCGATTTGAAAAATCCCAACACCAACCCATGCATATCATCTAGGACAATTGTTGTATTACCTATCTTTTAAGAAACTCACGTTTTTCCCCAAATTTCCCAAATTTCTAGGAAATTCCCATTCAAATGAATGGACATATTCAAAATTATGCAATGCCCAAAATTCTCAAAATTCTGCGCCATATTTTACCCGATTCCGACCTTTCAACCATCCACCCACACTGTTCTTCACATATGTCGAATGCCAAACATTTTGTCCCTTTCCCAAATTTCCCGGTTTTCCTGGAATTTCCGGTAATTTTCTCCCCATTGACAATGAATGGGAAATATACAAACTTCCACATCCCACACTCACCCTGGACATTCAAGCCAGCAGGTTTCCCGGTTCCGAAAATTTCCCGATTACCCGGAATTACCAGGAATATCCCCTCATTGAAAATGAACGGGCAATATGCAAACCTTTTCATATCCCACATTTCTCATCCGATTGGAACCGTTCCAACATCCACACACTCCACTCACCCTGGACAATCAAACTAGAATGTTCCAAGTGCAAACAATTTCCAGGAATTTCCGGTTTTCCAAAGCCCTATTTTCACTTCCTCCGGGAAAGTGTTCACAGTCCACAATTCCACATTAAATAAAATTTTCTTTTTGTTGTTGACAATTTTAACAGAAAAATGTACGACACGAATTTGATTCGAACCGTTCCACCACACACTCCACTCACCTTGCACAATCAAACTACAATTTTTCAAGTGCAAAAAAATTCCAGGAATTACCAGAATTTCCTGTTTTCCAAAGCCATATTTTCAACTCCTCTTGGGAAATGTTCACAGTCCACATTTTTCAACCGTTTTTGTCCATTCCACCTTCAAAACATTCTTCTTAATTGAGACAACAAACATTTTTCTTGTTGTACAAATTTCCGTTTTTTTCAGAAATTCCAGGAATTCCGAAATACCCATTTAAATTCAAACTGTTACTACGTCAACATTTTTCAACCGATTTGAAAAATCCCAACACCAACCCATGCATATCATCTAGGACAATTGTTGTATTACCTATCTTTTAAGAAACTCACGTTTTTCCCAAAATTCCCAGGAAATTCCCATTCAAATGAATGGACATATTCATAGTTATGCAATGCTCAAAATTCTGCGCCATATTTTACCCGATTCCGACCTTTCAACCATCCACCCATACTGTCGAACGCAAAACATGTTGTCCCTTTCCCAAATTTTCCGGTTTTCCTGGAATTTCCGGTAATTTTCTCCCCATTGACACTGAATGGGAAATATACAAACTTCTGTATATCCCACATTTTCTATCTGATTCAAACTGTTCCAACATCCACACACTCCACTCACCCTGGACATTACCGGTTCCAAAAAATCCATGATTACCCGGAATTACCAGGAATTTCCCCTCATTGAAAATGAACGGGCAATATGCAAATCTTTTCATATCCCACATTTCGCATTTGATTCAAACCGTTCCAAAATCCACACACTCAACTCACCTTGGGCAATCAAACTAGAATTTTCCAAGTGCAAAAAAATTTCCAGGAATTACCAGAATTTCCTGTTTTCCAAAGCCATATTTTCAACTCCTCTTGTCAAATGTTCACAGTCCACATTTTTCAACCGTTTTTGTCCACTCCACCTTCAAAACATTCTTCTTAATTGAGACAACAAACATTTTCCTTGTTGTACAAATTTCCGTTTTTTCAGAAATTCCAGGAATTCCGAAATACCCATTTAAATTCAAACTGTTACTACGTCAACATTTTTCAACCGATTTGAAAAATCCCAACTCCAACCCATGCATATCATCTAGGACAATTGTTGTATTACCTGTCTTTTAAGAAACTCACGTTTTTCCCAAAATTCCCAAATTTCGAGGAAATTCCCATTCAAATGAATGGACATATTCATAGTTATGCAATGCTCAAAATTCTGCGCCATATTTTACCCGATTCCGACCTTTCATCCATCCACCCATACTGTTCTTCACATATGTCGAACACCAAACATTTTGTCCCTTTCCCAAATTTCCTGGAATTTCCGGTAATTTTCTCCCCATTGACAATGAATGGGAAATATACAAACTTCCACATCCCACATTTCTTATCCGATTCAAACCGTTCCAACATCCACACACTCCACTCACCCTGGACATTCAAGCCAGCAGGTTTCCCGGTTCCGAAAATTCCCTGATTACCCAGAACTACTAGGAATTTCCCCTCGTTGAAAATTAACGGGCAATATACAAATATTTTCATATCCCACATTTGATTCGAACCGTTCCAAAATCCACACACTCAACTCACCTTGGGCAATCAAACCAGAATTTTCCAAGTGCAAAAAAATTCCAGGAATTACCAGAATTTCCTGTTTTTCAAAGCCATATTTTCAACTCCTCTTGGGAAATGTTCACAGTCCACATTTTTCAACCGTTTTTGTCCATTCCACCTTCAAAACATTCTTCTTAATTGAGACAACAAAAATTTTTCTTGTTGTAAAAATTTCCGTTTTTTCAGAAATTCCAGGAATTACGAAATACTCATTTAAATTCAAACTGTTACTACGTCAACATTTTTCAACCGATTTGAAAAATCCCAACACCAACCCATGCATATCATCTAGGACAATTGTTGTATTACCTATCTTTTAAGAAACTCACGTTTTTCCCAAAATTCCCAAATTTCTAGGAAATTCCCATTCAAATGAATGGACATATTCATAGTTATGCAATGCTCAAAATTCTGCGCCATATTTTACCCGATTCCGACCTTTCAACCATCCACCCACACTGTTCTTCACATATGTCGAACGCCAAACATTTTGTCCCCTTCTCAAATTTCCCAGTTTTCCTGGAATTTCCGGTAATTTTCTCCCCATTGACAATGAATGGGAAATATACAAACTTCCACATCCCACATTTCTTATCCGATTCAAACCGTTCCAACATCCACACACTCCACTCACCCTGGACATTCAAGCCAGCAGGTTTCCCGGTTCCGAAAATTCCCTGATTACCCAGAACTACTAGGAATTTCCTCTCGTTGAAAATTAATGGGCAATATACAAATATTTTCATATCCCACATTTGATTCAAACCGTTCCAAAATCCACACACTCAACTCACCTTGGGCGATCAAACCAGAATTTTCCAAGTGCAAAAAAATTCCAGAAATTACCAGAATTTCCAGTTTTCCAAAGCCATATTTTCAACTCCTCTTATGAAATGTTCACAGTCCACATTTTTCAACCGTTTTTGTCCATTCCACCTTCAAAACATTCTTCTTAATTGAGACAACAAACATTTTTCTTCTTGTATAAATTTCCGTTTTTTCAGAAATTCCAGGAATTCCGAAATACCCATTTAAATTCCAACTGTTACTACGTCAACATTTTTCAACCGATTTGAAAAATCCCAACACCAACCCATGAATATCATCTAGGACAATTGTTGTATTACCTATCTTTTAAGAAACTCACGTTTTTCCCAAAATTCCCAAATTTCTAGGAAATTCCCATTCAAATGAATGGACATATTCATAGTTATGCAATGCTCAAAATTCTGCGCCATATTTTACCCGATTCCGACCTTTCAACCATCCACCCACACTGTCGAACGCAAAACATGTTGTCCCTTTCCCAAATTTTCCGGTTTTCCTGGAATTTCCGGTAATTTTCTCCCCATTGACACTGAATGGGAAATATACAAACTTCTGTATATCCCACATTTTCTATCTGATTCAAACCGTTCCAACATCCACACACTCCACTCACCCTGGACATTACCGGTTCCAAAAAATCCATGATTACCCGGAATTACCAGGAATTTCCCCTCATTGAAAATGAATGGGCAATATGCAAATCTTTTCATATCCCACATTTCGCATTTGATTCGAACCGTTCCAAAATCCACACACTCAACTCACTTTGGGCAATCAAACTAGAATTTTCCAAGTGCAAAAAAATTCCAGGAATTACCAGAATTTCCTGTTTTCCAAAGCCATATATTCAACTCCTCTTGGGAAATGTTCACAGTCCACATTTTTCAACCGTTTTTGTCCATTCCACCTTCAAAACATTCTTCTTAATTGAGACAACAAACATTTTCCTTGTTGTACAAATTTCCGTTTTTTTCAGAAATTCCAGGAATTCCGAAATACCCATTTAAATTCAAACTGTTACTACGTCAACATTTTTCAACCGATTTGAAAAATCCCAACACCAACCCATGCATATCATCTAGGACAATTGTTGTATTACCTATCTTTTAAGAAACTCACGTTTTTCCCAAAATTCCCAAATTTCTAGGAAATTCCCATTAAAATGAATGGACATATTCATAATTATACAATGCTCAAAATTCCGCGCCATATTTTACCCGATTCCGACCTTTCAACCATCCACCCACACTGTTCTTCACACATGTCGAACGCCAAACATTTTGTCCCTTTCCCAAATTTCCCAGTTTTCCTGGAATTTCCGGTAATTTTCTCCCCATTGACAATGAATGGGAAATATACAAACATTTCTTATCCGATTCAAACCGTTCCAACATCCACACACTCCACTCACCCTGGACATTCAAGCCAGCAGGTTTCCCGGTTCCGAAAATTTCCTGATTCCCCGGAATTACCAGGAATTTCCCCTCATGCAAACCTTTTCATATCCCACATTTCTCATCCGATTGGAACCGTTCCAACATCCACACACTCCACTCACCCTGGACATTCAAGCCAGCAGGTTTCCCGGTTCCGAAAATTCCCTGATTACCCGGAATTACCAGGAATTTCTCCTCATGCAAACCTTTTCATATCCCACATTTCTCATCCGATTGGAACCGTTCCAACATCCACACACTCCACTCACCCTGGACAATCAAACTAGAATTTTCCAAGTGCAAACAAATTCCAGGAATTTCCGGTTTTCCAAATGCCCTATTTTCACTTCCTCCTGGAAAGTGTTCACAGTCCACAATTCCACATTAAATATCATTTTCTTTTTGTTGTTGACAATTTTAACAGAAAAATGTACGACACGTGAACGCATACTTAGACAATTCTCTACACTTTAATATTATCCGATCACGCAAACAAGACATTAAAAGCATCATTTTTTTCCCGGTTGTCAAAAATAAATCAATCAATTAGTAAAAAAAAAATTATATTAATCAAAAAGAGTTGCTTATGCAAAGTGTGTAATGAGATATTATACATTTTTATTCACTGAGGGCAGACATAATTAATACTAATCTCTTTTGGACAATGTGAGTAAATCAGATCGATGACCCTAATCAATACAGCATTTACTTATATGACCCGATCCAGACAACCTTCCCTAGTCATGGTGACAAAAAAAAATGCAACTAACAGGGCTCTCGACAGTGGAAAAGTTAGGCCCGAGTCAAAAATGTGAAGAACCCCTGGACACATCAGTCCTTGTGTGTTTTATCCACATTATGGACATTTCTATCAGATTGGATTGTGTTCTTGGAGGACATTTCATTAGGTACAGAGTCCAGAGAGGACCAGCTGGTGTTGTGTTGGCGTGAGGTTGCTCATGTAACATGCATGGGAGGACTTCTTACTTGGAAAAGACTGCCAGCAAGTTGCAAATGTAGGAAGCGCAAAGTGGGCAGCAGGTTTTTGTTTTTAGTGTTTCACGTGATGCTTGAGGGTGGGCAACCTGCTTCCATGCTGGGCTTTGGTGCCTCCCCCTCCTTTCACATGTCCCCCTCCTCCCTCGCTTTCTTTGCCTTTTCCTCTCTTGGCGTCGCCTTCACACTTCCTGCTCCACTGCTTCGCCCTGCGCGGAAAACACTGCTGTGACTTTTGATTCTGCTCAAAAGCAACAATTTCCTAGCTGGAGGGCAGTGGTGTCCAACGGTTCCAACAGGATGTTTTTTTCCTTGAAACTGTCAT
>NC_084584.2:5297500-5332500 GCF_033978685.3 Nerophis lumbriciformis | reverse complement strand
CATTATAACACTTATATAAGACTTTTAAAGTCATTTTGATAGTAGGCTAATAGACACTTACACAATGTGTTGTCGTCACTATAACACTTATTTTAGACTTTTAAAGTCATTTTGATAGTAGGCTAATATAGACACTTACATCATGTGTTGTATTCATTATAACACTTATATAAGACTTTTAAAGTAATTTTGATAGTAGGCTAATATAGCTAATATAGACACTTACATCATGTGTTGTCTTCATTATAACACTTACATAAGACTTTTAAAGTCGTTTTGATAGTAGGCTAATAGACACTTACACAATGTGTTGTCGTCATTATAACACTTATTTTAGACTTTTAAAGTCATTTTGATAGTAGGCTAATATAGACACTTACATCATGTGTTGTATTCATTATAACACATATATAAGACGTTTAAAGTAATTTTGATAGTAGGCTAACATAGCTAATATAGACACTTACATCATGTGTTGTCTTCCTTATAACACTTACATAAGACTTTTAAAGTCGTTTTGATAGTAGGCTAATAGACACTTACGCAATGTGTTGTCGTCATTATAACACTTATTTTAGATTTTTAAAGTCATTTTGATAGTAGGCTAATATAACTAATATAGACACTTACATCATGCGTTGTATTCATTATAACACTTATATAATACTTTTAAAGTCATTTTGATAGTAGGCTAATATAGCTAATATAGACACTTACATCATGTGTTGTCTTCATTATAACACTTATATAAGACTTTTAAAGTAATTTTGATAGTAGGCTAATATAGCTAATATAGACACTTACATCATGTGTTGTCTTCATTATAACACTTACATAAGGCTTTTAAAGTCGTTTTGATAGTAGGCTAATAGACACTTACACAATGTGTTGTCGTCATTATAACACCTATTTTAGACTTTTAAAGTCATTTTGATAGTAGGATAATATAACTAATATAGACACTTACATCATGTGTTGTCTTCATTATAACACTTACATAAGACTTTTAAAGTCGTTTTGATAGTAGGCTAATAGACACTTACACAATGTGTTGTCGTCATTAAAACACTTATTTTAGACTTTTAAAGTCATTTTGATAGTAGGCTAATATAGACACTTACATCATGTGTTGTCTTCATTATAACACTTACATAAGACTTTTAAAGTCCTTTTGATAGTAGGCCAATAGACACTTACACAATGTGTTGTCGTCATTATAACACTTATTTTAGACTTTTAAAGTCATTTTGATAGTAGGCTAATATAACTAATATAGATACTTACATCATGTGTTGTATTCATTATAACACATATATAAGACGTTTAAAGTAATTTTGATAGTAGGCTAATATAACTAATATAGACACTTACATCATGTGTTGTCTTCATTATAACACTTACATAAGACTTTTAAAGTCATTTTGATAGTAGGCCAATAGACACTTAAACAATGTGTTGTCGTCATTATAACACTTATTTTAGACTTTTAAAGTCATTTTGATAGTAGGCTAATATAACTAATATAGACACTTACATCATGTGTTGTCTTCATTATAACACTTATATAAGACTTTTAAAGTCATTTTGATAGTTGGCTAATATAGCTAATATAGACACTTACATCATGTGTTGTCTTCATTATAACACTTATATAAGCATTTTAAAGTTGTTTTGATAGTAGGCTAATACAACTAATATAGACACTTACATAATGTGTTGTCTTCATTATAGCACTTATATAATACTTTTAAAGTCATTTTGATAGTAGGCCAATATAGCTAATATAGACACTTACATCATGTGTTGTCTTCATTATAACACTTATATTCTACTTTTAAAGTCATTTTGATAGTAGGCTAATATAGCAAATATAGACACGTGTTGTCTTCATTATAACACTTGTATAAGACTTTTAAAGTCATTTTGATAGTAGGCTAATATAGCTAGTATAGACACTTACATCATGTGTTGTCTTCATTATAACACATATATAAGACTTTTAAAGTAATTTTGATAGTAGGCTAATATAGCTAATATAGACACATCATGTGTTGTCTTCATTATAACACTTACATAAGACTTTTAATGTCGTTTTGATAGTAGGCTAGTAGACACTTACACAATGTGTTGTCGTCATTATAACACTTATTTTAGACTTTTAAAGTCATTTTGATAGTAGGCTAATATAACTAACATAGACACTTACATCATGTGTTGTATTCATTATAACACTTATATAAGACTTTTAAAGTAATTTTGATAGTAGGCTAATATAGCTAATATAGACACTTACATCATGTGTTGTCTTCATTATAACACTTACATAAGACTTTTAAAGTCGTTTTGATAGTAGGCTAATAGACACTTACACAATGTGTTGTCGTCATTATAACACTTATTTTAGACTTTTAAAGTCATTTTGATAGTAGGCTAATATAACTAATATAGACACTTACATCATGTGTTGTCTTCATTATAACACTTATATAAGCATTTTAAAGTTGTTTTGATAGTAGGCTAATACAACTAATATAGACACTTACATCATGTGTTGTCTTCATTATAGCACTTATATAAGACTTTTAAAGTCATTTTGATAGTAGGCTAATATAGCTAATATAGACACTTACATCATGTGTTGTCTTCATTATAACACTTACATAAGACTTTTAATGTCGTTTTGATAGTAGGCTAATAGACACTTACACAATGGGTTGTGGTCATTATAACACTTATTTTAGACTTTTGAAGTCATTTTGATAGTAGGCTAATACAACTAATATAGACACTTACATCATGTGTTGTCTTCATTATAACACTTATATAAGACTTTTAAAGTCATTTTGATAGTAGGCTAATATAGCTAATATAGACACTTACATCATGTGTTGTCTTCATTATAACACTTACATAAGACTTTTAAAGTCGTTTTGATAGTAGGCTAATAGACACTTACACAATGTGTTGTCGTCATTATAACACTTATTTTAGACTTTTAAAGTCATTTTGATAGTAGGCTAATATAACTAATATAGACACTTACATCATGTGTCGTCTTCATTATAACACTTGTATAAGACTTTTGAAGTAATTTTGATAGTAGGCTAATATAGCTAATATTGACACTTACATCATGTGTTGTCTTCATTATAACACTTACAAAAGACTTTTAAAGTCGTTTTGATAGTAGGCTAATAGACACTTACACAATGTGTTGCGTCATTATAACACTTATTTTAGACTTTTAAAGTCATTTTGATAGTAGGCTAATAGACACTTACACAATGTGTTGTCATAATAACACTTATTTTAGACTTTTAAAGTCATTTTGAATGTAGGCTAATAGACACTTACACAATGTGTTGTCGTCATTATAACACTTATATAAGACTTTTAAAGTCATTTTGATAGTAGGCTAATATAGACACTTACATCATGTGTTGTCTTCATTATAACACTTATACAAGACTTTTAAAGTCATTTTGATAGTAGGCTAATATAGACACTTACGTCATGTGTTGTCTTCATTATAACACTTATATAAGACTTTTAAAGTCATTTTGATAGTAGGCTAATATAACTAATATAGACAGTTCGACCCCTGGTATAAACACTTTGTAGGGCACAACATACCACATTCAGCTTGCAGGGAAACACTACTTCCTAGTTAGACAACATATCATAGGTAGACTACACAGTACCGCCACCTAATGTCTTGGAAGTGCAACTGCATTGCAGATGAGACTCCGATGAAAACAAAAGAGGACACACACCTTCCCCTCCTGCTCGATCCTGATCCGATAGTCCATCAGCTGACTGCGGAGTTGTGACTTCTCGTCCGTCAGCAGCTTGAGGCGCTGTCTCAGAGCCTCCTGGGACAATGAAGACGCTTGTCAGGATAATTGTATTTAAGTTATCACAAAACTTAGTGTTGCCATGAGTTCCCGGCGAGAGGACAAAAGCTGTCTTTGGTCTCACCAAGCAAAAGGCTTGTAAAACTCCACTGTGTAGGATGGGGAGCGACATGAGGGTGTCGGTTTCTTTGATGTATTGTAATCCACAGGAAAATTCTGTCTTGACCCAAGATCTACAAAGCGGAGAGGAAGCAGGGCCTGACTCCCCTCCAGGCACCTTTTCTTTGAACTGTTTTGTGACCGAGGGCAACGGCTGTTTACGACCCCCGTCCCTTTAGAAACAGCCGTTGCCATGTAATCAGGGAAAGTCCAAATAAAACAGGAGGCGTACAATCTTTCGTCAGAGCGTGGGACGACACTGTGCAAGGGTACAGTGTCCACGCGTTTCTCCTCAATTCAGCTAAATTGAATTATGTCTCTGTTTAATTCCTTGCTTCTTGTCTTGTTTAATAGATGTCATCAGTGTTTGAACCTGACATCTTCGTTACAATAAAGAGATTTCCAGCTTTGCCTTAGAATAAAACATGAAGTCACGGCACTCAATTTATTGCAGGTGGTCTACAAAAGCTGGGAAAAAATGCTAAAGTAATGCACCAACTAACAATATACATAATTATTTCATTTTACAAGATATGTCAAGACAATATGCAGCTTTATGTTTTAATTGTGTTAATTTTGTTATTTAGCCCTTAAAAAAATAAAATGACTGAAAATGTATACCATAAGTATAAAATATTTATGTATTATTATTACTATTTATTTAATATTTTTATTAAGAATTATTATTATTATAATTTGTGCTATATTGGTAATTTGACATATTTGGAAATATGTCAATACAAAATACAGCTTTATGTTTTAATTGTGTTCATTTTGTTATTTAGCCATTTAAAAAAATAAATGACTGAAAATGTATACCATGTGTATAAAATATTTATGTATTATTATTACTATGTATTTAATATTTTTATTAAGAATTATTATTATTATTATTTGTGCTATATTGGTAATTTGACATATTTGGAAATATGTCAAGACAATATGCAGCTTTATGTTTTAATTGTGTTAATTTTGTTATTTAGCCCTTAAAAAAAATAAATGACTGAAAATGCATACCATATGTATAAAATATTTATGTATTATTATTACTATTTATTTATTAAATTTTTTTTTTAAATTATTATTATTATAATTTGTGCTATATTGGTAATTTGACATATTTGGAAATATGTCAAGACAATATGCAGCTTTATGTTTTAATTGTGTTCATTTTGTTATTTAGCCCTTAAAAAAATAAAATGACTGAAAATGTATACCATATGTATAAAATATTTATGTATTATTATTACTATTTATTTAATATTTTTATTAAGAATTATTATTATTATAATTTGTGCTACATTGGTAATTTGACATGTTTGGAAATATGTCAAGACAATATGCAGCTATATGTTTTAATTGTGTTAATTTTGTTATTTAGCCCTTAAAAAAATAAAATGACTGAAAATGTATACCATATGTATAAAATATTTATGTATTGTTATTACTATTTATTTAATATTTTTATTAAGAATTATTATTATTATAATTTGTTCTATATTGGTAATTTGACATATTTGGAAATATGTCAATACAAAATACAGCTTTATGTTTTAATTGTGTTCATTTTGTTATTTAGCCATTCAAAAAATAAATGACTGAAAATGTATACCATATGTATACAATATTAATGTATTATTATTACTATCCATTTAATATTTTTATTAAGAATTATTATTATTATTATTTGTGCTATATTGGTAATTTGACATATTTGGAAATATGTCACGCAATGTGCACTTTATGTTTTCATTATAATTAATGTGTAATTTAGCACTTAAAAAATAAATGACTGTATATTATATGTATAAATTAATTATGAATTATTATTACTATTAATTTATTTATTTAATACTATTATTAGTAGTAGTATTATTAAATGATTGAAAATAATTTCCCGTGAATTTCTTTTAGGCAACAAAAAATAATAATTATTAATATTAATGTATTTCATACTAAAACTATAGATTATTATTGCTATAAATGTATTTACTAATGTTATTATTAATTATTATTATTATTAAGGCTGTAATGGTAATTTGACATATTGGCTGGAAATATGTCAAGACAATATGCAGATTTATGTTTTAATTATGTTATTTAGCACTTAAAAAAAATAAACGATTAAAATGTATACTATTTGTATAAAATAATAATAAATGATTATTATTACTATTTATTTATTTAATACTGTTATTATTAATAAGACTTAATATTAGTGCTATAATCATAATTTCACATATTGGCTAGAAATATGTCAAGACAATATGCAGCTTTATTTTTCAATTACAATACATTTGTTATTTAGCACTTAAAAAAACAAATGACTGAAAATGTTTATTATTATTCATTATTTGTGCTATAATGGTAATTTGATATATTGTAAATATGTCAACACAATTAGGTTAAATATTTTATTTAGCACTTAAAAAATAAATGATTGAACATATAGTTCCCGAGATTTCACTTTAGGCAACAAATAATAATTATGAATTAATATTAATAATATATTTTTTCATATTATTATTAAAAATAATTATTCGTACTATAATGGTAATTTGACATATTGTAAACATGTCAAGACAATATGCAGCTTTATGTTTTAAATATGTTAAATTTGTCATTTAGCACTTTAAAAATAAATTACTGAAAATGTATTTCTTGTGATTTTGCTATATGTAACAAAAAATAACTATGAATTCTTGTTAATAATAACGTATTCATTATTATTAATTATTAGTGCTATAATGGTAATTTGATATATTGTAAATATGTCAAGACAATATGCAACTTTATGTTTAGAAAATGGATGGATGAATGGATGTTTTAATTATATTAAATTTGTTATTCAGCACTTAAAAAATAAATGATAATTATGAATTATTATTAATAATAATGTATGTATTATTAATAATTATTAGTGCTATAATGGTAATCTGATATATTGTAAATATGTCAAGACAATTTGCAACTTTATGTTTAGAAAATGGATGGATGGATGGATGTTTTAATTATATTAAATTTGTTATTCAGCATTTAAAAAATAAATGATAATTATGAATTATTATTAATAATAATGTATGTATTATTAATAATTATTAGTGCTATAATGGTAATCTGATATATTGTAAATATGTCAAGACAATATGCAGATTTATGTTTTAATTCTGTTAAATGTGTTATTCAGTACTTAAAAATAAATGACTGAAAATGTATACTATATCTATGAAATAATTATAAATTATGATTACTATTAATGTATTTAATACTATTATTAATAATTTATTTAATATTATTATTCATAATTTTTATTCATGCTCTATTAGTAATTTCACCTATCGTAAATATGTCAAGACAATATGCAGATTTATCTTTTAATTCTGTTCAATTTGTTATTCAGTACTTAAAAATAAATGACTGAGAATGTATACTATATGTATGAAATAATTATACATTATCATAACTATTAATTAATGTATTTAATACTATTATCATTATTAATAATGTATTTAATAATATTAATATAATATTAGTCATTTGACCTATTATAAACATGTCAAGACAATATGCAGCTTTATGTTTTAAATATGTTACATTTGTCATTTAGCACTTTAAAAATAAATGACTCAAAATGTATTTCCCGCAATTTCACATTAGTATAAAACATTCCTATAATTCGTATAATGCATATGTTAATTTTGACTGTACATGTACCGTAAATGCATAATGTAGTTATATTATTCACATGTGAATAATGCTGTAAAATAGACTGTATTTATATTATTCACATGTGAATAATGCTGTATAATAGACTATATTATTCACATGTGAGTAATGCTGTATAATAGACTATATTATTCACATGTGAATAATGCTGTATAAGAGACTGTATTTATATTATTCACATGTGAATAATGCTGTATAATAGACTATATTTATATTATTCACATGTGAATAATGCTGTAAAATAGACTGTATTTATATTATTCACATGTGAGTAATGCTGTATAATAGACTATATTATTCACATATGAATAATGCTGTATAATAGACTATATTATTCACATGTGAATAATGCTGTATAAGAGACTGTATTTAGATTATTCACATGTGATAAATTCTGTATAATATACTGTATTTATATTATTCACATGTGAACAATGCTGTAAAATAGACTGTATTTATATTATTCACATGTGAGTAATGCTGTATAATAGACTATATTATTCACATGTGAGTAATGCTGTATAATAGACTATATTATTCAAATGTGATAAATGCTGTATAATAGACTGTATTTATATTATTCACATGTGAATAATGCTGTATAATATACTGTATTTATATTATTCACATGTGAATAATGCTGTAAAATAGACTGTATTTATATTATTCACATGTGAGTAATGCTGTATAATAGACTATATTATTCACATGTGAGTAATGCTGTATAATAGACTATATTATTCACATGTGAATAATGCTGTAAAAGAGACTGTATTTATATTATTCACATGTGAATAATGCTGTATAATAGACTGTATTTATATTATTCACATGTGAATAATGCTGTATAATAGACTGTATTTATATTATTCACATGTGAGTAATGCTGTATAATAGACTATATTATTCACATGTGAATAATGCTGTATAATAGACTGTATTTATATTATTCACATGTGGAAAAAATACCCAAGTGTTTATTGTCTATTGTGAGTGAACTGTGGTG
Source organism: Nerophis lumbriciformis (assembly GCF_033978685.3). Lineage (NCBI taxonomy): Eukaryota > Metazoa > Chordata > Actinopteri > Syngnathiformes > Syngnathidae > Nerophis > Nerophis lumbriciformis. The sequence continues at coordinate 5,323,755 of NC_084584.2, read as the reverse complement.
CTGAATTTCCCCAAGGGATCAATCAATAAAGTACTTTCTATTCTATCAAGAGTTGGGCTCAAAATTGAATTCTGCCTGGAGTCTTCCTGCCTGTCATTTGTTTTTTTTACTCTGGCGCCCTCTGCTGGCGTTTAGAGCAACACACACCTAACTGACTATATTAGACATGTATGTAAACACTCACTGTCGGCATGTCGTCGTAGGATCGGATAGACGCCAGACGGTCTGTACGACATATTGAAGAAGAAGAAAAAAAGTGGTATAATGACGTCACTTTGTAGCGGGACAATGTATTAGGTACACCATGACGTCGTCTCACCCATGGGTTTGCCGCGCAGGTCTTCCAGTCGTTCGTGGACCAGCGAGGTTTGCCTCTGCAGCTGCGCGTTGACTTCGGTCTGGGTTTCATATCTGGTCTTCCACTCGTTGTCTGCGCACGCACACGGCAAACACATCAGAATTGAACCAGGACCCAAGTAGGACCAGGACCAGGACCAGCTCACCTTCCCGGTCCACACCGTGCAGCCGGTCTTGCAGCTCCCTCATGGTGCAGCCCAAGTCCCGCACAGACTCCTCCAACATGTCTCTTACATAGAAGAAAAGTTTTTCAAAACACGAATTTAGGACACAAACTATAGTTCTGGTTCTGGAAAAAAAACAAAAAAACTTACTTTATTTCTCGTTCCTGCTCCAGTTCGACCCGGAGACGCGCCATGTCGTGCCGACCCGAGTCTTTGCTCATGTTTGCTCGCCGAGAAAATAAGTTTGTGGCAGCTGGTTCCCATGGATACAGCCACTTTTGGTCAGTAACGCCGCTTCGCCAGCAGAGGGCGCTGTGGACTTTTAAACTGGAGAGTCTACACGCGTGACGTCCGCGGGCGTTCACGTTGTGAATAATGACATCAATACACCCGCACGAAGCTTGAATATTAAAAGTACATTTACCTTTAAATAACACAAAGGTAATCAAATCGCAAATATCTAGTCAAATATCATTGATTATGAGGTTTTACTTTGGTTCAGAGGTGTCCAAAATACAACCGGAAGCTCATTTGTAACGGCACAACCGTTAGCATGTTAGCCTTTTTGCCAATTTTAATCTAATATTTTGTTACCGGACAATTGATACATAACGTTATTTATTTATTTTTTTAAGCTAATTTTGTCGGTATACACCTCAGTCGTATTTTGGTACTTGACGCACGTTACAGATAGCATTTTAGCATGCTAATATTAAGATTTTTAACGGCACAACCGTTAGCATGTTAGCCTTTTTGCCAATTTTAATCTAATATTTTGTTACCGGACGATTGATACATAACGTTATTTATTTATTTTTTTAAGCTAATTTTGTAGGTATACACCTCAGTCGTATTTTGGTACTTGACGCACGTTACAGATAGCATTTTAGCATGCTAATATTAAGATTTTTAACGGCACAACCGCTAGCATGCTAGCCTTTTTGCCAATTTTACAGGTATACATCTCCGCGCCTAATATTTTGTTGCCGGACGATTGATATGTAACGTTATTTATAAAACATTTTAGCTAATTTTGTATGTATGCACCTCAGTCATATTTTGGTACTTGACGCATGTTACAGTTAGCATTTTAGCATGCTAATATTAAGATTTTTTTTTGTAACCAAATTCACAGGCATATAGTGTCAGTGTCATATTTTGGTAATTCATTAATGCTATCTGTAATCATACTATTGTTAGCATCGTACTGTTAGCATGCTAGCTTTTTTTTGTGCTAATTTTACAGGTATACACCTCTGCGTTTAATATTTTGTTACCGGACGATTGATACGTAACGTTATTTATTTTCTTGAGCTAATTTTGTATGTATACACCTCAGTCATGTTTTGGTACTTGACGCATGTTACAGTTAGCATTTTAGCATGCTAATATTACGATTCATTTTTTTAACCAAATTCACAGGCCTATAGTGACAGTGTCATATTTTGGTAATTCACTAATGCTATCTGTAATCATACTATTGTTAGCATCGTAATGTTAGCATGCTAGGTTGTTTTTTTTGTACTTGACGCATGTTATAGTTAGCATTTTAGCATGCTAATATTAAGATTGTTTTTAACCAAATTCACAGGCATATAGTGTCAGTGTCATATTTTGGGAATTCACTAATGCTATCTGTAATCATACTATTGTTAGCATCGTACTGTTAGCATACTAGGTTTTTTTTGTACTTGATGCATGTTATAGTTAGCATTTCAGCATGCTAATATTAAGATTGTTTTAACCTAATTCGCAGGCATATAGCGTCAGTGTCATATTTTGGTAATTCACTAATGCTATCTGTAATCATACTGTTGTTAGCATCGTACTGTTAGCATGCTAGCTTATTTGTTGGTACTTGACGCATGTTACGGTTAGCATTTTAGCATGCTAATATTAAGATTTTTTTTTTTACCAAATTCACAGGCATATAGTGTCAGTGTCATATTTTGGTAATTCACTAATGCTATCTGTAATCATACTATTGTTAGCATTGTACTGTTAGCATGCTAGCTTTTTTTTGGTACTTCATGCATGTTTCAGTTAGCATTTTAGCATGCTAATATTAAGATTTTTTTTTGTAACCAAATTCACAGGCATATAGTGTCAGTGTCATATTTTGGTAATTCATTAATGCTATCTGTAATCATACTATTGTTAGCATCGTACTGTTAGCATGCTAGCTTTTTTTGTGCTAATTTTACAGGTATACACCTCTGCGTTTAATATTTTGTTACCGGACGATTGATACGTAACGTTATTTATTTTCTTGAGCTAATTTTGTATGTATACACCTCAGTCATATTTTGGTACTTGACGCATGTTACAATTAGCATTTTAGCATGCTAATATTACGTTGTTTTTTTTGGGGACCAAATTCATAAGCATATGGTGTCAGTGTCATATTTTGGTAATTCACTAATGCTATCTGTAATCATACTATTGTTAGCATCGTACTGTTAGCATGCTAGTTTTTTTGTGTGTGCTAATTTTACAGGTATACACCGTCGCGTCTAATATGTTACCAGGCGATTGATACCTAACGTTATTTTGCTAGCATTTTTTTTTTTTAGCAAATTTTGTATGTATACACCTCAGTCATATTTTGGTACTTGACGCATGTTACAGTTAGCATTTTAGCATGCTAATATTAAGATTGTTTTTAACCAAATTCACAGGCATATAGTGTCAGTGTCATATTTTGGTATTTCACTAATGCTATCTGTAATCATACTATTGTTAGCATCGTAATGTTAGCATGCTAGGTTGTTTTTTTTGTACTTGACGCATGTTATAGTTAGCATTTTAGCATGCTAATATTAAGATTGTTTTAACCTAATTCACAGGCATATAGTGTCAGTGTCATATTTTGGTAGTTCACTAATGCTATCTGTAATCATACTGTTGTTAGCATCGTACTGTTAGCGTGCTAGCTTATTTGTTGGCACTTGACACATGTTAGTTAGCATTTTAGCATGCTAACAAGATTTTTTTTTTAACCAAATTCTCAGGTATATAGTGTCAGTGTCATATTTTGGTAATTCACTAATGCTATCTGTAATCATACTATTGTTAGCATTGTACTGTTAGCATGCTAGCTTTTTTTGGTACTTGATGCATGTTTCAGTTAGCATTTTAGCATGCTAATATTAAGATTTTGTTTGTAACCAAATTCACAGGCATATAGTGTCAGTGTCATATTTTGGTAATTCACTAATGCTATCTGTAATCATACTATTGTTAGCATCGTACTGTTAGCATGTTAGCTTTTTTTTTTTTTGTGCTAATTTCACAGGTATACACCTCTGCGTCTAATATTTTGTTACCGGACGATTGATACGTAACGTTATTTATTTTCTTGAGCTAATTTTGTATGTATACACCTCAGTCATATTTTGGTACTTGACGCATGTTACAATTAGCATTTTAGCATGCTAATATTACGATTTTTTTTTGGGACCAAATTCACAAGCATATGGTGTCAGTGTCATATTTTGGTAATTCACTAATGCTATCTGTAATCATACTATTGTTAGCATCGTACTGTTAGCGTGCTAGTTTTTTTTGGTGTGCTAATTTTACAGGTATACACCTCCACGTCTATGTTACCAGGCGATTGATACCTAACGTCATTTTGCTAGTATTTTTTTTTTTTTTGTGCAAATTTTGTATGTATACACCTCAGTCATATTTTGGTACTTGACGCATGTTACAGTTAGCATTTTAGCATGCTAATATTAAGATTGTTTATAACTAAATTCACAGGCATATAGTGTCAGTGTCATATTTTGGGAATTCACTAATGCCATCTGTAATCATACTATTGTTAGCATCGTACTGTTAGCATGCTAGGTTTTTTTTGTACTTGACGCATGTTATAGTTAGCATTTTAGCATGCTAATATTAAGATTGTTTTTAACCAAATTCACAGGCATATAGTGTCAGTGTCATATTTTGGTAATTCACTAATGCTATCTGTAATCATACTGTTGTTAGCATTGTACTGTTAGCATGCTAGCTTTTTTTTGGTACTTGACGCATGTTTCAGTTAGCATTTTAGCATGCTAATATTAAGATTTTTTTTTAACCAAATTCACAGGCATATAGTGTCAGTGTCATATTTTGGTCATTCACCAATGCTATCTGTAATCATACTATTGTTAGCATCGTACTGTTAGCATGCTAGCTTTTTTTTTTGTGCTAATTTTACAGGTATACACCTCTGCGTTTAATATTTTGTTACCGGACGATTGATACGTAACGTTATTTATTTTCTTGAGCTAATTTTGTATGTATACACCTCAGTCATATTTTGGTACTTGACGCATGTTACAGTTAGCATTTTAGCATGCTAATATTACGATTAATTTTTTTTTACCAAATTCACAGGCATATAGTGTCAGTGTCATATTTTGGTAATTCACTAATGCTATCTGTAATCATACTATTGTTAGCATCGTACTGTCAGCATGCTAGCTTTTTTTTGTGTGCTAATTTTACAGGTACCACGTCTAATTTGTTACCAGACGATTAACGTTATTTTACTTAAATATTACTTACACCAGGGGTCCACTGAGGGCCCCAGACTAGCAAATCAAAGGATGCGGGGGCCCAAAAAAAAATAAAAAATAAAAATAAATAAAAATCTTGACTGGGAATTGTGCTGAAAATTTTAATTTCCCCACAGGGATTAATGAAGTATTTCTGATTCTGATTCTGATTCATTTAGGTAGTTTTCACCTTCAAAACAAAAAATAAAATTAAAATTAAAATAAATAAATAGATTGTTTCAAAGAACTAAAAAAAAAAAATGCAATTCCGTTAGAAATTTCGTGTGAAGCTAAAGTTCAGCTGAAATGCTAACAGTTAGAAAGCTGGCCGGAGAGCGTCAAGTAACAAAAAAATTGAACAAAATGGACTGAAAAAGCTAGCATGCTAACAATAGCATGCTTACAGTCAAAATATATGACACTTAAGGTGTATATTTGCTAAATTTCCTAAAAAAAAGGGCTAACTGTAACATGTGTCAAGTACCAACAATATATTACTCTGAGGTGTGTACCGGGAAAATGTGTTAAAATGCTAGCCTGCTAACAATAGCATGTATCAAGTACCAAAATATGACTGAGGTGCATAGTTACAAAAATAGCTAAAAACAAAGTTAGCATACTGATGTGAGCAATAAAGAAGCAATATTTGCTGAAATGCTAACAGTTAGAAAGCTGGCCAGAGAGCATCAAGTAATAAAAATTGAACAAAATGGGCTGAAAAAGCTAGCATGCTTACAGTCAAAATATATGACACCTGCTAAATTTACAAAAAAAAATCAAATCTAGCATGCTAACATAATTTTTTTTATAAAATGGGCTGAAAAATCTAGCATGCTTACAGTCAAAATATATGACACCTGCTAAATTTCCTTTTGAAAAAAATGTAACATGCTAAAATGCTAATAATTTTTCTTTTAAAAATGGTCTGAAAAAGCTAGCATGCTTACAGTCAAAATATACGACACATGCTAAATTTACAAAAAAAAAATCAAATCTAGTATGCTAACATAAATTTTTTTACAAAATGGGCTGAAAAATCTAGCATGCTTACAGTCAAAATATATGACACCTACTAAATTTCCTTTTGAAAAAAATGTAGCATGCTAAAATGCTAATAATTTTTCTTTTAAAAATGGTCTGAAAAAGCTAGCATGCTTACAGTCAAAATATATGACACATGCTAAATTTACAAAAAAAAAATCAAATCTAGCATGCTAACACAATTTTTTTACAAAATGGGCTGAAAAATCTAGCATGCTTACAGTCAAAATATATGACACCTGCTAAATTTCCTTTTGAAAAAAATGTAGCATGCTAAAATGCTAATAATTTTTCTTTTAAAAATGGTCTGAAAAAGCCAGCATGCTTACAGTCAAAATATATGACACATGCTAAATTTACAAAAAAAAATAAAAAATCTAGCATGCTAAAATGCTAACTGTAACATGTGTCAAGTACCAAAAATATACTACCGTACTCTGAGAAGTGTGCCGGAAAATTGTGTTTAAAATGCTAGCCTGCTAACAATAGCATGCATCAAGTACCAAAATATGACTGAGGTGCATAATTACAAAAATAGCTAAAAAAAAAAGTTAGCATACTAACATTAGCATGCTAGCAGGTATCATTTGTAAAGAAACAACATATGTGACGCTGCAAAATTCATTTAAAAAAGCTAGCATGCTAATTCAAGCATGCACAAATGCTAACTGCAACATGCATCATGTACCAAAATATATTACTCTGAGGTGGGTCCCTGAAAAAATGTGTTCAAAATGCTAGCCTGCTAATGTTAGCATGCATCAAGTACCAAAATATGACTTGGTGAAAAACTACAAATCTAGCTAAAAATAAGCTGGCATGCTAACGTCAGCATGCTAACAATTTTTCTATGTAATCGAATAGCAAACAATATTACTTACACATACAAATTCTCCAAGGCATATCAGAAAGTATCCAGTAACAAACGTGTCCGCGTCATTCAACTTACTGCTACTTGACTTCATGAAAAAAATTAAATAATTACCACCCCACTTCGACTTAAAGACTGCGTAAGTCCATGCCAGACGGTGACTGTTTGACTCGTGTCACTTGATAAAAACTTCTTTTTTTTTTAACATTCCACGCTACAAAATAATAATGATGATATTGCGTGGGCTCGATATCGGTATCGGTAAGTGTATCGGGACAGAATGATGTAATTGGTGTAAAAGTGTTTAAAAAGCAAAGGTTTGACATGACATTTTAATTGGTTCCTTCTTGATTCCCACTTGGCTAGGTGTGACACTACACTCATAACAATAATTACCTGCACTTCTTCACCCGTGTGAGCGTCTCCTCCTGTCAAGAACACATTGAGATGTTTGCACTTTTAATGCTGCCAGTTCACTCCGCGCTGCACTTCCTCCTCCTCCCGCTACGATGCGTGGTCTCCCTGGCCGTCCTTCGGACTCTGGGCCCCCCCGTGGTCCCGTTGGGCCTTCAGGCGGTCCGGCAGCAGGACCTCCACGCTGAAACTGATCCTCTTGGCCTGGAAGATGCTGTAGGTGTTGTCGAAGCGCAGCACATCTGAGAAGGTGCAGGGGTTAATGAGAAGGCTAAAGTGAGGTCATGTGACGTGAGGAGGGAGCACTCACACACGCCGGGTCGCTCGCAGGTCAGCGAGCCGTCTTCAGGCACCAGGTGGGCGTTGTAGCGCTGGCTGGGCAACACCTCCTCCATCTGGGCCGCCTTCTTCCACTCGCCCTTCTTCCCCTTCATGAACACCCCGAAACCGATGTCTGCGCCCTCGCTGGAGAACTGCCACCTGCACACATGACATCATCATGTATGTTGGTCACATGACATCATCACCATCATGTATGTTGGTCATATGACATCATCATCATGTATGTTGGTCACGTGACATCATCATCATGTATGTTGGTCACGTGACATCATCATCATGTATGTTGGTCACGTGACATCATCATCATGTATGTTGGTCACGTGACATCATCATCATGTATGTTGGTCACGTGACATCATCATGTATGTTGGTCACGTGACATCATCATCATGTATGTTGGTCACGTGACATCATCATCATGTATGTTGGTCACATGACATCATCATCATGTATGTAGGTCACATGACATCATCATCATGTATGTTGGTCACAGGACATCATCATGTATGTTGGTCACGTGACATCATCATCATGTATGTTGGTCACGTGACATCATCATCATGTATGTTGGTCACATGACATCATCATGTATGTTGGTCACGTGACATCATCATCATGTATGTTGGTCACATGACATCATCATGTATGTTGGTCACGTGACATCATCATCATGTATGTTGGTCACGTGACATCATCATGTATGTTGGTCACATGACATCATCATCATGTATGTTGGCCATGTGACATAATCATCATGTATGTTGGTCACGTGACATCATCATGTATGTTGGTCACGTGACATCATCATGTATGTTGGTCACGTGAGATCATCATGTATGTTGGTCACATGACATCATCATGTATGTAGGTCACCTGACATCATCAACATGTATGTTGGTCACGTGACATAATCATCATGTATGTTGGTCACGTGACATAATCATCATGTATGTTGGTCACGTGACATCATCATCATGTATGTTGGTCACATGACATCATCATGCATGTTGGTCACGTGACATCATGTATGTTGGCCATGTGACATAATCATCATGTATGTTGGCCATGTGACATAATCATCATGTATGTTGGTCACATGACATCATCATGTATGTTGGTCACGTGACATCATCATGTATGTTGGTCACATGACATCATCATCATGTATGTTGGTCACATGACATCATCATCATGTATGTTGGCCATGTGACATAGTCATCATGTATGTTGGTCACATGACATCATCATCATGTATGTTGGTCACGTGACATCATCATCATGTATGTTGGTCACATGACATCATCATCATGTATGTAGGTCACGTGACATCATCATGTATGTTGGTCACGTGACATCATCATCATGTATGTTGGTCACGTGACATCATCATCGTGTATGTTGGTCACGTGACATCATCATCATGTATGTTGGTCACATGACATCATCATCATGTATGTTGGTCACATGACATCATCATGTATGTTGGTCATGTGACATCATCATCATGTATGTTGGTCACGTGACATCATCATCATGTATGTTGGTCACGTGACATCATCATCATGTATGTTGGTCACGTGACATCATCATCATGTATGTTGGTCAAGTGACATCATCATCATGTATGTTGGTCACATGACATCATCATCATGTATGTTGGTCATGTGACATCATCATCATGTATGTTGGTCACGTGACATCATCATCATGTATGTTGGTTACATGACATCTTCATCATGTATGTTGGCCATGTGACATAATCATCATGTATGTTGGTCACATGACATCATCATGTATGTTGGTCACGTGACATCATCATGTATGTTGGTCACGTGAGATCATCATGTATGTTGGTCACATGACATCATCATGTATGTAGGTCACCTGACATCATCAACATGTATGTTGGTCACGTGACATAATCATCATGTATGTTGGTCACGTGACATAATCATCATGTATGTTGGTCACGTGACATCATCATCATGTATTTTGGTCACTTGACATCATCATCATGTATGTTGGTCACATGACATCATCATGTATGTTGGTCACGTGACATCATGTATGTTGGCCATGTGACATAATCATCATGTATGTTGGCCATGTGACATAATCATCATGTATGTTGGTCACATGACATCATCATGTATGTTGGTCACGTGACATCATCATGTATGTTGGTCACATGACATCATCATCATGTATGTTGGTCACATGACATCATCATCATGTATGTTGGCCATGTGACATCATCATCATGTATGTTGGTCACGTGACATCATCATCATGTATGTTGGTCACGTGACATCATCATCATGTATGTTGGTCACGTGACATCATCATCATGTATTTTGGTCACGTGACATCATCATCATGTATGTTGGTCACGTGACATCATCATCATGTATGTTGGTCACGTGACATCATCATCATGTATGTTGGTCACGTGACATCATCATCATGTATGTTGGTCACGTGACATCATCATCATGTATTTTGGTCACGTGACATCATCATCATGTATGTTGGTGACATGACATCTTCATCATGTATGTTGGTCATGTGGAATCATCATCATGTATTTTGGTCACGTGACATCATCATCATGTATGTTGGTCACATGACATCATCATCATGTATGTTGGTCACGTGACATCATCATCATGTATGTTGGTCACGTGACATAATCATCATGTATGTTGGTCACGTGACATCATCATCATGTATGTTGGTCACGTGACATCATCATCATGTATGTTGGTCACATGACATCATCATGTATGTTGGTCATGTGACATCATCATGTATGTTGGTCACATGACATCATTATCATGTATGTTGGCCACGTGACATCATCATCATCATGTATGTTGGTCACATGACATCATCATGTATGTTGGTCACGTGACATCATCATGTATGTTGGTCACATGACATCATCATCATGTATGTTGGCCATGTGACATCATCATCATGTATGTTGGTCACATGACATCATCATGTATGTTGGTCATGTGACATCATCATGTATGTTGGTCACGTGAGATCATCATCATCATGTATGTTGGTCACATGACATCATCATCATGTATGTAGGTCACATGACATCATCATCATGTATGTAGGTCACATGACATCATCATCATGTATGTTGGTCACATGACATCATCATGTATGTTGGTCACATGACATCATCATCATGTATGTTGGTCACGTGACATCATCATCATGTATGTTGGTTACATGACATCTTCATCATGTATGTTGGCCATGTGACATAATCATCATGTATGTTGGTCACATGACATCATCATGTATGTTGGTCACGTGACATCATCATGTATGTTGGTCACGTGAGATCATCATGTATGTTGGTCACATGACATCATCATGTATGTAGGTCACCTGACATCATCAACATGTATGTTGGTCACGTGACATAATCATCATGTATGTTGGTCACGTGACATAATCATCATGTATGTTGGTCACGTGACATCATCATCATGTATTTTGGTCACTTGACATCATCATCATGTATGTTGGTCACATGACATCATCATGTATGTTGGTCACGTGACATCATGTATGTTGGCCATGTGACATAATCATCATGTATGTTGGCCATGTGACATAATCATCATGTATGTTGGTCACATGACATCATCATGTATGTTGGTCACGTGACATCATCATGTATGTTGGTCACATGACATCATCATCATGTATGTTGGTCACATGACATCATCATGTATGTTGGCCATGTGACATCATCATCATGTATGTTGGTCACGTGACATCATCATCATGTATGTTGGTCACGTGACATCATCATCATGTATGTTGGTCACGTGACATCATCATCATGTATTTTGGTCACGTGACATCATCATCATGTATGTTGGTCACGTGACATCATCATCATGTATGTTGGTCACGTGACATCATCATCATGTATGTTGGTCACGTGACATCATCATCATGTATGTTGGTCACGTGACATCATCATCATGTATTTTGGTCACGTGACATCATCATCATGTATGTTGGTGACATGACATCTTCATCATGTATGTTGGTCATGTGGCATCATCATCATGTATTTTGGTCACGTGACATCATCATCATGTATGTTGGTCACATGACATCATCATCATGTATGTTGGTCACGTGACATCATCATCATGTATGTTGGTCACGTGACATAATCATCATGTATGTTGGTCACGTGACATCATCATCATGTATGTTGGTCACGTGACATCATCATCATGTATGTTGGTCACATGACATCATCATGTATGTTGGTCATGTGACATCATCATGTATGTTGGTCACGTGAGATCATCATCATCATGTATGTAGGTCACATGTCATCATCATCATGTATGTTGGTTGCATGACATCATCATCATGTATGTTGGTCACATGACATCATCATCATGTATTTTGGTCACGTGACATCATCATCATGTATGTTGATCACATGACATCATCATCATGTATGTTGGTCACATGACATCATCATCATGTATGTTGGTCACATGACATCATTATCATGTATGTTGGCCACGTGACATCATCATCATCATGTATGTTGGTCACATGACATCATCATGTATGTTGGTCACGTGACATCATCATGTATGTTGGTCACATGACATCATCATCATGTATGTTGGCCATGTGACATCATCATCATGTATGTTGGTCACATGACATCATCATGTATGTTGGTCATGTGACATCATCATGTATGTTGGTCACGTGAGATCATCATCATCATGTATGTTGGTCACATGACATCATCATCATGTATGTAGGTCACATGACATCATCATCATGTATGTTGGTCACATGACATCATCATGTATGTTGGTCACATGACATCATCATCATGTATGTTGGTCACGTGACATCATCATCATGTATGTTGGTCACATGACATCATCATGTATGTTGGTCACGTGACATCATCATGTATGTTGGTCACGTGACATCATCATCATGTATGTTGGTCACGTGACATCATCACGTATGTTGGTCACGTGACATCATCATCATGTATGTAGGTCACATGACATCATCATCATGTATGTAGGTCACATGACATCATCATCATGTATGTTGGTCACGTGACATCATCATCATATATGTTGGTCACGTGACATCATTATCATGTATGTTGGTCACGTGACATCATCATCATGTATGTTGGTCACATGACATCATCATCATGTATGTTGGTCACGTGACATCATCATGTATGTTGGTCACGTGACATCATCATGTATGTTGGTCACATGACATCATCATGTATGTTGGCCATGTGACATCATCATCATGTATGTTGGTCACATGACATCATCATCATGTATGTTGGTCACATGACATCATCATGTATGTTGGTCATGTGACATCATCATCATGTATGTTGGTCACGTGACATCATCATCATGTATGTTGGTCACGTGACATCATCATCATGTATGTTGGTCACGTGACATCATCATGTATGTTGGTCAAGTGACATCATCATCATGTATGTTGGTCACATGACATCATCATCATGTATGTTGGTCACGTGACATCATCATCATGTATGTTGGTCAGATGACATCATCATGCATGTATGTTGGTCACGTGACATCATCATCATGTATGTTGGTCAATAATTAATTAATAAACTGACTGCGGTTTCAACAATGAAGTCTGACCTGAGGACACATCCCGGGAAGAGGATCTCGTAGTCCAGCTGTTGTGTGGACCCTCGGCTGACCGTCAAACAGCGATCGTAGTCCACGGAGACGTGATCGCGGACGTAGTAGGAGGGGGGCACGGGGCCCACGTGGTTTATCTGGGAAAGAGACGAACAATATTAAAGGACTCAAAGGAAAGGAAAGGACCTAAGGATAAAGGTTTACTTACGGGAAATGTGCAGGAACCACAAAAATGTATTTTCTTGTTTTTGCACAAAATAGTTGTATTTAAAAACGTTCTAACACATTTAATAACACATTAATATCATTTTTTCAACATTTAATAATGAGCTGACACTGATCACTGTGCTATTTTGTCTCATTTGCAAGTATGAACTCATTTCAGTTTGTCCTAGGTGTGTTGCCGTAGTCAGGAAGCAGTCTTTGCCATTAAGTTGAACGTGCCAGTCTTGTCTTTTGTTGAGTCCTACAAAGTGTTTGTGCCCCAACTTCTTCTAGCATACTATCGTTAGCATGTTGTAGCAATGTTAATTAGCATGTTGACAATTGGAGCCCAAATGTACTTTTGAGCTTTTCCTATCAGGCACGCTTGCCTTGTTTGTATTGCAACGTCACCAAGAGGAAGTCCGGTTTAGTTACCGCCGTGTGCTTGTTTCCCCACCAAGTGTTTGAGCCGGTGACGCCAGGTGCAACAAAAGGTATGAGTGGCTTTCAGTCCATCAAAAGAGGATTTATTGTTCGAACCTGCTTTGCTTACACACACTAACTACAGGACTTTAATAACAGCTCATGCTAGCTGGCAAAGTGTCAAAAGTAATATTACAAAATAAGAGAAAGAAAAAAAAAGAAAGCCTTCCAACTGGACCGCCGGTGGACTTTCTGGCCTCCGGTTCCTCACTCGTCCTGGGCCCAATTATTTATCTACAGAGACAGACCAGCGTCAGTCAGGTCACAAACATCTACTAGAGCAAAGCGTGCTAGCTAGCGTAGCGAGCAGTGGTCATGTCAGGTACTACCAAAATACGCCAAACTGTCTGAAAATAGGGCCCCGAATGGCCTTACATTCCCCTGGAACACCTGCTGGAACCCTCTTCCTCACCAAAATATGCCAAACTGTCTGAAAATAGGTCCCCACAAGGCCTCCCATTCCCTGGGAACACCTGCTGGAACCCTCTGCCTCACCAAAATATGCCAAACTGTCTGAAAATAGGCCCCCGAAAGGCCTCCCATTCCCCTGGAACACCTGCTGGAACCCTCTTCCTCACCAAAATACGGCAAACTGTCTGAAAATAGGGCCCCCGAAAGGCCTCCCATTCCCCGGGCACACCTGCTGGAACCCTCTGCCTCACCAAAATACGCCAAACTGTCTGAAAATAGGGCCCTAAAAGGCTTCCCGTTCCCTGGGAACACCTGCTGGAACCCTCTGCCCCACCAAAATGTCTGAAAATAGGGCCCCCGAAAGGCCTCCCACACCCCAGGGACACCTGCTGGAACCCTCTGCCCTACCAAAATACGGCAAACTGTCTGAAAATAGGGCCCCCGAAAGGCCTCCCATAACCCAGGGACACCTGCTGGAACCCTCTGCCCTACCAAAATACGCCAAACTGTCTTATAATAGGGCCCCAAAAGGCCTCCCATTCCTCTGGAACACCTTCTGGAACTCACTGCCTTACCAAAATATGCCAAAATGTCTAAAAATAGGGCCCCAAAAGGCCTCCCAATCCCCGAGAACACCTGCTGGAACCTTCTGCCCCACCAAAATGTCTGAAAATAGGGCCCCAAAAGGCCTCCCATTCCCTGGGAACACCTGCTGGAACCCTCTGCCCCACCAAAATGTCTGAAAATAGGGCCCCAAAAGGCCTCCCATTCCCTGGGAACACCTGCTGGAACCCTCTGCCCCACCAAAATGTCTGAAAATAGGGCCCCAAAAGGCCTCCCATTCCCTGGGAACACCTGCTGGAACCCTCTGCCCCACCAAAATGTCTGAAAATAGGGCCCCAAAAGGCCTCCCATTCCCCGGGAACACCTGCTGGAACCCTCTGCCCCACCAAAATGTCTGAAAATAGGGCCCCAAAAGGCCTCCCATTCCCTGGGAACACCTGCTGGAACCCTCTGCCTCACCAAAATACGCCAAAATGTCTGAAAATAGGGCCCCAAAAGGCCTCCCATTCCCCGGGAACACCTGCTGGAACCCTCTTCCCCACCAAAATGTCTGAAAATAGGGTCCCCAAAAGGCCTCCGATTCCCCGGGGACACCTGCTAGAACCCTCTGCCACACCAAAATACGCCAAACTGTCTGAAAATAGGGCCCCAAAAGGCCTCCCATTCCCTGGGAACACCTGCTGGAACCCTCTGCCCCACCAAAATGTCTGAAATTAGGGCCCCCGAAAGGCCTCCCATTCCCCGGGAACACCTGCTGGAACCCGCCGCCCTACCAAAATACGCCAAACTGTCTGATAATAGGGCCCCCGAAAGTCCTCCCATAACCCAGGGACACCTGCTGGAACCCTCTGCTCCACCAAAATATGCCAAACTGTCTGAAAATAGGGCCCCCGAAAGGCCTCCCATTCCCTGGGAACACCTGCTGGAACCCTCTTCCCCACCAAAATGTCTGAAAATAGGGCCCCCGAAAGGCCTCCCATTACCCGGGAACACCTGCTGGAACCCTTTGCCCCACCAAAATACGCCAAACTGTCTGAAAATAGGGCCCCAAAAGGCCTCCCATTCCCCGGGAACACCTGCTGGAACCTTCTGCCCCACCAAAATGTCTGAAGATTGGGCCCCAAAAGGCCTCCCATTCCCTGGGAACACCAGCTGGAACCCTCTGCCCCACCAAAATACACCAAACTGTCTGAAAATAGGGCCCCAAAAGGCCTCCCATTCCCTGGGAACACCTGCTGGAACCCTCTGCCCCACCAAAATGTCTGAAAATAATGCCCCCGAAAGGCCTCCCACACCCCAGGGACACCTGCTGGAACCCTCTGCCCTACCAAAATACGCCAAACTGTCTGAAAATAGGGCCCCAAAAGGCCTCCCATTCCCTGGGAACACCTGCTGGAACCCTCTGCCCCACCAAAATGTCTGAAAATAGGGCCCCCGAAAGGCCTCCCACACCCCAGGGACACCTGCTGGAACCCTCTGCCCTACCAAAATACGCCAAACTGTCTGAAAATAGGGCCCCCGAAAGGCCTCCTATAACCCAGGGACACCTGCTGGAACCCTCTGCTACCAAAATACGCCAAACTGTCTGATAATAGGGCCCCAAAAGGCCTCCCCATTCCCTGGGAACACCGGCTGGAACCCTCTGCCCCACCAAAATGTCTGGAATTAGGGCCCCCGAAAGGCCTCCCATTCCCTGGGAACACCTGCTGGAACCCTCTGCCCCACCAAAATGTCTGAAAATAAGGCCCCCGAAAGGCCTCTCACACCCCAGGGACACCTGCTGGAACCTTATGCCCTACCAAAATACGCCAAACTGTCTGAAAATAGGGCCCCAAAAGGCCTCCCATTCCCTAGGAACACCTGCTGGAACCCTCTGCCCCACCAAAATGTCTGAAAATCAGGCCCCCGAAAGGCCTCCCACACCCCAGGGACACCTGCTGGAACCCTCTGCCCTACCAAAATACGCCAAACTGTCTGATAATAGGGCCCCAAAAGGCCTCCCATTCCCTGGGAACACCTGCTGGAACCCTCTGCCCCACCAAAATGTCTGAAAATCAGGCCCCCGAAAGGCCTCCCACACCCCAGGGACACCTGCTGGAACCCTCTGCCCCACCAAACTGTCTGAAAATAGGGCCCCAAAAGGCCTCCCATTCCCTGGGAACACCTGCTGGGAGCCTCTGCCTCACCAAAATACGCCAAACTGAAAAGTGTCCACTCGACACCTTTTCCATACTGCAGAGTTCTCCTTTTGTGGTTTTTACCCTTCTGCAATTTCCTCTCAGCTGTGTGCAAACCCAACAAAGATCCTTTTCTGCTCGTGCGCCGGAAACTTCTGTTTCTCAGTACAATCAAATACGTACGTAGAAGGCAGGCGATGAAGCGGAACTACGAGGCAAACTACGAGCATGTGACCTACCCACTAAATCAGGGGTGCCCAAACTTTTGCCACTGACAAATCAAAGGATGCGGGGGCCATTTTTGGCTATACAGATTTTTTTCAAAGTTTCGAAACAAAAACATAAGCAAAATGAGCTAAAAAAAAAAATACTGTATATACCAAAATATATGCCAAATAAATATGAAAAGTTAGCCACGCGTCGCAAATGGCCCCCGGTCCGCACTTTGTACACCCCTGAACTAAACAAAGCCACCCTACAAGTCCAACAACTCACCCTGGTCCGACAGCGCGGGTCGCCGTCGGGATCCGTCATTTTGCCGCCGTAAATGGCGGGCAGCTGGTCCGCGTGGATGTGCCTCAGCAGCACCTCCTGCCAGTCACCTGTGGAACCGAACACTTCGGGTTTACATCAGAACTGGACCACTACGGATTTTAACCACGTGACCCACCACCCAGGATGCAGATCTTGTGTCGCGTGTTCTCACTCAGGAAGTGTTTGACCAGGTTGAAGGCGACTGGGAAGAGTTTGGGAGCTGGAGGACCAACAGAAAGGTTTAAACAGTAACCCCCAACAGAATTTGATGCCTGTGACATGTTTCAAAAAAGCTGGCACAAGTGGCAAAAAAGACTGACAAAGTTGAGGAATGCTCATCAAACAGTTATTTGTGAACAGGCTAATTGGGTATAAAAGCAGCTTCCTTGAAATGCTTAGTCATTCACAAACAAGGACGGGGCGAGAATCACCACTTTGTCAACAAATGCCTGAGCAAATTGTTTAAGAACAACATTTCTCAACCAGCTATTGCAAGGAATTTAGGGATTTCACCATCTACACTCCGTAATATCATCAAAAGGGTCAGAGAATCTGGAGTAATCACTGCACGTAAGCCATGATATTACACACCTTGGATCCCTCAGGCGGTACTGCATCAAAAAGCAACATCAGTGAGTAAAGGATATCACCACACGGGCTCAGGAACACTTCATAAAACCACTGTCAGTAACTACAGTTGGTCGCTACATCTGTAAGTGCAAGTTCAAACTCTACTATGCAAAGCCAAAGCCGTTTATCAACAACACCCAGAACACGACGTCCACAGTTCCCAAAAACAATTTGAAATGTGGACTCGTCAGACCACAGAACACTTTTCCACTTTGCATCAGTCCATCTTAGATGAGCTCGGGCTCAGCCAAATGGCTTTGGCTTTGCATAGTAGAGTTTGAACTTGCAAGTTATCAACAACACCCAGAAACGCAGCCGGCTTCGCTGGGCCCGTCTAAGATCAATCAATCAATCAATCAATGTTTATTTATATAGCCCTAAATCACAAGTGTCTCAAAGGGCTGCACAAGCCACAACGACGTACAGAGTCCACATAAGGGCAAGGAAAAACTCACCCCAGTGGGACGTCGATGTGAATGACTATGGGAAACCTTGGAGAGGACCGCATATGTGGGTAGCCCCCCCACTCTAGGGAGACCGAATGCAATGGATGTCGAGTGGGTCTAACATAATATTGTGAGAGTACAGTCCATAGTGGTGATGCAAAGTGGAAAAGTGTTCCGTGGTCTGACGAGTCCACATTTCAAATTGTTTTTGGAAACTGTGGACGTCGTGCTCTGGGTGTTGTTGATAAATGGCTTTGGCTTTGCATAGTAGAGTTTTAACTTGCACTTGCAGATGTAGCGACCAACTGTAGTTACTGACAGTGGTTTTCTGAAGTGTTCCTGAGCCCATGTGGTGATATCCTTTACACACTGATGTGGCTTTTTGATGCAGTACCGCCTGAGGGATCCAAGGTGCGTAATATCATGGCTTACGTGCGGTGATTTCTCCAGATTCTCTGAACCTTTTGATGATATTACGGAGCGTAGATGGTGAAATCCCTAAATTCCTTGCAATAGCTGGTTGAGAAATGTTGTTCTTAAACAATTTGCTCAGGCATTCGTTGACAAAGTGGTGACCCTCGCCCCGTCCTTGTTTGTGAATGACTGAGCATTTCATGGAAGCTGCTTTTATACCCAATCATGGCACCCACCTGTTCCCAATTAGCCTGTTCACCTGTGGGATGTTCCGAATAAGCGTTTGATGAGCATTCCTCAACTTTCTCAGTCTTTTTTGCCACTTGTGCCAGCTTCTTTGAAACATGTTGCAGGCATCCAATTCCAAATGAGCTAATATTTGCATAAAATAACAACGTTTTCCAGTTCAAACATGAAATATCTTGTCTTTGCAGTCTATTCCATTGAATATAAGTTGGCTTTTGTACTTCATTTAGCCACTTGTATGCTTCAAAATGCTCAATTTAGGTGAAAAAATATGTAGAATATGCTTAAAAAAACAACCAAGATTTACCTTTGATGACAAACAACCTCTTGAGGCCTTCTGGGTAGTTGTCCTCAAACATCTGCAAGATCTGAAGACACAAGGACACATCAAAAGAGCCACTTTGAGAAGCACCTTGTCCCTCACTGCTCCCCTCACCTCTCAAATGCAGAGGTTAATTTCACCCCACCTAGTGTGTGTGTGACAATCATTGCTACTTCGACTTTTAACTTTAACTCATTTCACGTCGACGGAATTTAAACCATGAAACTGACAACATCTCGGAGAAGCTTTCCGCTGTGCGAGGCGAAAATAATTTTAGAACCAGAACAGACAATTGGGTGGACGATCTATTGAATGTGCTCGCCCTAATCAAAACAATCCGTATCTATAGTTTGCCAACTGCATGCATGTTTACGTTAGCATGTTAGCATGCTGACATTAAAGTGCTAGCTTTTTGGGCTAATTTTGCAACCGTTTACCTTAGAGTCATATAACTTGGTATGTGACACTTGTTAACTGCTAGCATGCTAACATTAAAGTGCAAACTTTTTTTTAGCTAATTGTACTCTTTTTTTGTCCCCTCTAATTCCCCAGCCTACCTTAGAGACATATAACTTGGTATGTGACACAAGCTAACTATTACCATGCTCACGTTAGCTCGCTTGCATGCTAACATTAGCGCGCTAACTTTTTGAGCTAGTTTTGCAACCGTTTAGCATAACTTTGTGTGTGACACTTGTTAACTGTTAGTATGCTAACAATGCTAACTTAAGCTTGCTAACTTTTTCATCTAATTTCAGGGGGGTGAACAAGGGTGATGGGTCAAATGCAGAGGTCAATTTCACCACACCTAGTGTGTGTGTGACAATCATTGCTACTTTGACTTTTAACTTTAACTCATTTCACGTCTACGGAATTTAAACCATGAAACTGACAACATCTCGGAGAAGCTTTCCGCTGTGCGAGGCGAAAATAATTTTAGAAACAGAACAGACAATTGGGTGGACGATCTATTGAATGTGCTCGCCCTAATCAAAACAATCCGTATCTATAGTTTGCCAACTGTATGCATTGTTTACATTAGCATGTTAGCATGCTGACATTAAAGTGCTACCTTTTTGGGCTAATTTTGCAACCGTTTACCTTAGAGTCAAATAACTTGGTATGTGACACTTGTTAACTGCTAGCATGCTAACATTAAAGTGCAAACTTTTTTTTAGCTAATTGTACTCTTTTTTTCCCTCGAATTCCCCAGCCTACCTTAGAGACACATAACGTGGTATGTGACACAAGCTAACTATTACCATGCTCACGTTAGCTTGCTTGCATGCTAACATTAGCGCGCTAACTTTTTGAGCTAGTTTTGCAACCGTTTAGCATAACTTTGTGTGTGACACTTGTTAACTGTTAGTATGCTAACGATGCTAACTTAAGCTTGCTAACTTTTTCATCTAATTTCGGGGGGGGTGAACAAGGGTGATGGGTCAAATGCAGAGGTCAATTTCACCCCACCTAGTGTGTGTGTGACAATCATTGCTACTTTGACTTTTAACTTTAACTCATTTCACGTCTACCGGAATTTAAACCATGAAACTGACAACATCTCGGAGAAGCTTTCCGCTGTGCGAGGCGAAAATAATTTTAGCACCAGAACAGACAATTGGGTGGACGATCTATTGAATGTGCTCGCCCTAATCAAAACAATCCGTATCTATAGTTTGCCAACTGTATGCATGTTTACGTTAGCATGTTAGCATGCTGACATTAAAGTGCTACCTTTTTGGGCTAATTTTGCAACCGTTTACCTTAGAGTCATATAACTTGGTATGTGACACTTGTTAACTGCTAGCATGCTAACATTAAAGTGCAAACTTTTTTAGCTAATTGTACTCTTTTTTTCCCTCTAATTCCCCAGCCTACCTTAGAGACACATAACTTGGTATGTGACACAAGCTAACTATTACCATGCTCACGTTAGCTCGCTTGCATGCTAACATTAGCGCCCTAACTTTTTGAGCTAGTTTTGCAACCGTTTAGCATAACTTTGTGTGTGACACTTGTTAACTGTTAGTATGCTAACAATGCTAACTTAAGCTTGCTAACTTTTTCATCTAATTTCAGGGGGGTGAACAAGGGTGATGGGTCAAATGCAGAGGTCAATTTCACCACACCTAGTGTGTGTGTGACAATCATTGCTACTTTGACTTTTAACTTTAACTCATTTCACGTCTACGGAATTTAAACCATGAAACTGACAACATCTCGGAGAAGCTTTCCGCTGTGCGAGGCGAAAATAATTTTAGAACCAGAACAGACAATTGGGTGGACGATCTATTGAATGTGCTCGCCCTAATCAAAACAATCCGTATCTATAGTTTGCCAACTGTATGCATGTTTACGTTAGCATGTTAGCATGCTGACATTAAAGTGCTAGCTTTTTGGGCTAATTTGGCAACCGTTTACCTTAGAGTCATATAACTTGGTATGTGACACTTGTTAACTGCTAGCATGCTAACATTAAAGTGCAAACTTTTTTTTAGCTAATTGTACTCTTTTTTTGTCCCCCTCTAATTCCCCAGCCTACCTTAGAGACATATAACTTGGTATGTGACACAAGCTAACTATTACCATGCTCACGTTAGCTCGCTTGCATGCTAACATTAGCGCGCTAACTTTTTGAGCTAGTTTTGCAACCGTTTAGCATAACTTTGTGTGTGACACTTGTTAACTGTTAGTATGCTAACAATGCTAACTTAAGCTTGCTAACTTTTTCATCTAATTTCAGGGGGGTGAACAAGGGTGATGGGTCAAATGCAGAGGTCAATTTCACCACACCTAGTGTGTGAGTGACAATCATTGCTACTTCGACTTTTAACTTGAACTCATTTCACGTCTACGGAATTTAAACCATGAAACTGACAACATCTCGGAGAAGCTTTCCGCTGTGCGAGGCGAAAATAATTTTAGAACCAGAACAGACAATTGGGTGGACGATCTATTGAATGTGCTCGCCCTAATCAAAACAATCCGTATCTATAGTTTGCCAACTGTATGCATGTTTACGTTAGCATGTTAGCATGCTGACATTAAAGTGCCACCTTTTTGGGCTAATTTTGCAACCGTTTACCTTAGAGTCATATAACTTGGTATGTGACACTTGCTAACTGCTAGCATGCTAACATTAAAGTGCAAACTTTTTTTTAGCTAATTGTACTCTTTTTTGTCCCCCTCTAATTCCCCAGCCTACCTTAGAGACACATAACGTGGTATGTGACACAAGCTAACTATTACCATGCTCACGTTAGCTCGCTTGCATGCCAACATTAGCGCCCTAACTTTTTGAGCTAGTTTTGCAACCGTTTAGCATAACTTTGTGTGTGACACTTGTTAACTGTTAGTATGCTAACGATGCTAACTTAAGCTTGCTAACTTTTTCATCTAATTTCAGGGGGGTGAACAAGGGTGATGGGTCAAATGCAGAGGTCAATTTCACCCCACCTAGTGTGTGTGTGTGACAATCATTGCTACTTTGACTTTTAACTTTAACTCATTTCACATCTATGTAATTTAAACCATGAAACTGACAACATCTCGGAGAAGCTTTCCGCTGTGCGAGGCGAAAATAATTTTAGAACCAGAACAGACAATTGGGTGGACGATCTATTAAATGTGCTCGCCCTAATCAAAACAATCCGTATCTATAGATTGCCAACTCTATGCATGTTTACATTAGCATGTTAGCATGCTAACATTAAAGTGCTAGCTTTTTGGGCTAATTTTGCAACCGTTTACCTTAGAGTCATATAACTTGGTATGTGACACTTGTTAACTGCTAGCATGCTAACATTAAAGTGCAAACTTTTTTAGCTAATTGTACTCTTTTTTTCCCTCTAATTCCCCAGCCTACCTTAGAGACACATAACTTGGTATGTGACACAAGCTAACTATTACCATGCTCACGTTAGCTCGCTTGCATGCTAACATTAGCGCGCTAACTTTTCGAGCTAGTTTTGCAACCGTTTAGCATAACTTTGTGTGTGACACTTGTTAACTGTTAGCATGCTAACGATGCTAACTTAAGCTTGCTAACTTTTTCATCTAATTTCAGGGGGGTGAACAAGGGTGATGGGTCAAATGCAGAGGTCAATTTCACCCCACCTAGTGTGTGTGTGACAATCATTGCTACTTCGACTTTTAACTTTAACTCATTTCACGTCTACGGAATTTAAACCATGAAACTGACAACATCTCGGAGAAGCTTTCCGCTGTGCGAGGCGAAAATAATTTTAGCACCAGAACAGACAATTGGGTGGACGATCTATTGAATGTGCTCGCCCTAATCAAAACAATCCGTATCTATAGTTTGCCAACTGTATGCATTGTTTACGTTAGCATGTTAGCATGCTGACATTAAAGTGCTAGCTTTTTGGGCTAATTTTGCAACCGTTTACCTTAGAGTCATATAACTTGGTATGTGACACTTGTTAGCTGCTAGCATGCTAACATTAAAGTGCAAACTTTTTTTTTAGCTAATTGTACTCTTTTTTTGTCCCCCTCTAATTCCCCAGCCTACCTTAGAGACACATAACGTGGTATGTGACACAAGCTAACTATTACCATGCTCACGTTAGCTCGCTTGCATGCTAACATTAGCGCGCTAACTTTTTGAGCTAGTTTTGCAACCGTTTAGCATAACTTTGCGTGTGACACTTGTTAACTGTTAGTATGCTAACAATGCTAACTTAAGCTTGCTAACTTTTTCATCTAATTTCAGGGGGGTGAACAAGGGTGATGGGTCAAATGCAGAGGTCAATTTCACCCCACCTAGTGTGTGTGTGACAATCATTGCTACTTTAACTTTTAACTTTAACTCATTTCACGTCTACGGAATTTAAACCATGAAACTGACAACATCTCGGAGAAGCTTTCCGCTGTGCGAGGCGAAAATAATTTTAGAACCAGAACAGACAATTGGGTGGACGACCTATTGAATGTGCTCGCCCTAATCAAAACAATCTATAGTTTGCAAACTGTATGCATGTTTACGTTAGCATGTTAGCATGCTGACATTAAAGTGCTAGCTTTTTGGGCTAATTTTGCAACCGTTTACCTTAGAGTCATATAACTTGGTATGTGACACTTGCTAACTGCTAGCATGCTAACATTAAAGTGCAAACTTTTTTTTTAGCTAATTGTACTTTTTTTGTCCCTAAAATTCCCCAGCCTACCTTAGAGACATATAACTTGGTATGTGACACAAGCTAACTATTACCATGCTAACATTAGCGCGCTAACTTTTTGAGCTAGTTTTGCAACCGTTTAGCCCAGATGCATAACTTTGTGTGTGACACTTGTTAACTGTTAGTATGCTAACGATGCTAACTTAAGCTTGCTAACTTTTTCATCTAATTTTTAACTTTTTTTTTCTATTTCCGCAGCCATACACCTTTGAGTCATATAACTTGGTATATGAAACATGCTGACTGTGATCATGCTATCGTTAGCACACATGCTAAGTGTTAGCATTTTTATGTAAACATGCTCCTGTTTTAGGCTAGCTCTGTGGCTCCTTTTGTACAGTTACACCTAAAACTCACGGATTCAGAACCCTGTTGCAAGTCTCCAGTTTGTATGTCGTAATGTGCGTTTAGATGTGCTTATGTTTGCTGAGGTTTTTTTCCCCCCCTAGATCCAAATGTCCACTTCATTAGGTACCTCTCCATATGTTTCAATAGCAGGCTTCCACAAGTGCTTCAAGCCCAGGCCCTCCACGTCGTAGATCATGGTGATGGACTCCACGTTCTTCCCCAGCTGGAGAGCACAACAACACAGACCCGGGGGGGGGGGTGAGGTTCGGCCGCCTCCCATAATGCATTGTGGTCGGCGGTGCGGACCTTCTCCGACTGGACAGTGCACTCCACGTGCAGCATCTCGCAGTCTCGGATCTTGGACCTGATGAAGTCCTGCTTGGAGGCGGACAGGAAGAGGCCTTTGGGGTCCACGGGCCCGATGACGTCGTACCAGATGGGACTGCCCTCGCGGTCGTAGCCGCACATTCCTCCAGAGAGATACTTCTCGATCACCTGCCGTCGCCACGGAGAAGCTCCAATTAAGTGGGACCGTTTTTTTTTATTGTAAACAGAAATTGGTTGTTTTTTTTTGTCACCTCAGGGGGGCGCCAGTCGCTGATGATGGTGTCCACTTTCATTTGTTTCCTGAACTCCAAGTGCTGGAAGGAGAATAAACACATTAAGACAGAGCTGGACAAACCATCCATATACCCATCTTCGGTCTCTTATCTGAGGTTGGGTATGTACATATATACATACACACATTATTTATATATATATATATATATATATATATATATATATATATATATATATATATATATATATATATAT
>NC_084584.2:5280000-5292500 GCF_033978685.3 Nerophis lumbriciformis | reverse complement strand
GCTAAGAAAATTTAGCATTAGCTAAATTAGCATTAGTGAAATATCAAAATATATGACACTAGATTAGCTAAGAAAATCTAGCTTGCTAAAATACTAACTGTAACGTGTTTCAAAATGTATTACTCTGAGGTGTGTACCTGAAAAAATGTGTTTAAAAGGCTAGCATGCTAACAATAGCATGCATCAACTACCAAAATATGACTTGAGGTGTATACCTACAAATCTAGCTGAAAATAAGCTAGCATGCTAACAGTTAGCATTAGTGAAATATCAAAATATATGACACTGAGGGTGCATACCGGCTAGATTAGCTAAGAAAATTTAGCATTAGCTAAATTAGCATTAGTGAAATATCAAAATATTTGACACTAGATTAGCTAAGTAAATCTAGCCTGCTAAAATTAGCATGCTAAAATACTAACTGTAACATGTTTCAAAATGTATTACTCGGAGGCATGTACCTGAAAAAATGTGTTTAAAATGCTAGCATGCTAACAATAGCATGCATCAAGTACCAAAATATGACTTGAGGTGTATACCTACAAATCTAGCTGAAAATAAGCTAGCATGCTAACAGAAATCAACAATTTCGCAGCACATTTGTCAATACAAACAGGTATCAAACAATTATAGCTTCACGTTACTTACACACACAGATTTGTTTCAAAGATCTAAAAAAGTAGGACTTTTGTGTGAATGATGAAGAGCCGGAACCGAACTGAAATGCTAACAGTTAGCACACTGGCCAAGTAACACAAATATGGGCAAAAATGAGCTAAAGTGCTAACAATAGCACGCTAACAGTTAGCATTAGTGAAATATCAAAATATATGACACTGAGGGTACATACCGGCTAGATTAGCTAAGAAAATCTAGCCTGCTAAAATTAGCATGCTAAAATACTAACTGTAACATGTTTCAAAATGTATTACTCTTGAGGTGTGTACCTGAAAAATGTGTTTAAAATGCTAGCCTGCTAACAATAGCATGCATCAAGTACCAAAATATGACTTGAGGTGTATACCTACAAATCTAGCTGAAAATAAGCTAGCATGCTAACAGTTAGCTTAAGTGAAATATCAAAATATATGACACTAAAGGTGTATACCGGCTAGATTAGCTAAGAAAATTTAGCATTAGCTAAATTAGCATTAGTGAAATATCAAAATATATGACACTAGATTAGTTAATAAAATCTAGCCTGCTAAAATTAGCATGCTAAAATACTAACTGTAACATGTTTCAAAATGTATTACTCTGAGGTGTGTACCTGAAAAAATGTGTTTAAAATGCTAGCCTGCTAACAATAGCATGCATCAAGTACCAAAATATGACTTGAGGTGTATACCTACAAATCTAGCTGGAAATAAGCTAGCATGCTAACAGATAGCATTAGTGAAATATCAAAATATATGACACTGAGCGTGTATACCGGCTAGATTAGCTAAGAAAATTTAGCATTCGCTAAATTAGCATTAGTGAAATATCAAAATATATGACACTAGATTAGCTAAGAAAATCTAGCCTGCTAAAATTAGCATGCTAAAATACTAACTGTAACATGTTTCAAAATGTATTACTCTGAGGTGTGTACCTGAAAAAATGTGTTTAAAATGCTAGCCTGCTAACAATAGCGTGCATCAAGTACCAAAATATGACTTGAGGTGTATACCTACAAATCTAGCTGAAAATAAGCTGGCATGCTAACAGAAATGTACAATTTCGCAGCACATTTGTCAACATAAACAGGTATCAAACAATTATAGTTTCACGTTACTTACACACACAGATTTGTTTCAAAGATCTAAAAAAGTAGAACTTTTGTGTGAATGATGAAGAGCCGAAGCCGAACTGAAATGCTAAAATTAGCATGCTAAAATACTAACTAACATGTTTCAAAATGTATTAATCTTTGATTGATTGATTGATTGAAACTTTGATTAGTAGATTGCACAGTACAGTACATATTCCGTACAATTGACCACTAAATGGTAACACGCGAATACGTTTTTCAACTTGTTGCAAGTCTTGTTGATTCTATGTAATTCTCAGGTGTGTACCTGAAAAATGTGTTTTAAATGATAGCCTGCTGAAGTTAGCAAGCATCAAATACCAAAATATGACTGACGGACTATACCAGTACTGGTATATCATACAACCCTAGTGCCTTATAGTCCGTTGATCTTATTTCCAGTAATGAAAGGACAACAAAATGTGCAACAGGACCTCATTAAAAGTACAAAGTTACACAATTTCTACCCAGTGATAATCACTTTTACACGCCCTTGAAGGCTTTCAGTGTTCATAGGTCCGATGGAGACATGAGGGCACAAGCGCTCTTCTGTCTCAGACGTTCTGCCTTCAGCTCGCTAAACGCTCCTTTTCCAAGAAGCTTCCAGAAAGACAAACTGGGACTTTGCGTGTCATTTGGGGTTCGTTGACCTGGCCACGCGTTTTCACTTCCTCATAAAAGTATCTCTTGCAATGGAACATTTGATCACACGTGCAAGAGCGTGACAAGGATCTCATTTTACACTTCCTCCCCGCTGTTGCAAGTCTTGTTGATTCTATGTAACATGTTTTCGCCGCTGCCGCTCCCAAGCTCTGGAACGACTTACCTTTGAGTGTTAGACAGGCTTCCTCTCTTCCTGTTTTTAAATCGCACACTTTAATTCCATGGCCTTTAACACTCTGTGATCTCCATCCTGCTATGACGTCCCATAATGCACCTGCTGTGAACCTGTTTCTATGTTTTATTAGTTTTTTTTAATCGCGCTCTGTTTGTGTTGTGTTTGCTCGTTTTTCTTGTGTTATCTTTTAACCTTCCTATTGTACAGCACTTTGGCTACCATTGTGGTAAATTTTAAATGTGCTTTATAAAGAAAGTTGATTTGATTTGATGTTTATGTGTGCTATGGCTATGAGGTTGTTTTTCCTTGGCCTCTGTCTGGACGCCCTCCCTGGAGTCCAGCCTTGGACTGAATATTTTTCAGTCTGGAAATAATATGCATCAACAAAGTACTGCAACTTTTCTTACTAAATGTATTCTTTCTATTTACTAACCCTGTTTCCATATGAGTTGGGAAATTGTGTTGGATGTAAATATAAACGGAATACAATGATTTGCAAATTATTTTCAACCCATATTCAGTTGAATGCACTACAAAGACAACATATTTGATGTTCAAACTCATAAACCTTTTTTTTTTTTTTTTGCAAATAATAATTAACTTAGAATTTCACGGCTGCAACACGTGCCAAAGTAGTTGGGAAAGGGCATGTTCACCACTGTGTTACATGGCCTTTCCTTTTAACAACACTCAGTAAACGTTTGGGAACTGAGGAGACACATTTTTTAAGCTTCTCAGGTGGAATTCTTTCCCGTTCTTGCTTGATGTACAGCTTTTACTATGAAGCCACGTTGATGTAACACGTGGCTTGGCATTGTCTTGCTGAAATAAGCAGGGGCGTCCATGGTAACGTTGCTTGGATGGCAACATATGTTGCTCCAAAACCTGTATGGACCTTTCAGCATTAATGGCGCCTTCACAGATGTGTAAGTTACCCATGTCTTGGGCACTAATACACCCCCATACCATCACACATGCTGCCTTTTACACTTTGCGCCTATAACAATCCGGATGGTTCTTTTCCTCTTTGGTCCGGAAGACACGACGTCCACAGTTTCCAAAAAAAAATTTGAAATGTGGACTCGTCAGACCACAGAACACTTTTCCACTTTGTATCAGTCCATCTTAGATGAGCTCAGGCCCAGCGAAGCCGACGGCGTTTCTGGGTGTTGTTGATAAACGGTTTTCGCCTTGCATAGTAGAGTTTTAACTTGCACTTACAGATGTAGCGACCAACTGTAGTTACTGACAGTGGGTCTCTGAAGTGTTCCTGAGCCCATGTGGTGATATCCTTTACACACTGATGTGGCTTTTCAATGCAGTACCGGCTGAGGGATCCAAGGTGCGTAATATCATGGCTTACGTGCAGTGATTTCTCCAGATTCTCCAAACCTTTTGATGATATTACAGAGCGTAGATGGTGAAATCCCTCAATTCCTTGCAATAGCTGGTTGAGAAATGTTGTTCTTAAACAATTTGCTCAGGCATTTGTTGACAAAGTGGTGACCCTCGCCCCGTCCTTGTTTGTGAATGACTGAGCATTTCACGGAATCTACTTTTATACCCAATCATGGCACCCACCTGTTCCCAATTAGCCTGTTCACCTGACGGCGTTTCTGGGTGTTGTTGATAAACGGTTTTCGCCTTGCATAGGAGAGTTTCAACTTGCACTTACAGATGTAGCGACCAACTGTAGTTACTGACAGTGGGTTTCTGAAGTGTGCCTGAGCCCATGTGGTGATATCCTTTACACACTGATGTGGCTTTTCAATGCAGTACTGGCTGAGGGATCCAAGGTGCGTAATATCATGGCTTACGTGCAGTGATTTCTCCAGATTCTCCGAACCTTTTGATGATATTACGGAGCGTAGATGGTGAAATCCCTAAATTCCTTGCAATAGCTGGTTGAGAAATGTTGTTCTTAAACAATTTGCTCAGGCATTTGTTGACAAAGTGGTGACCCTCGCCCCGTCCTTGTTTGTGAATGACTGAGCATTTCATGGAATCTACTTTAATACCCAATCATGGCACCCACCTGTTCCCAATTAGCCTGTTCACCTGACGGCGTTTCTGGGTGTTGTTGATAAACGTTTTTCGCCTTGCATAGGAGAGTTTTAACTTGCACTTACAGATGTAGCGGCCAACTGTAGTTACTGACAGTGGGTTTCTGAAGTGTGCCTGAGCCCATGTGGTGATATCCTTTACACACAGATGTCGCTCGTTGATGCAGTACAGCCTGAGGGATCGAAGGTCACGGGCTTAGCTGCTTACGTGCAGTGATTTCTCCAGATTCTCTGAACCCTTTGATGATATTACGGACCGTAGATGGTGAAATCCCTAAATTCCTTGCAATAGCTGGTTGAGAAAGGTTTTTCTTAAACTGTCCAACGATTTGCTCACGCATTTGTTGACATAGTGGTGACCCTCGCCCCATCCTTGTTTGTGAATGACTGAGCATTTCATGGAATCTACTTTTATACCCAATCATGGCACCCACCCGTTCCCAATTTGCCTGTTCACCTGTGGGATGTTCCAAATAAGCATTCCTCAACTTTATCAGTATTTATTGCCACCTTTCCCAACTTCTTTGTCACGTGTTGCTGGCATCAAATTCTAAAGTGAATGATTATTTGCAAAAAAAAAAAAATGTTTATCAGTTTGAACATCAAATATGTTGTCTTTGTAGCATATTGAACTGAATAAGGGTTGAAAAGGGTTTTCAAATCATTGTATTCCGTTTATATTTACATCTAACACAATTTCCCAACTCATATGGAAACAGGGTTTGTACAATAACATTAATTTTGTATTGTTTTAGTTTCACAAATTTGTCAGTAAATACACCAAAAGGTCACTGTGGAGTTATTGAGTCTGTAAAGCGGATTGGAGAGCTAACTTATGCAGCTAGCGGGTCCATAACGATGACTTCTGTTTTGTTTGAACAGCCGTTTTACTGCCGTGTCACAGACACTGTTTGGAAACAATTAAGGTATATGAACAAACATAGATAGAATCTTTAGTACTGGTATATATCTGCGACTTATAGTCCAGTGCGGCTAATATATGTCAAACTATTTCTTTCCTCAAAAATTTGATGGGTGTGGCTTAAATATAGCCTGTAAAATATAGTGCTCATTTTTAATTTGTAATTTTGCATTAAAACAAATAATTTTAGAATATGGCTTGAAAATTATTTGCAAATCATTGTATTCCGTTTATATTTACATCCAACACAATTTCCCAACTCATATGGAAACGGGGTTTGTAGAATAGAATAGGAAGTACTTTATTGATCCCTGGAGGAAATTCAGCACCACAATCTGCCTGAGTGTAACAAAATAAATTAAAGCTGCAAGCAGCGTTGGTCGGGCCCGCGTATTTGGCAGGTGCTAGTCCTAAGTGTCCCAATACTTTTGTCCAGTTTTAGTCCCAAGTGTCCCAATACTTTTGGCAAGTTGTAGTCCTAAGTGTCCCAATACTTTTGTCAAGTTGTAGTCCCAAGTGTCCCAATACTTTTGTCCAGTTTTCGGCCTAAGTGTCCCAATACTTTTGTCCAGTTTTCGGCCTAAGTGTCCCAATACTTTTGTCCAGTTTTCGGCCTAAGTGTCCCAATACTTTTGTCCGGTGGTAGTCATAAGTGTCCCAATACTTTTGTCTAGTGTACCTACCTTGTCTGCATTGTGTAGGCACGCTGGTGCTTCCTGCTTTTAAGCAGCCATCTTAAAAAAACAGCAGCGCAGCGGGTCTTTGAAGGGTCATAAAATCAAAACCGGAGCAGGTATTAAAACGCTGTTCTGTTATTTTTTACACAAGGGTTTAATCTCTCTCCTGTGTTAGTTTGAAGCCGAAACGACAAACGCGCTCAGAGGAGATAGATTTTGAAGAAAGGTGACTGTTTTTTACAAAAATTTTGTTTTGAAGGGGGAATAGCAAACTTCCTGTTGATTTTTGCTGGGGGTTGTCAATGTATGAAATGTAGGCCTAAGTGAGACCTACATAGAGGTTTTTGTTTCATGTCTCTCCGACCTTACCAGTGGGAGTTACAGGCAGTTTTGTCAGTTTTTTCATCCGAGGAGCAGTTTTTTGTGCGTTTTATAAAAAAATTGCGCTAAAGCACAATTTTGAGATTTGGGGTTAGGTTTTTTTATTAGATCACAATTTTTGGTGAAATATGGTGAGTTTTGAAGCATGTTAAGGTGGTCAAATTACAGCTCAAAGAGGCAAAAGTGACTGTTTTTAGTACTTTTTTGTCTTGAAGGGGGAATTGCCAACTTCCTGTTGATTTTAGCCCAAGAATGTACTATTATGAAATGTAGGTCTAAGTCAGACCTACATAGAGGTTTTTGTTTCATGTCTCTCCGACCTTCCTAGTGGGAGTTACAGGCAGTCTAGTTTTTTTTTTTTCCTAGGGGGCGCTAGAGCGCAATTTTGAGTTTTGTGGTTCGTTTTTTTTTATTTTTTAAAGGCAATTTTCGCAGGTCCTGATGTGTGGGTCAAATATGGTGAGTTTTGAAGCATGTTAAGTGGGTCAAATTACAGTTTAATGTGGCGGCGGAAGAATAAAGAATAAAACCTTACAAATTCAATAGGTCCTTATGTCCCATTGCAGCCTTATACAATGGGCCATGCGGGCCCTAATAAATACAAATAAATAGTTTACATTTCATGTTTTTCTCCTGTTTTTTTTATTTTTTTTAATCTCATAAAAAAAAACACTGATATCGTGATACAGTTCATTATGGAAGCTTCTCCACCAAACTTCCAGTGACTTTAATGGCGGGGGGAGGGACAACTTTTTGTTGATGTATTGCACCTTTTAAAGCGATTAGCTCCGGATTAGCCTGACACACAAAATCCAAGCCCTCTGCTCCAAAACTAATCTGAACAGGACCTCCTTTCACGCTCCTTAGTCCCTCCCAGGAGTCCCGATAGGCAAAATCAGACGGATGATGAAATTCTAAATAAATGCGTGTTGTGTTTGTGTAGAAAACCCATGCAACCTGCACAGGTTTTTAGCAGGAATCTCCAGCTCACCTCGCAGCCATCGCAGCAGGAAGTGGTCGTGCTGGGCAGGAAGTTGACAAAGAACGTCCTGAATCCTCTCCCGGAACTGAAGAGAGAGGAGTTAGCGCGTTAGAAGGAGGTCTTTCAACGACTCCCTTATCTCCGCAGATAAGATAACACTTAACGGAGAGAGAGAGATGCTCTTTTATTCTGCACTTGGAGCCTTCAGGGGGGAAATGTTACACATTTGATTGCTGCTCAAACTTGTGAGTCGGTGACTAATTACTTGTCACACTTCAGCAACCGAAGTCTCCTTTGGTCAATTGAAATGTTGCAAAATATGTCGAGTAATAAATACCAGGCAAGACAAATTAAATGACACAGCATCATGTCATGAATTGAACTTAAAAAAAGATAGGGTAGGGTCAGATAAGACCAGGGGCCTCCTAACATTTGGACTTGGGGGCTGCAATACATACACACATATATATATATATGCATTTATATACACATATATACATACATACATACATACATACATGTATATACATATACATGTATACATGTATATATATATACATGTATATACATATACATGTATACATGTATATATATATATATATATACATGTATATATATATATATATATATATATATATACATGTATATATACATGTATATATACATGTATATATATATATATATATATATATATATATATATATATATATATATATATATATATATATATATATATATACATATATACATATATATATATATATATATATATATATATATATATATATATATATATGGGCGTCACGGTGGAAGAGGGGTTAGTGCATCTGCCTCACAATACGAAGGTCCTGAGTAGTCTTGGGTTCAATCCCGGGCTCGGGATCTTTCTGTGTGGAGTTTGCATGTTCTCCCCGTGACTGCGTGGGTTCCCTCCGGGTACTCCGGCTTCCTCCCACTTCCAAAGACATGCACCTGGGGATAGGTTGATTGGCAACACTAAATTGGCCCTAGTGTGTGAATGTGAGTGTGAATGTTGTCTGTCTATCTGTGTTGGCCCTGCGATGAGGTGGCGACTTGTCCAGGGTGTACCCCGCCTTCCGCCCGATTGTAGCTGAGATAGGCTCCAGCGCCCCCCGCGACCCCAAAAGGGAATAAGCGGTAGAAAATGGATGGATGGATGGATATATATATATATATATATATATATATATATATATATATATATATATACACACATACCAGTGACGTGCAGTCACTAGAGGCAGGTGAGGCCCCGCCTCACCTGCCATCATGGAAAGAAAAAAAATGTAAAAAGAAAAAAAAAATTTTAATTGTTATATGTATCCAGTGATTATACTATAAAGTTATTTTCCATTTAACTTCACCAGTTTTAGATTATTTTTATTCAAAATCGCTGAATTTTCACATTTGCCGTTCAAATACTGAGAAGAGACGGACGGTGCGGTGAACAGCAGCCAGTTGAGGCACGTCACTCAGTGCCTCAACATGGATTGCGGACTCGGCTAACTGCTGGTCTGCTGCTGTGCAGTGAGACCGTATTGCTATATGAATTATATTATACATTTCCATAGTTTAGTTAGCTGAGGTATATAATGTACAGTGTATTTTGTCAACAACTGTATGTGTGTAACGTATTTCTTGTGCTGAGCGATCATAAAACTGCTGCGAAGACGCACTGTGTGAGGCTCGCAGTAATCCCGCCTCCTGGTGCCGGTTAATGCACCCACGCCGCAGAATGCACCCCCCGACGGGAGCGCCACACCAACCAAAGCCCACACCCAAACCCCTCCACGTGCAAGACCGAATCCACCCAAAAAAAGTCACTTAATAAGAAGCCAAAAAGTGCAAAAACAACAATGCTAGTGCCGGAGGAGCCGTGAACGACTGCAGGGACACAACATTAGGTACACCTGCAGACTGCAGCACGGATTTCATATTTCATTCATTCACAACTCCTCCAACACGAACACACTGTTCCCGCACTTATAAGTAAAGGTAAGACCATAACGTTTTTTTAATTAAATGTGCTTTTTTGTGTGCTACAGTTTGTATGTGTAAAGTTAAAGTTAAGTTAAAGTAGCAATGATTGTCACACACACACTAGGTGTGGTGAAATGTCTCCTCTGCATTTGACCCATCCCTTGATCACCCCCTGGGAGGTGAGGGGAGCAGTGGGCAGCAGCGGCGCCGCGCCCGGGAATCATTTTTGGTGATTTAACCCCCAAGTCCAAGTCTTGATGCTGAGTGCCAAGCAGGGAAGAATGCTGGTATGAGCTTTTAAACATAACCCGTTAACTGCTGCCAATCAAATGGTGAATAAGATACTCTTTAGGGTTCATATGTTTGTAAATCTGACTGTGATGAAGTCAGTGCCTCACCAGCCATCAACCTCACCGCACGTCACTGATACATACATACATACATACATACATACATATATATATATACACACACACACACACACTAGGGTTGTCCCGATACCAATATGTTGGTACCGGTGCTAAAACGTATTCCAATACGTTGATACTTTTCTAAATAAAGGGGACTACAAAAAAATGGCATTATTAGTTTTATTTTATCAAAAAATCTTAGGGTACATTAAACATATGTTTCTTATTCTTAAATAAAATAGTGAACATACTAGACAACTTGTCTTTTAGTAGTAAGTAAACAAACAAAGACCCCTAATTAGTCTGCAGTAACATATTGTGTCATTTATACACCTATTATTTTGTCAACATTATAAAGGACAAACTGTAAACATTGATTATTAAGCCACTCGTTCATTTTCTGTTAATATCTGCTTATTTGTTTCAACATCTTCTATCTACACTTCTGTTAAAATGTAATAATCACTTATTCTTCTCTTCTTTGATACTATACATTAGTGTTGGATGATACCACACATTTGGGTATCGATCCGATACCAAGTAGTTACAGGATCATACATTGGTCATATTCAAAGTCCTCATGTGTCCAAGGACATATTTACTGACTTTATAAACATAATATACATTTTCAAAAAACGAAAGAAGATTTTCCGATGCTGGGACCGGTACTTTTCAGAGGCAGTATCGCACCGAATATGATTCATTCGTATCGCGGTACTATACAACCCTAATACACACACTTATGCATATATATGCATATATATATATATATATATATATATATATATATATATATATATTAGAGATGCGCGGATAGGCAATTATTTCATCCGCAACCGCATCACAAAAGTCGTCACCCATCCGCCATCCACCCGAACTAACATTTTATCAAAACCGCACCCGCCCGCACCCACCAGTTGTTATATATCTAATATAGACGATGCAAGGCATTAGTGAGGTTATAAAGCGTTTGCCTGTTAAAGAAAGGAGACTGATCCAATGCAGCAGAGACATTCAATGCGTGCCACGCTGTTACGGCCCAGACGCACACCAGTGCGCAATCATCTGGGAGCCGCGCTGAGCGCACCTCCAAGCACGCTCGTGCCACTCAAACTGCTGCAGGCAGCTGCGTTCTATCTTGTTTTAACATCCTGTGGCACTCTTCTGGGATCATGGCGGACGAAACTGCTCATGCTCAGGGTGTTTTGTGGAGGTTCGGGGTTTTGCACAAATGTGATGCACCATGTTAGATGTCCCGGTTTTGTGACTGTCATAGATATAAACAGCGTCGCAGCTCTTGCAAATCACGTAGCCAGCATTACTATCATCCTGATTTACAACCTCATAAAAACGAGTCCACGCTGAACTTTTCTGGCCTTTTTTTCCCCTGGTCTTTAGTATTCCCTTTTTTAGTTTGTCGCGTACCACGTTTGCTGCCGGCGTTGCCATCTTTTTTTCTTCTTCTTCTTCTGTTGAGGCGTGCTGCAGGTGCCTGCTCGTTTTTCGTATGTGGGTAACAACATTTAACTATGTATATATATTTCCGAATTGGTTTAACTGCCTCCCGCCTGAATCTATTTAAAATCTAATTTTTTTTTATTTCAACCGCCCGACCCGCGGATAAAATCTAATTTTTTTTTATTTCAACCGCCCGACCCGCGGATGATCCGCGGACTCCGCGGTTGTGTCCGCAAACCGCGCATCTCTAATATATATATATACATATATACATACACACACACATATACATATACACACATACATATATATACACTCATATACATATATACACACATATACGCACACACGTATACATATATATACACACACACACACACACATACATATCCATATATATACACACATATATACATATATATACACACACACATTTACATATATATGCACACACACATTCCTATATACACACACATATACATATATATAGAGAGAGAGAGAGATCTTATACATATATAGCCTATACATATGTGTATAGATTATATTATTATAACGAATGCATAATTAATATAATTGGATATTAAGAGTATGTGAAACTTCGACTCCTACCTTGTTTACGTCCGTGATGACCTCCTTAAAGTTTTGTAATCAATCAGAAATATCAAGCAGCTAATATACACCAAACATGGATAAGTGTGGATAGTGTTTTGCATTTTTCCCATCATGCTTTGTAATGGAATTAAATTGTTTATGGTGATTGGACGTTTTTTTTATAATATCCACAAAGTTCAGTGACCATGTCTGTTGACATTTTGTGTTGGTTGAATTTGTGGGTTTTTTTGCACCATGACTAGGGAAGGTTGTTTGCATTGGGTCTTACAAATAAATGCTGCACATTCAGAGCATTATAAAAGGTCATTGACCAGGAAAACATCATAATGTCCACTCGATGGCGACAAAATGCAGCATCAAAAAT
>NC_084584.2:5172500-5275000 GCF_033978685.3 Nerophis lumbriciformis | reverse complement strand
AAATATTTGGGTGACTACTCCTTACTTTTACTTGAGTAATAAATCTCTAAAGTAACAGTACTCTTACTTGAGTACAATTTCTGGCTACTCTACCCACCTCTGATTATAATAAATGAACAAAGTAAGAGTGAAAGTCATGTGAATAATCACTGAATGGAGAACTGGGAGTGGGATTAAATAACTTATCTTCTTCCCACTCCCTTTCAGGCAAAACTGGACAATCATGCATTACATACTATACATTACCTTTTGCACTATATTAATTAGGGCCCGCATGGCCCATTGTATAAGGACTCCCAAAGGGA
Source organism: Nerophis lumbriciformis (assembly GCF_033978685.3). NCBI lineage: Eukaryota > Metazoa > Chordata > Actinopteri > Syngnathiformes > Syngnathidae > Nerophis > Nerophis lumbriciformis. Next base: position 5,274,695 of record NC_084584.2, on the reverse strand, counting down.
GTCCTTATGCAATGGGACATAAGGACCTATTGAATTTGTAAGGTTTTATTCATTCTTTATTATTATTATTATTCCGCAGCTTTGCACTGTAATTTGACCCCCTTAACATGCTTCAAAACTCACCAAATTTGACGCACACATCAATAAACGCGAACAAAACTCTTTGGTAAAAAAAATCTAACCTCAAAACTCAAAATTGCGCTTTAGCGCCCCCTAAAACAAAAACTGCCTCTAACTCCCAGTACAAATGTCGTAAAGACATGAAACAAAAACCTCTATGTAGGTCTCACTTAGACCTACTTTTTATTAATTAATTTCCTCGGGCAAAAATCAACAGGAAGTTGGCAATTCCCCCTTCAAGACAAAAAAGTACTAAAAACAGTCACTTTTGCCTCTTTGAGCTGTAATTTGACCCCCTTAACATGCTTCAAAACTCACCAAACTGAACACACACATCAGGACTGGCAAATATTGCGATCTAATAAAAAACCCTAACCCCAAATTTAAAAATTGCGCTCTTGAGCAATTTTTGAATAAAACGGAGGAAAAAAACTGCTCCTCGGAAGAAAAAAAATGACAAAACTGCCTGTAACTCCCATTGGGAAGGTCGTAGAGACATGAAACAAAAACCTCTCCGTAGGTCTCACTTAGACCTACATTTCATAAATTGACAACCCCCAGCAAAAATCTACTGGAAGTTTGCTATTCCCCCTTCAACACAACATTTTTGTAAAAACCGGTCACCTTTCTTCATACATTATCTCGTCTGAGCGTGTTTGACGTTTCGGCTTCAAACTAACACAGGAGAGAGATTGAACCCTTCTGATTAAAAGTTAGTGAAAGAGTTTTGATACCGGGCTCCGGTTTTGATTTTATGACCCTTCAAAGAGCCGCTGCGCTGATGCTGCTGTTTTTTCAAGAAGGCTGCTTAAAAGCAGGAAGCACCAGCGTACCCACAATACAGACAAGGTAGGTACACTCAGGGCCGGCCCGTGGCATAGGCCGTATAGGCAAATGCTAAGGGCGCCGTCCATCAGGGGGCGCCACGCCAGTGCCACAAATGTTGGAGAAAAAAAAAAAAAAAAAAAAAAAGTTGGTACTATTATTTCTAAATACAAAAAATAATCCCACGTTAATTAAAATGCAAAGTAAAGCCTATTTAATAGAAATATTATTTGCTACAACATTAGGTATAGTTGTAAGTAAAAAAAAAAAGGTCAAAGACAAAGCTATTCGGGTTCTTGTGAGTATATACACTTCACTGCCGATGTGGGGGGGCGCCACCTAAAATCTTGCCTAGGGCGCCAGATTGGTTAGGGCCGGGCCTGCATACTATACATTACCTTTTGCACTATATTAATTTATATTATTATGTGTTGTCAACTTTGTACTTTTTATGTCATTGCCTGAAATAAATAAATAAATGAAAAATGAAATGAATGATTTAGTTCCACAAACAGATACGCTAAAGGTCTTAAGTGTTGTACATGTGTTTAAATTCGATTTCTCATCTTTTGCTGAGGGAAAAAAAACTGTTGTACAATCTTGGGTGGCGGTTATAGGTTGCTTTGTGCATCATTTTAGTTCTTTGCAAACGCACCGAGTCATTGCATTCCAATATTAATGTAATAGTAAAGTCATTTAATTGATTTGTGATGATTATTTCCTTACCTGGTGAAGAGCGTCCGCCTGTTTGGGGCTGAGGTCTCCCAGCCTCCCGCTCATGTCTGCCCGCCTGAGGATGCTCGATAAGCTGCGACTTAAGAAGTGTGCGCCGTGCTGACACAGACCAGCCCTTGCTAATCGCAGCAGGCGGACTCCCGCCCCTGCGATGCTGGCTGGCGGCGACAGCCTCCACCGAGCAGGTGACTCGGAGGAGAGAGCAGCAAGGTCCGGAGAGGAAACGTAAACATGACTCCTCGTAGAGCAGCTGACGGCGCCGAAGAGTACAAACGCGTCAAGAGGACGACCCGGCTCCTATGCTCTTGTCGGTTCTCAATTAAAACGATACATTCACGCCATATTTGGTCATATAATGACTGGTAGCGACTTATATGTAAAAACTGGCTGGTAAAACACATTTATCTTGCCAAGTTCTCGGCAATTAGTGTTTAAATAGGCGCAATTTACGGCTTCAAAAAAATGTAGGCCTCAAGCCAAACTCGACACATTTTTCAGTCACTTACACGCGGAATTGACGAAGAAAAAGAGCCACGGTAGGAGGTGGCCAGTGGGTATTGTTACACGGGTCAAAAATGTACGTGACCTAAAAACGATTGGAAAGAAAATATATATTTTTTAAAGAATAAGCGTTTTTGGCGCCCATGCCAGCGTCGTCGTTCCGTGGCGGAAGTGCGTCGCAGCGTTGGCGAAACCGGAAGTGCGAGGCGGAACTGTCTTGAGGCGTTGCCACCGTGGCTTTTTTTTCCGATGTGACGTCAGGTCAGCAAGCGCGAGGTATGAAAATAATATCCCATAAATAAATAAATAAATAAATAAAATACAATAATAATAATATCCCAAACCTCTACCTCTAACAACCAAAAAGCTGTGAAAACGACGATGCTGTGTTCCAAATTTAAATTATTTACTGAAATTGTGTGAGCCTATGGCTTTGCACTTTGTTATATATATATATATATATATATATATATATATATATATATATATATATATATATATATATATATATATATATATATATATATATATATATATATATATGTATATATATATATATATATATATATGTATATATATATATATATATATATATATATACATATATATATATATATATATATATATATATATATACATATATATATATATATATATATATATATATATATATATATATATATATATATATATATATATGTGTATATATATATATATATATATATATATATATATATATATATATATATGTCTTAATAAGGTTATCCAAAAAATAGTGCTCGATACCGTAGTAGAGCGCAATATATGTATGTGTGGGGAAAAAAAATCACAAGACTATTTCATCTCTACAGGCCTGTTGCATGAGGGGGGTACCCTCAATCGTGAGGAGACGTCAATCTCCTGACGATTGAGGGTACCCCCCTCATGAAACAGGCCTGTAGAGATGAAATAGTCTTGTGATTTTTTTCCCCCACACATACATATATATATATATATATATATATATACATATATATATATATATATATATATATATATATATATATATATATATATATATATATATATATATATATATATATATATATATAACCCCTGGCGCTGTTTTTGTAGTTATTTAGATTTTTATTTGTCAACTGTTTGTAAATGTTGCAATTTATAAATAAAGGTTTATAAAATTCAAAAAAATAAAAATAATAATAATAATAATATCCGAAACTTTTAAATTATTTACTGAACTTGTGTGAGCCTTTGCGCTTTGTTATATATATATACAGGCCCTAACCAATCTGGCGCCCTAGGCAAGATTTTAGGTGGCGCCCCCCCCCCACATCGGCAGTGAAGTGTATATACTCACAAGAAACCGAATAGCTTTGTCTTTGACTTTTTTTTTTTACTTACAACTATACCTAATATATAAAGGGGTGGAAAAGTGACTATTACCTGCAGGGCAAACATGAGCTAACCAGAAGGCAATAACAATGTAAACAAAAAACACCTGCTTAAAAGATCTAATACAAACATTTATATGCACGTACAACACTTAGAACTTTTAGCATATCAGTATGTGGAATTAAATTATGGAATGGATTAAGTAAAGAAGTTAAAAATTGTACTGATATGATCCAGTTTAAGAGGTTGTTCAAAATAATAGTGCTTACAGAGTACAAAGAAGAAGAATTATGAGAAATACTTTCAACCTTATTGAAAATAAGATATTCTTCATCTCAGTATGTTAATAATGACTGAATTAATTAATTAATTACAGGGATGTTGTAACAAATAATATTTCTATTAAATAGGCTTTACTTTGCATTTTAATTAACGTGGGATTATTTTTTGTATTTAGAAATAATATTACCAACTTTTTCTTCTTTTTTTTATCTCCAACATTTGTGGCACTGGCGTGGCGCCCCCTGATGGACGGCGCCCTTAGCATTTGCCTATACGGCCTATGCCACGGGCCGGCCCTGTATATATATATATATATATATATATATATATATATATATATATATATATATATATATATATATATAGGGTATATACATATATATATATGTGTGTGTGTATATATATATATATATATATATATATTTTTTTTTTACCAACTTCCGATCCATCCGTCAATTTTAAGCTTTTATTACTTTTTTATGTTTTTGTTTTATACCTTTTTGTCAAATAAAACGTAGTTTTTTTATATGTCAAACACACAATATATGCAATGTTTTCCTGCCCAAAAAATGTCAAAGTGTAATATTTGATGTGAAGCAATAAGTCAATAATTCATACCACATTGATTTTGATTCATTATTATCTATTAACAATGACAGTTTTAAAGAAAAAAAAACCCCACTAAAATTATTGGGAATCCAAAAAGTTCCCACTGATAAAAACGTTAAAATAAGTCATAATTTTTTTTTTCAACTTCTGATCTATCCGTCAATTTTAAGCTTTTATTACTTTTTTATGTTTTTGTTTTATACCTTTTTGTCAAATAAAACGTAGTTTTTTATGTCAAACACACAAAATATGCAATGTTTTCCTGCCCAAAAAATGTCAAAGTGTAATATTTGATGTGAAGCAATAAGTCAATAATTCATACCAACATTGATTTTGATTCATTATTATTTATTAACAATGACAGTTTTAAAGAAAAAAAACCCCACTAAAATTATTGGGAATCCAAAAAGTTCCCACTGATAAAAATGTTAAAATAAGTCATCTTTTTTTTTTCAACTTCCGCTCTATCCGTCAATTTTAAGCTTTTATTACTTTTTTATGTTTTTGTTTTATACCTTTTTGTCAAATAAAACGTCGTTTTTTTATATGTCAAACACACAAAATATGCAATGTTTTCCTGCCCCAAAAATGTCAAAGTGGAATATTTGATGTGAAGCAATAAGTCAATAATTCATACCAACATTGATTATGATTCATTATTATTTATTAACAATGACAGTTTTAAAGAAAAAAAACCCACTAAAATTATTGGGAATCCAAAAAGTTCCCACTGATAAAAACATTAAAATAAGTAATTTTTTTTTCAACATCCGATCTTTCCGTCAATTTTAAGCTTTTATTACTTTTTTATGTTTTTGTTTTATACCTTTTTGTCAAATAAAACGTAGTTTTTTATATGTCAAACACACAAAATATGCAATGTTTTCCTGCCCAAAAAATGTCAAAGTGTAATATTTGATGTGAAGCAATAAGTCAATAATTCATACCAACATTGATTTTGATTCATTATTATTTATTAACAATGACCGTTTTAAAGAAAAAAAACCCCACTAAAATTATTGGGAATCCAAAAAGTTCCCACTGATAAAAACGTTAAAATAAGTATTTTTTTTTTCAACTTCCGATCTTTTATTACTTTTTTATGTTTTTGTTTTATACCTTTTTGTCAAATAAAACGTAGTTTTTATATGTCAAACACACAAAATATGCAATGTTTTCCTGCCCAAAAAATGTCAAAGTGGAATATTTGATGTGAAGCAATAAGTCAATAATTCATACCAACATTGATTTTGATTCATTATTATTTATTAACAATGACAGTTTAAAAAAAAAAAAACCACTAAAATTATTGGGAATCCAAAAAGTTCCCACTGATAAAAACGTTAAAATAAGTCTTTTTTTTTTTTTTTTCAATTTCCGATCTATCCGTCAATTTTAAGCTTTTATTTTTTTTTTATGTTTTTGTTTTATACCTTTTTGTCAAATAAAACATAGTTTTTTATATGTCAAACGCACAAAATATGCAATGTTTTCCTGCCGAAAAAATGTCAAAGTGTAATATTTGATGTGAAGCAATAAGTCAATAATTCATACCCACATTGATTTTGATTCATTATTATTTATTAACAATGACAGTTTTAAAGAAAAAAAACCCCACTAAAATTATTGGGAATCCAAAAAGTTCCCACTGATAAAAACGTTAAAATAAGTTTTTTTTTTTTTTCAACTTCCGATCTATCCGTCAATTTTAAGCTTTTGATACTTTTTTATGTTTTTGTTTTATACCTTTTTGTCAAATAAAACTTCGTTTTTTATGTCAAACACACAAAATATGCAATGTTTCCCCCAAAAAATGTCAAAGTGGAATATTTGATGTGAAGCAATAAGTCAATAATTCATACCAACATTGATTTTGATTCATTATTATTTATTAACATGACAGTTTTAAAGGAAAACAAAACACAAAAATGATTGGGAATCAAAAAGTACCCATTCAAAATGTTAAAATAAGTCTTGTTTTTTTTCTTTTTCTTTTTTTTAACCATAAGCTTAAGTCAACTTCCGATCTATCCGTCAATTTTAAGCTTTTATTACTTTTTTATGTTTTTGTTTTATACCTTTTTGTCAAATAAAACGTAGTTTTTTATGTCAAACACACAAAATATGCAATGTTTTCCTGCCCAAAAAATGTCAAAGTGGAATATTTAATGTGAACTAATTGGAGCCTTAAATATGTCAATAATTCATAACAACATTGATTTTGATTCATTATTATTTACTAACAATGACAGTTTTAAAGAAAAAAAAAACCCACTAAAATTATTGGGCATCCAAAAAGTACCCACTGAAAATGTTAAAATAAGTCATTATTTTTTTATTTTTTTTACCATAAGCTTAAGGCAACTTCCGATCCATCCGTCAATTTTAAGCTTGTATTACTTTTTTATGTTTTATGTTTTATACCTTTTTGTCGAATAAAACTTAGTTTTTTTATGTCAAACACACAAAATATGCAATGTTTTCCCCCAAAAAATGTCAAAGTGGAATATTTGATGTGAAGCAATAAGTCAATAATTCATACCAACATTGATTTTGATTCATTATTATTTATTAACAATGACAGTTTTAAAGAAAAAAAAAAACACTAAAATTATTGGGAATCCAAAAAGTTCCCACTGATAAAAACGTTAAAATAAGTATTTTTTTTTTCAACTTCCGATCAATCCGTCAATTTTAAGCTTTTATTACTTTTTTATGTTTTATACCTTTTTGTCGAATAACACTTAGTTTTTTATGTCAAACACACAAATTATGCAATGTTTTCCCCCCAAAAATGTCAAAGTGGAATATTTGATGTGAAGCAATAAGTCAATAATTCATACCAACATTGATTTTGATTCATTATTATTTATTAACAATGACGGTTTTAAAGAAAAAAAAAACACTAAAATGATTGGGAATCCAAAAAGTACCCACTGATAAAAACGTTAAAATATGTTGTTGTTTTTTCAACTTCCGATCTATCCGTCAATTTTAAGCTTTTATTACTTTTTTATGTTTTTTGTGTTATACCTTTTTGTCAAATAAAACTTAGTTTTTTTATATGTCAAACACACAAAATATGCAATGTTTTCCCCCCAAAAATGTCAAAGTGTAATATTTGATGTGAAGCAATTAGTCAATAATTCATACCAACATTGATTTTGATTCATTATTATTTATTAACAATGACAGTTTTAAAGAAAAAAAACCCACTAAAATTATTGGGAATCCAAAAAGTTCCCACTGATAAAAACGTTAAAATAAGTTTTTTTTTTCCAACTTCCGATCTATCCGTCAATTTTAAGCTTTTATGACTTTTTTATGTTTTTTGTTTTATACCTTTTTGTCAAATAAAACGTTGTTTTTTTTATATGTCAAACACACAAAATATGCAATGTTTTCCTGCCCAAAAAATGTCAAAGTGTAATATTTGATGTGAAGCAATAAGTCAATAATTCATACCAACATTGATTTTGATTCATTATTATTTATTAACAATGACGGTTTTAAAGAAAAAAAAAACACTAAAATGATTGGGAATCCAAAAAGTACCCACTGATAAAAACGTTAAAATATGTTTGTTTTTTTTCAACTTCCGATCTATCCGTCAATTTTAAGCTTTTATTACTTTTTTATGTTTTTTGTGTTATACCTTTTTGTCAAATAAAACTTAGTTTTTTTATATGTCAAACACACAAAATATGCAATGTTTTCCCCCCAAAAATGTCAAAGTGGAATATTTGATGTGAAGCAATAAGTCAATAATTCATACCAACATTGATTTTGATTCATTATTATTTATTAACAATGACAGTTTTAAAGAAAAGAAACCCCACTAAAATTATTGGGAATCCAAAAAGTTCCCACTGATAAAAATGTTAAAATAAGTTGTTTTTTTTCAACTTCCGATCTATCCGTCAATTTTAAGCTTTTATTACTTTTTTATGTTTTTGTTTTATACCTTTTTGTCAAATAAAACGTCGTTTTTTTATATGTCAAACACACAAAATATGCAATGTTTTCCTGCCTAAAAAATGTCAAAGTGTAATATTTGATTTGAAGCAATAAGTCAATAATTCATGCCACATTGATTTTGATTCATTATTATTTATTAACAATGACAGTTTTAAAGAAAAAAAAACCCACTAAAATTATTGGGAATCCAAAAAGTTCCCACTGATAAAAACGTTAAAATAAGTCATAATTTTTTTTTTCAACTTCCGAGCTATCCGTCAATTTTAAGCTTTTATTACTTTTTTATGTTTTTTGTTTTATACCTTTTTGTCGAATAAAACTTAGTTTTTTTATGTCAAACACACAAAATATGCAATGTTTTCCCCCAAAAAATGTCAAAGTGGAATATTTGATGTGAAGCAATAAGTCAATAATTCATACCAACATTGATTTTGATTCATTATTATTTATTAACAATAACAGTTTTAAAGAAGAAAAAAAAACACTAAAATTATTGGGAATCCAAAAAGTTCCCACTGATAAAAATGTTAAAATAAGTATTTTTTTTTTCAACTTCCGATCCATCCGCCAATTTTAAGCTTTTATTACTTTTTTATGTTTTTTGTTTTATACCTTTTTGTCAAATAAAACGTAGTTTTTTTTATATGTCAAACACACAAAATATGCAATGTTTTCCTGCCTAAAAAATGTCAAAGTGTAATATTTGATGTGAAGCAATAAGTCAATAATTCATACCAACATTGATTTTGATTCATTATTATTTATTAACAATGACAGTTTTAAAGAAAGAAAAAAACCACTAAAATTATTGGGAATCCAAAAAGTTCCCACTGATAAAAACGTTAAAATAAGTCCTCTTTTTTTTTTTTTCAACTTCCGATCTATCCGTCAATTTGAATCTTTTATTACTTTTTTATGTTTTATGTTTTATACATTTTTGTCAAGTAAAACTTAGTTTTTTATGTCAAACACACAAAATATGCAATGTTTTCCCCCAAAAAATGTCAAAGTGTAATATTTGATGTGAAGCAATAAGTCAATAATTCATACCAACATTGATTTTGATTCATTATTATTTATTAACAATGACAGTTTTAAAGAAAAACCCCCACTAAAATTATTGGGAATCCAAAAAGTTCCCACTGATAAAAACGTTAAAATAAGTCATAATTTTTTTTTTCAATTTCCGATCTATCCGTCAATTTTAAGCTTTTATTACTTTTTTATGTTTTTGTTTTATACCTTTTTGTCAAATAAAACGTAGTTTTTTTATATGTCAAACACACAAAATATGCAATGTTTTCCTGCCCAAAAAATGTCAAAGTGTAATATTTGATGTGAAGCAATAAGTCAATAATTCTTACCAACATTGATTTTGATTCATTATTATTTATTAGCAATGACAGTTTTAAAGAAAAAAAAAACCCACTAAAATTATTGGGGATCCAAAAAGTTCCCACTGATAAAAACGTTAAAATAAGTAGGTTTTTTTCAACTTCTGATCTATCCGTCAATTTTAAGCTTTTATTACTTTTCAATGTTTTTGTTTTATACCTTTTTGTCAAATAAAACATAGTTTTTTATGTCAAACACACAAAATATGCAATGTTTTCCCCCAAAAAATGTCAAAGTGGAATATTTGATGTGAAGCAATAAGTCAATAATTCATACCAACATTGATTTTGATTCATTATTATTTATTAACAATGACAGTTTTAAAGAAAAAAAAACCACTAAAATTATTGGGAATCCAAAAAGTTCCCACTGATAAAAACGGTAAAATAAGTCATCTTTTTTTTTTCAACTTCCGATCTATCCGACAATTTTAAGCTTTTATTACTTTTTTATGTTTTTGTTTTATACCTTTTCGTCAAATAAAACTTAGTTTTTTATGTCAAACACACAAAATATGCAATGTTTTCCCCCCACAAATGTCAAAGTGGAATATTTGATGTGAAGCAATAAGTCAATAATTCATACCAACATTGATTTTGATTCATTATTATTTATTAACAATGACAGTTTTAAAGAAAAAAACCCCCACTAAAATTATTGGGCATCCAAAAAGTACCCACTAAAATCTTAAAATAAGTCATAATTTTTTTTCTTTTTTTACCATAATCTTAAGGCAACTTCCGATCCATGCGTCAATTTTAAGCTTTTATTACTTTTTTATGTTTTATGTTTTATACCTTTTTGTCAAATAAAACGTAGTTTTTTATGTCAAACGCACAAAATATGCAATGTTTTCCCCCAAAAAATGTCAAAGTGTAATATTTGATGTGAAGCAATAAGTCAATAATTCATACCAACATTGATTTTGATTCATTATTATTTATTAACAATGACAGTTTTGAAGAAAAAAACCCCCACTAAAATGATTGGGAATCCAAAATGTTCCCACTGATAAAAACGTTAAAATAAGTCATAATTTTTTTTTTCAACTTCCGATCTATCCGTCAATTTTAAGCTTTTATGACTTTTTAATGTTTTTTGTTTTATACCTTTTTGTCAAATAAAACTTAGTTTTTTATGTCAAACACACAAAATATGCAATGTTTTCCCCCCAAAAAATGTCAAAGTGGAATATTTGATGTGAAGCAATAAGTCAATAATTCATACCAACATTGATTTTGATTCATTATTATTTATTAACAATGACAGTTTTAAAGAAAAAAAAACTCACTAAAATTATTGGGAATCCAAAAATTTCCCACTGATAAAAACGTTAAAATAAGTTGTTTTTTTTTTTCAACTTCCGATCTATCCGTCAATTTTAAGCTTTTATTACTTTTCAATGTTTTTGTTTTATACCTTTTTGTCAAATAAAACGTAGTTTTTTATATGTCAAACACACAAAATATGCAATGTTTTCCTGCCCAAAAATGTCAAAGTGTAATATTTGATGTAAAGCAATAAGTCAATAATTCATACCCACATTGATTTTGATTCATTATTATTTATTAACAATGACAGTTTTAAAGAAAAAAAACCCCCCACTAAAATTATTGGGAATCCAAAAATTTCCCACTGATAAAAACGTTAAAATAAGTCATAATTTTTTTTTTCAACTTCCGATCTATCCGTCAATTTTAAGCTTTTATTACTTTTTTATGTTTTTTGTTTTATACCTTTTTGTCAAATAAAACGTAGTTTTTATATGTCAAACACACAAAATATGCAATGTTTTCCTGCCAAAAAAAATGTCAAAGTGGAATATTTAATGTGAACTAATTGGAGCCTTAAATATGTCAATAATTCATAACAACATTGATTTTGATTCATTATTATTTATTAACAATGACAGTTTTAAAGAAGAAAAAAAAAACCACTAAAATTATTGGGCATCCAAAAAGTACCCACTGAAAATGTTAAAATAAGTCATTATTTTTTTTCTTTTTTTACCATAAGCTTAAGGCAACTTCCGATCTATTCGTCAATTTTAAGCTTTTATTACTTTTTTATGTTTTTTGTTTTATACCTTTTTGTCAAATAAAACTTAGTTTTTTATGTCAAACACACAAAATATGCAATGTTTTCCCCCAAAAAATGTCAAAGTGTAATATTTGATGTGAAGCAATAAGTCAATAATTCATACCAACATTGATTTTGATTCATTATTATTTATTAACAATGACAGTTTTGAAGAAGAAAAAACCCACTAAAATTATTGGGAATCCAAAAAGTTCCCACTGATAAAAACGTTAAAATAAGTCATACATTTTTTTTCAACTTCCGATCTATCCGTCAATTTTAAGCTTTTATTACTTTTTTATGTTTTTGTTTTATACCTTTTTGTCAAATAAAACTTAGTTTTTTTTATATGTCAAACACACAAAATATGCAATGTTTTCCTGCCCAAAAAATGTCAAAGTGGAATATTTGATGTGAAGCAATAAGTCAATAATTCATACCAACATTGATTTTGATTCATTATTATTTATTAACAATGACAGTTTTAAAGAAAAAAAAACCCACTAAAATTATTGGGAATCCAAAAAGTTCCCACTGATAAAAACGTTAAAATAAGTCATAATTTTTTTTTTCAACTTCTGATCTATCCGTCAATTTTAAGCTTTTATTACTTTTTTATGTTTTTGTTTTATACCTTTTTGTCAAATAAAACGTAGTTTTTTATGTCAAACACACAAAATATGCAATGTTTTCCTGCCAAAAAAATGTCAAAGTGTAATATTTGATGTGAAGCAATAAGTCAATAATTCATACCAACATTGATTTTGATTCATTATTATTTATTAACAATGACAGTTTTAAAGAAAAAAAACCCCACTAAAATTATTGGGAATCCAAAAAGTTCCCACTCATAAAAACGTTAAAATAAGTCATAATTTTTTTTTTCAACTTCCGAGCTATCCGTCAATTTTAAGCTTTTATTACTTTTTTATGTTTTTTGTTTTATACCTTTTTGTCAAATAAAACATAGTTTTTTATATGTCAAACGCACAAAATATGCAATGTTTTCCTGCCCAAAAAATGTCAAAGTGTAATATTTGATGTGAAGCAATAAGTCAATAATTCATATCAACATTGATTTTGATTCATTATTATTTATTAACATGACAGTTTTAAAGGAAAACAAAACACAAAAATGATTGGGAATCCAAAAAGTACCCATTCAAAATGTTAAAATAAGTCTTCTTTTTTTTTTAACCTTAAGCTTAAGTCAACTTCCGATCTATCAATCAATTTTAAGCTTTTATTACTTTTCAATGTTTTCGTTTTATACCTTTTTGTCAAATAAAACTTAGTTTTTTTATGTCAAACACACAAAATATGCAATGTTTTCCTGCCCAAAAAAATGTCAAAGTGTAATATTTAATGTGAACTAATTGTAGCCTTAAATATGTCAATAATTCATACCAACATCGATTTTGATTCATTATTATTTTTTGAGCGATGCCAGTCTGTGTTATTATTACTTATCATATGTCACCTTTTTGCACTTTTATTCCACTTAATTCTGTGTTTATTAAATATAATGTGAGATGTATTTCCATGAGTGAAAGGACTGTGGGAGTCCACTTTGACCGAGGTCTATTTCTTGCCTTCTTCCACCTTCTTCTTCGGGTCTTGGTCCTGCGGCACTTCCGGCTCCTTCTGGGCTCCCTCCTTCTTCTTGACCATGGCCTTGGCCGCCTCCTTGCCCGTGGTCTTCAGGACGGCCTTGATGCCCAGATTGTCGATGTTGTGCGCCGTCACGACCACGTTGGTGGCCGACCGCAGCGCCGTGTCGGTGGCCTGGCCCGCGTCGTCGCCGTACCTTTTGGCCCCGGGAGTGGTCAAAGGTTTTCAGAGGGTTTTATGGGACGCCAACACCCGACATGAGCTTGAGCAGAAACCCCGACAAGACAAACACCTCCAGACTAATCAAGCGTTATTGGAGCCAAAAAAGAGCAAGAGTCAGCAAGTGTTTGCCTTGCGTAACAGCTTCTTTAAGCCCCGAAACCTGAAAAGACAGGAAGTGTCCCAGAGAGGAAGTGACCCATGAGCAAGGCAGGAGAGGTGGGGGCGTGTTACTCACTTGTACGTCACCGTTTGCACCGTCTCCGACGACACGCTCCTGCCGATGAGCTTGGCGCTGGTCTCCAGACTGGTCCACACGGTGTTGAAACCTGGTGGGGGTTTTTTTGTCAAAGACTACAGTCAGCCTTTTTATGTACTTCCTGTCACGTCCATATTTGGGCACGAGGACATGTTAGGGGTACTGGGAACTGATGTGACCATGAACCTGGTCAAAATATTAAAATATATATATATATATATATATATATATATATATATATATATATATATATATATATATATATATATATATATATATATATACGTGTATATATATTGTCGGAGGCAGATATTTACATATATCCGAATTTAAGTTGTACTTCTTCCATTTCTTTGTCATATTTGAAAACAGCTGGTGTTTTCCATTTCTTCTCTTGATGCTCTGTCAGCAAGTATACTGTGTGTGTTAACCTTGAGTTCTTTGGAATGTATTATGGCTAGGGAGACGTTGTGCAATTTATAGTTAAATTAACGTTTTATAGTTCTGTTATTGACGTTTTATAGTTGTTATGTTAACGTTTTATAGTTTTTATGTTGTTATAGTTTTATAGTTGCTGTGTAATTAACGTTTAATAGTTTCTATGTTAACGTTTTATAGTTGAGTTAACGTTTTATAGTTGTTATGTTATTAACATTTTATAGTTGTTATGTTATAAACATTTTATAGTTGTTATGTTAAGGTTTATAGCTTTTGTTATTATCGTTTTATAGTTATGTTAACATTTTATAGTTTTTATGTTAACGTTAATAGTTTTTATGTTATTAACGTTTTACAGTTATGTTATTAACGTTTTATAGTTGTTATGTTATTAACGTTTTGTAGTTGTTATGTTAACGTTTTAGAGTTTTAATGTTATTAACGTTTTATAGTTATGTTAACGTTTTATAGTTTTTATGTTATTAACGTTTTATAGTTATGTGAATGTTTTATAGTTTTATGTTATTGTCGTTTTATAGTTGTTATGTTATTAACCTTTAATAGTTTTTATGTTAACGTTTAATAGTTTTTAGTTTTTATCTTATAGTGATGTTATTAACGTTTTATAGTTGTTATGGTAACGGTTTATAGTTATGTTAACGTTTTATAGTTTTTATATTATTATCGTTTTATAGTTGTTATGTTATTAACAATTTATAGTTATGTTAGCGTTTTATAGTTATGTTATTAACGGTTTATAGTTATGTTAACGATTTATAGTTTTTATATTATTATCATTTTATAGTTGTTATGTTATTAACAATTTATAGTTATGTTAACGTTTTATAGTTCTGTTATTAACGTTTTATAGTTATGTTAACGTTTTATAGTTTTGATGTTATTAACGTTTTATAGTTGTTATGTTAACGTTTTATAGTTTTTATGTTATTAACATTTTAGAGTTATGTGTACGTTTAGTAGTAATGCTATTAATATTTTATAGTTTTTATTGTAACGTTTTATAGTTGTTATTTTATTAACATTTTATAGTTTTTATGTTAATGTTTTATAGTTTTTATGTTATTAAAATTTTATAGTTGTTGTGTTATTAATGTTTGAAAGTTTTTATGTTATTAACTTTGTAAAAGTTTTATGTTGTTAATGTGTTACACTGTTTATGTTATTATTGTGTTATTATTCATAACCAGCCCAACTATTAGTGTTTATGTTATTCATGTGTTATTATGTTTATGTTATTAATGTGTTATAGTGTTAATGTTATTAATGTGTTATAGTGTTTATGTTATCAATGTGTTATAGTGTTTATGTTATTAATGTGTTATAGTGTTTATGTTATTAATGTGTTATAGTGTTTATGTTATCAATGTGTTATAGTGTATATGTTATTAATGTGTTACAGTGTTTATGTTATTAATGTGTTATAGTGTTTATGTTATAGTGTTTATGTTATTAATGTGTTATAGTGTTTATGTTATTAATGTGTTATTATTCATAACCAGACTTCTACACAAAGGTTAGTGCTGCATTGAAGTTTGATTTAAATATTTTCAATGATTGTGTGGATTTGTGAGATGGAAACAAAAGAAGTCACCATGTAAGCTGCTGAGGGCCACAAATTTGGCCCCCTCCATATTAGACGGCTCCCCCTCTTTGCCCTTCATGGACTCCGGGATCATCTTGGAGCCGTGCTTCTTCAGGTGAGGGGCCACCTTCTCCGCCAGGTGTTCCGCCACCGTGCTCACGCCATCCACTGCCCATCGACAACACGTGTGTGAAGGTCATGGTGAGAACTTGGCCAGGGTTCTGACCACCTACCTAGGAACTGACCACGTACCTAGGAACTGACCATGTACCTAGGAACTGACCACGTACCTAGGAACTGACCACATACCTAGGAACTGACCACATACCTAGGTATTGACCACGTACCTAAGAACTGACCACATACCTAGGAACTGACCACATACCTAGGAACTGACCACATACCTAGGAACTGACCATCTACCGAGGAACTGACCTCGTACCTAAGAACTGACCTCGTACCTAGGAACTGACCACCTACCTAAGAACTGACCATGTACCTAGGAACTGACCACGTACCTAAGAACTGACCACGTACCTAAGAACTGACCACGTACCTAGGAACTGACCACATACCTAATAACTGACCCCGTACCTAAGAACTGACTACGTACCTAAGAACTGACCACATACCTAGGAACTGACCACATACCAAGGAACTGACTACATACCTAGGAACTGACAACTTACCTAGGAACTGACCACGTACCTAAGAACTGACCACATACCTAGGAACTGACCACATACCTAAGAACTGACCATCTACCTAGGAACTGACTACATACCTAGGAACTGACCACATACCTAGAAACTGACCACATACCTAGGAACTGACCATCTACCTAGGAACTGACCACATACCTAGAAACTGACCACATACCTAGGAACTGACCACGTACCTAGGAACTGACCATGTACCTAGGAACTGACCACGTACCTAGGAACTGACCACGTACCTAGGAACTGACCACCTACCTAGGAACTGACTACATACCTAAGAACTGACCACGTACCTAATAACTGACCACATACCTAAGAACTGACTATGTACCTAAGAACTGACCACAAACATAGGAACTGACTACATACCTAGGAACTGACCACTTACCTGAGAACTGACCACGTACCTAACAGTGACCACATACCTAGGAACTGACCACGTACCTAGGAACTGACCACCTACCTAATAACTGACCACCTACCTAATAACTGACCACGTACCTAAGAACTGACTACGTACCTTAGAACTGACTACATACCTAGGAACTGACCACGTACCTAGGAACTGACTACATACCTAGGAACTGACCACATACCTAATAACTGACCACCTACCTAATAACTGACCACGTACCTAAGAACTGACTACGTACCTTAGAACTGACTACATACCTAGGAACTGACCACGTACCTAGGAACTGACTACATACCTAGGAACTGACCACATACCTAATAACTGACCACGTACCTAAGAACTGACTACGTACCTAAGAACTGACCACATACCTAGGAACTGACTACTTACCTAGGAACTGACCACATACCTAGGAACTGACCATCTACCTAGGAACTGACCACATACCTAGGAACTGACCATCTACCTAGGAACTGACCACATACCTAGGAACTGACCACATACCTAGGAACTGACCATCTACCTAGGAACTGACCACATACCTAGAAACTGACCACATACCTAGGAACTGACCACATACCTAGGAACTGACTACGTACCTAGGAACTGACCATGTACTTAGGAACTGACCGCGTACCTAGGAACTGACCACGTACCTAGGAACTGACCACATACCTAGGAACTGACCACGTACCTAAGAACTGACCACATACCTAGGAACTGACCACGTACCTAAAAAGTGACGACGTACCTAGGAACTGACCACCTACCTAGGAACTGACCACGTACCTAGGAACTGACCATGTACCTAGGAACTGACCACATACCTAGGAACTGACCACGTACCTAGGAACTGACCACATACCTAGGAACTGACCACGTACCTAAGAACTGACCACATACCTAGGAACTGACCACGTACCTAAAAAGTGACGACGTACCTAGGAACTGACCATCTACCGAGGAACTGACCTCGTACCTAAGAACTGACCTCGTACCTAAGAACTGACCACCTACCTAAGAACTGACCATGTACCTAGGAACTGACCACGTACCTAAGAACTGACCATCTACCTAGGAACTGACTACATACCTAGGAACTGACCACATACCTAATAACTGACCCCGTACCTAAGAACTGACTACGTACCTAAGAACTGACCACATACCCAGGAACTGACTACATACCTAGGAACTGACCACGTACCTAGGAACTGACCACCTACCTAATAACTGACCACCTACCTAATAACTGACCACGTACCTAAGAACTGACTACGTACCTAAGAACTGACTACATACCTAGGAACTGACTACATACCTAGGAACTGACCACTTACCTAGGAACTGACCACATACCTAGGAACTGACTACGTACCTAGGAACTGACCACGTACCTAGGAACTGACCACATACCTAGGAACTGATCACATACCTAGGAAGTGACCACCTACTTAGGAACTGACCATCTACCTAGGAACTGACCACCTACCTAGAAACTGACCACATACCTAGGAACTGACCACATACCTAGGAACTGACCACTTACCTAGGAACTGACCACATACCTAGGAACTGACTACGTACCTAGGAACTGACCAAGTACCTAGGAACTGACCACATACCTAGGAACTGACCACGTACCTAGGAACTGACCACATACATAGGAACTGACTACATACCTAGGAACTGACCACTTACCTAGGAACTGACCACATACCTAGGAACTGACTACGTACCTAGGAACTGACCAAGTACCTAGGAACTGACCACATACCTAGGAACTGACCACGTACCTAGGAACTGACCACTTACCTAGGAACTGACCACGTACCTAGGAACTGACCACATACCTAGAAACTGACCACATACCCAGAAACTGACTACATACCTAGGAACTGACCACCTACCTAGGAACTGACCACGTACCTAGGAACTGACCATGTACCTAGGAACTGACCACGTACCCAAGAAGTGACGACGTATCTAGGAACTGACCATCTACCTAGGAACTGACCTCGTACCTAGGAACTGACCACCTACCGAAGAACTGACCATGTACTTAGGAACTGACCACGTACCTAAGAACTGACCACGTACCTAAGAACTGACCACCTACCTAGGAACTGACTACATTCCTAGGAACTGACCACATACCTAATAACTGACCACGTACCTAAGAACTGACTACGTACCTAAGAACGGACCACATACCTAGGAACTGACTACATACCTAGGAACTGACCACTTACCTAAGAACTGACCACGTACCTAAGCACTGACCAAATACCTAGGAACACACTACATACCTAGGAACTGACCACGTACCTAGGAACTGACCACCTACCTAAGAACTGACCACCAACCTAATAACTGACCACGTACCTAAGAACTGACTACGTACCTAAGAACTGACTACATACCTAGGAACTGTCCTCGTACCTAGGAACTGACCACCTACCTAAGAACTGACCATGTACCTAGGAACTGACCATGTATCTAAGAACTGACCACGTACCTAAGAACTGACCACCTACCTAGGAACTGACTACATACCTAGGAACTGACCACGTACCTAATAACTGACCACATACCTAAGAACTGACTATGTACCTAAGAACTGACCACAAACCTAGGAACTGACCACGTACCTAGGAACTGACCACCTACCTAATAACTGACCACCTACCTAATAACTGACCACGTACCTAAGAACTGACTACGTACCTTAGAACTGACTACATACCTAGGAACTGACCACGTACCTAGGAACTGACTACATACCTAGGAACTGACCACATACCTAATAACTGACCACGTACCTAAGAACTGACTACGTACCTAAGAACTGACCACATACCTAGGAACTGACTACTTACCTAGGAACTGACCACATACCTAGGAACTGACCATCTACCTAGGAACTGACCACATACCTAGGAACTGACCATGTACCTAGGAACTGACCACATACCTAGGAACTGACCACATACCTAGGAACTGACCATCTACCTAGGAACTGACCACATACCTAGAAACTGACCACATACCTAGGAACTGACCACATACCTAGGAACTGACTACGTACCTAGGAACTGACCACGTACCTAGGAACTGACCACATACCTAGGAACTGACCACGTACCTAAGAACTGACCACATACCTAGGAACTGACCACGTACCTAAAAAGTGACGACGTACCTAGGAACTGACCACCTACCTAGGAACTGACCACGTACCTAGGAACTGACCATGTACCTAGGAACTGACCACGTACCTAGGAACTGACCACGTACCTAGGAACTGACCACATACCTAGGAACTGACCACGTACCTAAGAACTGACCACATACCTAAGAACTGACCACGTACCTAAAAAGTGACGACGTACCTAGGAACTGACCATCTACCGAGGAACTGACCTCGTACCTAAGAACTGACCTCGTACCTAAGAACTGACCACCTACCTAAGAACTGACCATGTACCTAGGAACTGACCACGTACCTAAGAACTGACCACCTACCTAGGAACTGACTACATACCTAGGAACTGACCACATACCTAATAACTGACCCCGTACCTAAGAACTGACTACGTACCTAAGAACTGACCACATACCCAGGAACTGACTACATACCTAGGAACTGACCACGTACCTAGGAACTGACCACCTACCTAATAACTGACCACCTACCTAATAACTGACCACGTACCTAAGAACTGACTACGTACCTAAGAACTGACTACATACCTAGGAACTGACTACATACCTAGGAACTGACCACTTACCTAGGAACTGACCACATACCTAGGAACTGACTACGTACCTAGGAACTGACCACGTACCTAGGAACTGACCACATACCTAGGAACTGATCACATACCTAGGAAGTGACCACCTACTTAGGAACTGACCATCTACCTAGGAACTGACCACCTACCTAGAAACTGACCACATACCTAGGAACTGACCACATACCTAGGAACTGACCACTTACCTAGGAACTGACCACATACCTAGGAACTGACTATGTACCTAGGAACTGACCAAGTACCTAGGAACTGACCACATACCTAGGAACTGACCACGTACCTAGGAACTGACCACATACATAGGAACTGACTACATACCTAGGAACTGACCACTTACCTAGGAACTGACCACGTACCTAGGAACTGACCACATACCTACAAACTGACTACATACCTAGGAACTGACCACTTACCTAGGAACTGACCACATACCTAGAAACTGACTACATACCTAGGAACTGACCACGTACCTAAGAAGTGACGACGTACCTAGGAACTGACCATCTACCTAAGAACTGACCACCTACCTAAGAACTGACCATGTACATAGGAACTGACCACGTACCTAAGAACTGACCACGTACCTAAGAACTGACCACCTACCTAGGAAC
Organism: Nerophis lumbriciformis; assembly: GCF_033978685.3. NCBI lineage: Eukaryota > Metazoa > Chordata > Actinopteri > Syngnathiformes > Syngnathidae > Nerophis > Nerophis lumbriciformis. The sequence goes on along the minus strand of NC_084584.2, from coordinate 5,253,089 downwards.
TGACTACATACCTTGGAACTGACCACATACCTAATAACTGACCCCGTACCTAAGAACTGACTACGTACCTAAAAACTGACCACGTACCTAAGAACTGACCACGTACCTAGGAACTGACCACATACATAGGAACTGACTACATACCTAGGAACTGACCACGTACCTAGGAACTGACCACCTACCTAAGAACTGACCACCTACCTAATAACTGACCACGTACCTAAGAACTGACTACATACCTAGGAACTGACCACTTACCTAGGAACTGACCACATACCTAGGAACTGACCACATACCTAGGAACTGACCACTTACCTAGGAACTGACCACATACCTAGGAACTGACTACGTACCTAGGAACTGACCACCTACCTAAGAACTGACCATGTACCTAGGAACTGACCACATACCTAATAACTGACCCCGTACCTAAGAACTGACTACGTACCTAAGAACTGACCACATACCTAGGAACTGACTACATACCTAGGAACTGACCACTTACCTAAGAACTGACCACGTACCTAAGAACTGACCACATACCTAGGAACTGACTACATACCTAGGAACTGACCATGTACCTAGGAACTGACCACCTACCTAATAACTGACCACGTACCTAAGAACTGACCATGTACCTAAGAACTGACCACATACCTAGGAACTGACCACATACCTAGGAACTGACCATCTACCTAGGAACTGACCACATACCTAGGAACTGACCACATACCTAGAAACTGACCACATCCCTAAGAACTGACCAAATACCTAGGAACTGACTACATACCTAGGAACTGACCACATACCTAGGAACTGACCACATACCTAGAAACTGACCACATACCTAAGAACTGACCACGTACCTAAGAACTGACCACATACCTAAGAACTGACCACGTACCTAAGAACTGACCACGTACCTAAGAACTGACCACGTACCTAGGAACTGACTGACGCGCTTGGTGACCTCTGTGGCCTGTTTGGCCACGTGCAGGCTCCTTGAGAGGTGCGGGCTGACCTCGGAGGGCGTGTCCTCGGGCGAGAGGCGGGCCCGGATCTTCAGCGCCCCCTGGCTGATGACCCTGGAGGTGGCCTCCGCCCCTCTGACCACCTCCTTACCCAACACGGTGGCTCCTGCAGAGAAGAAGATGTCAGTGGATGGCGCCCTCTAGTGAGCCTTTTGTAAAACCTGCTAATATTTGAGTATGATTAGCTTTATAGAATTATAGTACTATAGTATAGTATACAAAATTGATACTGTTGGTCACCGGTATCAAATTTTCAGGTATCGGGAATTGGTACCGTATCGGTTCAAATATGAACAGTCGCCATCTCTACAATTAACATTTCTTAATATGCACAAAAGTATACAAAATTGATACTGTTGAGGACCAGTATTGGGAATTGGCACAAATTGATACTGCTGGGTACCAGTATCGACATCTAAGGTATCAGGAATTCGGCACCGTATCGGTTCAAATGTGAACAGTTGCCATCCCTACAATTAACATTTATTAATACGCACAAAAGTAAACAAAATTGATACTGTTGGGTACCAGTATCGATTCTCAGGTATCAGGACTTGGCACCGTATCAGTTCAAATGTGACCAGTCGCCATCCCTACTATCAACATTTATTGATACACACAAAAGTAAACAAAATTGATACTGGTGCGTTCCAGTATCAGGAATTGGCACCGTATCGGTTCAAATGTGAACAGTTGCTATCCCTACTATTAATATTTATTAATGCGCACAAAAGTATACAAAATTGATACTCTTGAATACCAGTATCGGGAATTGGCACCGTATCGGTTCAAATGTGAACAGGCGCAATTAACATTTATTAATGCGCACAAAAGTATAAAAAAATTGACACTGTTGGGTACCAGTATCGATTCTCAGGTATCGGAAATTGGCCCCGTATTGGTTCAAATATAGCCATCTCTACAATTAAATGTATTAATGTGGACAAAAGTATACAAAATTGATACTGTTGAGTACCAGTATCGATTCTCAGGTATCGGGAATTGGCCCCGTATTGGTTCGAATGTGAACAGTAGACATCTGTACAATTAACATTTATTAATGTGCACAAAAGTAAACAAAATTGATACTGTTGAGTACCAGTATCGGGAATTGGCACCGTATCGATTCAAATGTGAACAGGAGCAAATAACATTTATTAATGTGCACAAAAGTATACAAAATGTATACTGTTGGGTACCAGTATCGATTCTCTGATATCGGGAATTGGCCCTGTATTGGTTCAAATGTAGCCATCGCTACAATTAAATGTATTAATGTGCACAAAAGTATACAAAATTGATACTGTTGAGTACCAGTATCGATTCTCAGGTATTGGAAATTGGCCCCGTATTGGTTCAGATGTAGCCATCCCTACAATTAAATGCATTAATGCGCACAAAATTATACAACATTGATACTGTTGGGTACCAGTATCGATTCTCAGGTATCGGGAATTGAAACCGTGTTGGTTCAAATGTCGCCATCCCTACCATTAACATTTATTAATGTGCACAAAAGTATACAAAATTGATACTGTTGGGTACCAGTATCGATTCTCAGGTATTGGGAATTGGCACTGTATCGGTTCAAATATGAACAGTCGCCATCCCTATAATTAACATTTATTAATGCGCACAAAAGTATACAAAATTGATACTGTTGAGTACCAGTATTGGGAATTAGCACAAATTGATACTGCTGGGTACCAGTATCTACATCTAAGGTATCAGGAATTGGCACCGTATCGGTTCAAATGTAAAGAGTGGCCATCCGTACTATTAACATTTAATTAATATGCACAAAAGTATACAAAATTGATACTGTTGGGTGCCAGTATCGATTCTCAGTTATCGGGAATTGGCCCCGTATTGGTTAAAATGTAGCCATCTCAACAGTTACATGTATTAACGTGCAAAAAAGTATACAAAATTGATACTGTTGAGTACCAGTATCGATTCTCAGGTATCGGTAATTGGCCCCGTATCGGTTCAAATGCCGCTATGCCTACTATTAACATTTGTTAATGCAAATTAAAGTATACGAAATTGATACTGTTGAGTACCAGTATCGATTCTCAGGTATCGGGAATTGGCCCTGTATTGGTTCAAATGTGAACAGTAGACATCTGTACAATTAACATTTATTAATGTGCACAAAAGTACACAAAATTGATACTGTCGAGTACCAGTATCGATTCTCAGGTATCGGGAATTGGCCCCGTATCGGTTCAAATGCCGCTATGCCTACTATTAACATTTGTTAATGCAAACTAAAGTATACGAAATTGATACTGTTGAGTACCAGTATCGATTCTCAGGTATCGGGAATTGGCCCTGTATTGGTTCAAATGTGAACAGTAGACATCTGTACAATTAACATTTATTAATGTGCACAAAAGTAAACAAAATTGATACTGTTGAGTACCAGTATCGGGAATTGGCACCGTATCGATTCAAATGTGAACAGGAGCAATTAACATTTATTAATACGCACAAAAGTATACAAAATGTATACTGTTGGGTACCAGTATCGATTCTCTGGTATCGGGAATTGGCCCTGTATTGGTTCAAATGTAGCCATCTCTACAATTAAATGTATTAATGTGCACAAAAGTATACAAAATTGATACTGTTGAGGACCAGTATTGGGAATTGGCACAAATTGATACTGCTGGGTACAAGTATCTACATCTAAGGTATCAGGAATTGGCACCGTATCGGTTCAAATGTGAACAGTTGCCATCCCTACAATTAACATTTATTAATACGCACAAAAGTATACAAAATTGATACTGTTGGGCACTGGTATCGATTTTCAGGTATAGGGAATTGGCACCGTATTGCTTCAAATGTAGCCATCTCTACAATTAAATGTATTAATGTGCACAAAAGTATACAAAATTGATACTGTTGAGTACCAGTATCGATTTTCAGGTATCGGGAATTGTCACCGTATCGGTTCAAATATGAACAGTTGCCATCTCTACAATTAACATGTATTAATATGCACAAAAGTATACAAAATTGATCCTATTGAGTACCAGTATTGGGAATTGGCACAAATTGATACTGCTGGGTACCAGTATCTACATCTAAGGTATCAGGAATTCGGCACCGTATCGGTTCAAATGTGAACAGTTGCCATCCCTACAATTAACATTTATTAATACGCACAAAAGTATACAAAATTGATACTGTTGGGCACCGGTATCAATTTTCAGGTATAGGGAATTGGCACCGTATTGCTTCAAATGTAGCCATCTCTACAATTAAATGTATTAATGTGCACAAAAGTATACAAAATTGATACTGTTGAGTACCAGTATTGGGAATTGGCACAAATTGATACTGCTGGGTACCAGTATCGACATCTAAGGTATCAGGAATTGACACCGTATCGGTTCAAATGTGAACAGTTGCATCCCTACTATTAACATTTATTAATACGCACAAAAGTATACAAAATTGATACTGTTGGGCACCGGTATCGATTTTCAGGTATAGGGAATTGGCACCGTATCGGTTCAAATATGAACAGTCGCTATCCCTACAATTAACATTTATTAATGCGCACAAAAGTATACAAAATTGATACTGTTGAGGACCAGTGTTGGGAATTGGCACAAATTGATAATGCTGGGTACTAGTATCTACATCTAATGTATCAGGAATTGGCACCGTATCGGTTCAAATGTGAACAGTTGCCATCACCATAATTAACTTTTATTAATACGCACAAAAGTATACAAAATTGATACTGTTGGGTGCCAGTATCGATTCTCAGGTATCGGGAATTGGCACCGTATTGCTTCAAATGTAGCCATCTCTACAATTAAATGTATTAATGTGCACAAAAGTATACAAAATTGATACTGTTGAGTACCAGTATTGAGAATTGGCACAAATTGATACTGCTGGGTACCAGTATCTAGATCTAAGGTATCCGGAATTCGGCACCGTATCGGTTCAAATGTGAACAGTTGCCATCCCTACAATTAACATTTATTAATACGCACAAAAGTATACAAAATTGATACTGTTGGGTGCCAGTATCGATTCTCAGGTATCAGAACTTGGCACCGTATCAGTTCAAATGTGACCAGTCGCCATCCTTACTATTAACATTTATTGATACACACAAAAGCAAACAAAATTGATACTGTTGCGTTCCAGTATCGGGAATTGGCACCGTATCGGTTCAAATGTGAACAGGAGCGATTAACATTTATTAATGCGCACAAAAGTATAAAAAATTGATACTGTTGGGTACCAGTATCGATTCTCAGGTATCGGAAATTGGCCCCGTATCGGTTAAAATGTAGCCATCTCTACAATTAAATGTATTAATGTGCACAAAAGTATACAAAATTTATACTGTTGAGTACCAGTATCGATTTTCAGGTATCGGGAACTGGCACTGTATCGGTTCAAATGTGAACAGTAGCCATCTGTACAATTAACATTTATTAATGTGCACAAAAGTAAACAAAATTGATACTGTTAAATACCAGTATCGATTCTGAGGTATTGGGAATTGGCCCCGTATTGGTTCAAATGTGAACAGTAGACATCTGTACAATTAACATTTATTAATGTGCACAAAAGTAAACAAAATTGATACTGTTGAGTACCAGTATCGGGAATTGGCACCGTATCGATTCAAATGTGAACAGGAGCAATTAACATTTATTAATGTGCACAAAAGTATACAAAATGTATACTGTTGGGTACCAGTATCGATTCTCTGGTATCGGGAATTGACCCTGTATTGGTTCAAATGTAGCCATCTTTACAATTAAATGTATTAATGCGCACAAAAGTATACAACATTGATACTGTTGGGTACCAGTATCGATTCTCAGGTATCAGGAATTGGAACCGTATTGGTTCAAATGTCGCCATCCCTACAATAATCATTTATTAATGTGCACAAAAGTATACAAAATTGATACTGTTGGGTACCAGTATCGATTCTCAGGTATTGGGAATTGGCACTGTATCGGTTCAAATATGAACAGTCGCCATCCCCACAATTAACATTTATTAATGCGCACAAAAGTATACAAAGTTGATACTGTTGAGTACCAGTATTGGGAATTAGCACAAATTGATACTGCTGGGTACCAGTATCTACATCTAAGGTATCAGGAATTGGCACCGTATCGGTTCAAATGTGAACAGTTGCCATCCCCATAATTAACATTTATTAATACGCACAAAAGTATACAAAATTGATACTTTTGGGTGCCAGTATCGATTCTCAGGTATCGGGACTTGGCACCGTATCAGTTCAAATGTGACCAGTCGCCATCCCTACTTTTAACATTTATTGATACACACAAAAGTAAACAAAATTGATACTGTTGCGTTCCAGTATCGGGAATTGGCACCGTATCGGTTCAAATGTGAACAGGAGCGATTAACATTTATTAATGCGCACAAAAGTATAAAAAATTGATACTGTTGGGTACCAGTATCGATTCTCAGGTATCGGAAATTGGCCCCGTATCGGTTAAAATGTAGCCATCTCTACAATTAAATGTATTAATGTGCACAAAAGTATACAAAATTTATACTGTTGAGTACCAGTATCGATTTTCAGGTATCGGGAACTGGCACTGTATCGGTTCAAATGTGAACAGTAGCCATCTGTACAATTAACATTTATTAATGTGCACAAAAGTAAACAAAATTGATACTGTTAAATACCAGTATCGATTCTGAGGTATTGGGAATTGGCCCCGTATTGGTTCAAATGTGAACAGTAGACATCTGTACAATTAACATTTATTAATGTGCACAAAAGTAAACAAAATTGATACTGTTGAGTACCAGTATCGGGAATTGGCACCGTATCGATTCAAATGTGAACAGGAGCAATTAACATTTATTAATGTGCACAAAAGTATACAAAATGTATACTGTTGGGTACCAGTATCGATTCTCTGGTATCGGGAATTGGCCCTGTATTGGTTCAAATGTAGCCATCTTTACAATTAAATATGTGCAGAAGTATACAACATTGATACTGTTGGGTACCAGTATCGGGAATTGGCAGCGTATCGGTTCAAATGTCATCCCTCGTGTTAGCTGGGTCAAAGGTCATGAGGGTGTGTGTGTGAAATCTCACCTGACAAGATCCCCCCGCCCATCTTCTCACTCCAGGTGGGCAGCGGTGCTTTGTCCCTCACCGTCGCCCCCGGCAACATGACCTGGGGGCCCAGGGGCACCGTCTCACTCAGGCTGATGACCTCTGACCCCACGCCCTCCGGACTCTGCGGGGATCACAGGTCAAGTGTGTGTGTGTGTGTGTGTGTGTGTGTGTGTGTGTGTGTGCTGACCTGCACTTTGAAGTCAGTGAGCTGCTTGATGAGGTCATGGAACATGTCTGTCTCAGCAGCAGGAAGCTGGGAGGACAAGACCACGCCCACAAATGCACCTGACACAGGTGCTAAAGTGTCAGGGAACATGAAGACGTCAGAGGGGGCCAGCAGCACCGGCATGGAGGGGCTGAGGGAGTACAACCAGCCACACACCTGGACCACACACACTTCCTGTTAGCTTGCTACCTGACTACTTCCTGTTGGAATGCTACCTGAGTACTTCCTGTTTGCTTGCTACCTGAGTACTTCCTGTTAGCTTGCTACCAAACATGCTACCTGACTACTTCCTATTAGCATGCTACCTGACTACTTCCTGTTAGCATGCTACCTGACTACTTCCTGTTGGAATGCTACCTGAGTACTTCCTGTTAGCTTGCTACCAAACATGCTACCTGACTACTTCCTATTAGCATGCTACATAACTACTTCCTGTTAGAATGCTACCTGAGTATTTCCTGTTTGCTTTCTACCTGAGTACTTCCTGTTAGCTTGCTACCAAACATGCTACCTGACTACTTCCTGTTAGCATGCTACCTGACTACTTCCTGTTAGAATGCTACCTGAGTACTTCCTGTTAAATTGCTACCAAACATGCTACCTGACTACTTCCTATTAGCATGCTACCTGACTACTTTCTGTTAGAATGCTACCTGAGTACTTCCTGTTAGCTTGCTACTTGAGTACTTCCTGTTAGCTTGCTACCAAACATGCTACCTGACTACTTCCTGTTAGAATTCTACCTGAGTACTTCCTGTTAGCTTGCTACCTGAGTACTTCCTGGTAGCTTGCTACCAAACATGCTACCTGACTACTTCCTGTTAGAATGCTACCTGAGTACTTCCTGTTAGCTTGCTACCTGAGTACTTCCTGTTAGCTTGCTACCAAACATGCTACCTGACTACTTCCTGTTAGAATTCTACCTGAGTACTTCCTGTTAGCTTGCTACCTGAGTACTTCCTGGTAGCTTGCTACCAAACATGCTACCTGACTACTTCCTGTTAGAATGCTACCTGAGTACTTCCTGTTAGCTTGCTACCTGAGTACTTCCTGTTAGCTTGCTACCAAACATGCTACCTGACTACTTCCTGTTAGAATTCTACCTGAGTACTTCCTGTTAGCTTGCTACCTGAGTACTTCCTGGTAGCTTGCTACCAAACATGCTACCTGACTACTTCCTGTTAGAATGCTACCTGGGTACTTCCTGTTAGCTTGCTACCAAACATGCTACCTGACTACTTCCTATTAGCATGCTACCTGACTACTTCCTGTTAGAATGCTACCTGAGTACTTCCTATTTGCTTGCTACCTGAGTACTTCCTGTTAGCTTGCTACCAAACATGCTACCTGACTACTTCCTGTTAGAATGCTACCTGAGTATTTCCTGTTTACTTTCTACCTGAGTACTTCCTGTTAGCTTGCTACCAAACATGCTACCTGACTACTTCCTGTTAGCATGCTACCTGACTACTTCCTGTTAGAATGCTACCCGAGTACTTCCTGTTAGCTTGCTACCTGAGTACTTCCTGTTAGCTTGCTACCAAACATGCTACCTGACTACTTCCTGTTAGCATGCTACCTGACTACTTCCTGTTGGAATGCTACCTGAGTACTTCCTGTTTGCTTGCTACCTGAGTACTTCCTGTTAGCTTGCTACCAAACATGCTACCTGACTACTTCCTATTAGCATGCTACCTGACTACTTCCTGTTAGCATGCTACCTGACTACTTCCTGTTGGAATGCTACCTGAGTACTTCCTGTTAGCTTGCTACCAAACATGCTACCTGACTACTTCCTATTAGCATGCTACATAACTACTTCCTGTTAGAATGCTACCTGAGTATTTCCTGTTTGCTTTCTACCTGAGTACTTCCTGTTAGCTTGCTACCAAACATGCTACCTGACTACTTCCTGTTAGCATGCTACCTGACTACTTCCTGTTAGAATGCTACCTGAGTACTTCCTGTTAAATTGCTACCAAACATGCTACCTGACTACTTCCTATTAGCATGCTACCTGACTACTTTCTGTTAGAATGCTACCTGAGTACTTCCTGTTAGCTTGCTACTTGAGTACTTCCTGTTAGCTTGCTACCAAACATGCTACCTGACTACTTCCTGTTAGAATTCTACCTGAGTACTTCCTGTTAGCTTGCTACCTGAGTACTTCCTGGTAGCTTGCTACCAAACATGCTACCTGACTACTTCCTGTTAGAATGCTACCTGAGTACTTCCTGTTAGCTTGCTACCTGAGTACTTCCTGTTAGCTTGCTACCAAACATGCTACCTGACTACTTCCTGTTAGAATTCTACCTGAGTACTTCCTGTTAGCTTGCTACCTGAGTACTTCCTGGTAGCTTGCTACCAAACATGCTACCTGACTACTTCCTGTTAGAATGCTACCTGGGTACTTCCTGTTAGCTTGCTACCAAACATGCTACCTGACTACTTCCTATTAGCATGCTACCTGACTACTTCCTGTTAGAATGCTACCTGAGTACTTCCTATTTGCTTGCTACCTGAGTACTTCCTGTTAGCTTGCTACCAAACATGCTACCTGACTACTTCCTGTTAGAATGCTACCTGAGTATTTCCTGTTTACTTTCTACCTGAGTACTTCCTGTTAGCTTGCTACCAAACATGCTACCTGACTACTTCCTGTTAGCATGCTACCTGACTACTTCCTGTTAGAATGCTACCCGAGTACTTCCTGTTAGCTTGCTACCTGAGTACTTCCTGTTAGCTTGCTACCAAACATGCTACCTGACTACTTCCTGTTAGCATGCTACCTGACTACTTCCTGTTGGAATGCTACCTGAGTACTTCCTGTTTGCTTGCTACCTGAGTACTTCCTGTTAGCTTGCTACCAAACATGCTACCTGACTACTTCCTATTAGCATGCTACCTGACTACTTCCTGTTAGCATGCTACCTGACTACTTCCTGTTGGAATGCTACCTGAGTACTTCCTGTTAGCTTGCTACCAAACATGCTACCTGACTACTTCCTATTAGCATGCTACATGACTACTTCCTGTTAGAATGCTACCTGAGTATTTCCTGTTTGCTTTCTACCTGAGTACTTCCTGTTAGCTTGCTACCAAACATGCTACCTGACTACTTCCTGTTAGCATGCTACCTGACTACTTCCTGTTAGAATGCTACCTGAGTACTTCCTGTTAAATTGCTACCAAACATGCTACCTGACTACTTCCTATTAGCATGCTACCTGACTACTTTCTGTTAGAATGCTACCTGAGTACTTCCTGTTAGCTTGCTACTTGAGTACTTCCTGTTAGCTTGCTACCAAACATGCTACCTGACTACTTCCTGTTAGAATTCTACCTGAGTACTTCCTGTTAGCTTGCTACCTGAGTACTTCCTGGTAGCTTGCTACCAAACATGCTACCTGACTACTTCCTGTTAGAATGCTACCTGAGTACTTCCTGTTAGCTTGCTACCTGAGTACTTCCTGTTAGCTTGCTACCAAACATGCTACCTGACTACTTCCTGTTAGAATTCTACCTGAGTACTTCCTGTTAGCTTGCTACCTGAGTACTTCCTGGTAGCTTGCTACCAAACATGCTACCTGACTACTTCCTGTTAGAATGCTACCTGGGTACTTCCTGTTAGCTTGCTACCAAACATGCTACCTGACTACTTCCTATTAGCATGCTACCTGACTACTTCCTGTTAGAATGCTACCTGAGTACTTCCTATTTGCTTGCTACCTGAGTACTTCCTGTTAGCTTGCTACCAAACATGCTACCTGACTACTTCCTGTTAGCATGTTACCTGACTACTTCCTGTTAGAATGCTACCTGAGTACTTCCTGTTTGCTTGCTACCTGAGTACTTCCTGTTGGCTTGCTACCAAACATGCTACCTGACTACTTCCTGTTAGCATGCTACCTGACTACTTCCTGTTCATTAGTGTATGTAAGAGCATTTCAGTAGTGTTTATAAGAGTGTTTCAGTAGTGTATGTAAGAGCATTTCAGTAGTGTTTATAAGAGTGTTTCAGTAGTGTTTATAAGAGCATTTCAGTAGTGTTTATAAGAGTGTTTCAGTAGTGTATGTAAGAGTGTTTCAGTAGTGTTTATAAGAGTGTTTCAGTAGTGTATGTAAGAGCGTTTCAGTAGTGTTTATAAGAGTGTTTCAGTAGTGTTTATAAGAGTGTTTCAGTAGTGTTTATAAGAGTGTTTCAGTAGTGTATGTAAGAGCATTTCAGTAGTGTTTATAAGAGTGTTTCAGTAGTGTTTATAAGAGCATTTCAGTAGTGTTTATAAGAGTGTTTCAGTAGTGTATGTAAGAGTGTTTCAGTAGTGTTTATAAGAGTGTTTCAGTCGTGTTTATAAGAGTGTTTCAGTAGTGTATGTAAGAGCGTTTCAGTAGTGTATATAAGAGTGTTTCAGTAGTGTTTATAAGAGTGTTTCAGTAGTGTATGTAAGAGCGTTTAAGTAGTGTTTATAAGAGTGTTTCAGTAGTGTTTATAAGAGTGTTTCAGTAGTGTTTGTAAGAGCGTTTCAGTAGTGTTTATAAGAGCGTTTCAGTAGTGTTTATAAGAGTGTTTCAGTAGTGTATGTAAGAGTGTTTCAGTAGTGTTTATAAGAGCGTTTCAGTAGTGTTTATAAGATCGTTTCAGTAGTGTATGTAAGAGCATTTCAGTAGTGTTTATAAGAGTGTTTCAGTAGTGTTTATAAGAGGATTTCAGTAGTGTTTATAAGAGCGTTTCAATAGTGTTTATAAGAGTGTTTCAGTAGTGTTTATAAGAGTGTTTCAGTAGTGTATGTAAGAGTGTTTCAGTAGTGTTTATAAGAGTGTTTCAGTAGTGTTTATAAGAGTGTTTCAGTAGTGTTTATAAGAGTGTTTCAGTAGTGTTTATAAGAGTCTTTCAGTAGTGTTTATAAGAGTGTTTCAGTAGTGTTTATAAGAGTGTTTCAGTAGTGTTTATAAGAGCGTTTCAGTAGTGTTTATAAGAGCGTTTTAGTAGTGTTTATAAGAGCATTTCAGTAGTGTTTATAAGAGTGTTTCAGTAGTGTTTATAAGAGTGTTTCAGTAGTGTTATAAGAGTGTTTCAGTAGTGTTTATAAGAGAGTTTCAGTAGTGTTTATAAGAGTGTTTCAGTAGTGTTTATAAGAGTGTTTCAGTGGTGTTTATTAGAGTGTTTCAATAGGGTTTATAAGAGTGTTTCAGTAGTGTTTATAAGAGTGTTTCAGTAGTGTTTATAAGAGGATTTCAGTAGTGTTTATAAGAGAGTTTCAGTAGTGTTTATAAGAGTATTTCAGTAGTGTTATAAGAGTGTTTCAGTAGTGTTTATAAGAGAGTTTCAGTAGTGTTTATAAGAGTGTTTCAGTAGTGTTTATAAGAGAGTTTCAGTAGTGTTTATAAGAGTGTTTCAGTAGTGTTTATAAGAGTGTTTCAGTAGTGTTTATTAGAGTGTTTCAATAGGGTTTATAAGAGTGTTTCAGTAGTGTTCATAAGAGTGTTTCAGTAGTGTTTATAAGAGTGTTTCAGTAGTGTTTATAAGAGTGTTTCAGTAGTGTTTATAAGAGTCTTTCAGTAGTGTTTATAAGAGTGTTTCAGTAGTGTTTATAAGAGTGTTTCAGTAGTGTTTATAAGAGCGTTTCAGTAGTGTTTATAAGAGCGTTTTAGTAGTGTTTATAAGAGCATTTCAGTAGTGTTTATAAGAGGATTTCAGTAGTGTTTATAAAAGTGTTTCAATAGGGTTTATAAGAGTGTTTCAGTAGTGTTTATAAGAGGATTTCAGTAGTGTTTATAAGAGTGTTTCAGTAGTGTTTATAAGAGTGTTTCAGTAGTGTTATAAGAGTGTTTCAGTAGTGTTTATAAGAGTGTTTCAGTAGTGTTTATAAGAGAGTTTCAGTAGTGTTTATAACAGTGTTTCAGTAGTGTTTATAAGAGAGTTTCAGTAGTGTTTATAAGAGTGTTTCAGTAGTGTTTATAAGAGTGTTTCAGTAGTGTTTATTAGAGTGTTTCAATAGGGTTTATAAGAGTGTTTCAGTAGTGTTTATAAGAGTGTTTCAGTAGTGTTTATAAGAGGATTTCAGTAGTGTTTATAAGAGAGTTTCAGTAGTGTTTATAAGAGTATTTCAGTAGTGTTATAAGAGTGTTTCAGTAGTGTTTATAAGAGAGTTTCAGTAGTGTTTATAAGAGTGTTTCAGTAGTGTTTATAAGAGTGTTTCAGTAGTGTTTATTAGAGTGTTTCAATAGGGTTTATAAGAGTGTTTCAGTAGTGTTTATAAGAGTGTTTCAGTAGTGTTTATAAGAAGATTTCAGTAGTGTTTATAAGAGTGTTTCAGTAGTGTTTATAAGAGTGTTTCAGTAGTGTTTATAAGAGTGTTTCAGTAGTGTTTATTAGAGTGTTTCAATAGGGTTTATAAGAGTGTTTCAGTAGTGTTTACAAGAGTGTTTCAGTAGTGTTTATAAGAGTATTTCAGTAGTGTTATAAGAGTGTTTCAGTAGTGTTTATAAGAGTGTTTCAGTAGTGTTTATAAGAAGATTTCAGTAGTGTTTATAAGAGTGTTTCAGTAGTGTTTATAAGAGTGTTTCAGTAGTGTTTATAAGAGTGTTTCAGTAGTGTTTATTAGAGTGTTTCAATAGGGTTTATAAGAGTGTTTCAGTAGTGTTTACAAGAGTGTTTCAGTAGTGTTTATAAGAGTATTTCAGTAGTGTTATAAGAGTGTTTCAGTAGTGTTTATAAGAGTGTTTCAGTAGTGTTTATAAGAAGATTTCAGTAGTGTTTATAAGAGTGTTTCAGTAGTGTTTATAAGAGTGTTTCAGTAGTGTTTATAAGAGTGTTTCAGTAGTGTTTATTAGAGTGTTTCAATAGGGTTTATAAGAGTGTTTCAGTAGTGTTTACAAGAGTGTTTCAGTAGTGTTTATAAGAGTATTTCAGTAGTGTTATAAGAGTGTTTCAGTAGTGTTTATAAGAGTGTTTCAGTAGTGTTTATAAGAGTGTTTCAGTAGTGTTTATAAGAGTGTTTCAGTAGTGTTTATAAGAGAGTTTCAGTAGTGTTTATGAGAGCGTTTCAGTAGTGTTTATAAGAGCGTTTCAGTAGTGTTTATAAGAGCGTTTCAGTAGTGTTTATAAGAGTGTTTCAGTAGTGTTTATAAGAGCATTTCAGTAGTGTTTATAAGAAGATTTCAGTAGTGTTTATAAGAAGATTTCAGTAGTGTTTATAAGAGTGTTTCAGTAGGGTTTATAAGAGCGTTTCAGTAGTGTTTATAAGAGTGTTTCAGTAGTGTTTATAAGAGTATTTCAGTAGTGTTTATAAGAGAGTTTCAGTAGTGTTTATAAGAGCGTTTCAGTAGTGTTTATAAGAGCATTTCAGTAGTGTTTATAAGAGTGTTTCAGTAGTGTTTATAAGAGTGTTTCAGTAGTGTTATAAGAATGTTTCAGTAGTGTTTATAAGAGCGTTTCAGTAGTGTTTATAAGAGTGTTTCAGTAGTGTTTATAAGAGTGTTTCAGTAGTGTTTATAAGAGTGTTTCAGTAGTGTTATAAGAGTGTTTCAGTAGTGTTTATAAGAGTGTTTCAGTAGTGTTTATAAGAGCGTTTCAATAGTGTTTATAAGAGTGTTTCAGTAGTGTTTATAAGAGTGTTTCAGTAGTGTATGTAAGAGTGTTTCAGTAGTGTTTATAAGAGTGTTTCAGTAGTGTTTATTAGAGTGTTTCAATAGGGTTTATAAGAGTGTTTCAGTAGTGTTTATAAGAGTGTTTCAATAATGTTTATAAGAGTGTTTCAGTAGTGTTTATAAGAGTGTTTCAATAATGTTTATAAGAGTGTTTCAGTAGTGTTTATAAGAGTGTTTCAGTAGTGTTTATAAGAGTGTTTCAGTAGTGTTTATAAGAGAGTTTCAGTAGTGTTTATAAGAGTGTTTCAGTAGTGTTATAAGAATGTTTCAGTAGCGTTTATAAGAGCATTTCAGTAGTGTTTATAAGAGTGTTTCAGTAGTGTTTATAAGAGCGTTTCAGTAGTGTTTATAAGTGTGTGTCAGTAGTGTATGTAAGAGCATTTCAGTAGTGTTTATAAGTGTGTGTCAGTAGTGTATGTAAGAGCATTTCAGTAGTGTTTATAAGAGTGTTTCAGTAGGGTGTGTGAGAGAAACAGATTTCAGTTGTTTATGTGAGAGCATTTCAGTAGTGTACGTAAGAGCATTTCAGTAGTGTTTATAAGAGTGTTTCAGTAGTGTTTATAAGAGCATTTCAGTAGTGTTTATAAGAGTGTTTCAGTAGTGTTTATAAGAGTGTTTCAGTAGTGTATGTAAGAGCATTTCAGTAGTGTATATAAGAGTGTTTCAGTAGGGTATGTGAGAGAAAAACATTTCAGTTGTTTATGTGAGAGCATTTCAGTAGTGTACGTAAGAACATTTCAGTAGTGTTTATAAGAGTGTTTCAGTAGTGTTTATAAGAGTGTTTCAGTAGTGTTTATAAGAGTGTTTCAGTAGTGTATGTAAGAGCATTTCAGTAGTGTTTATAAGAGTGTTTCAGTAGTGTTTATAAGAGTGTTTCAGTAGTGTATGTAAGAGCATTTCAGTAGTGTTTATAAGAGTGTTTCAGTAGTGTTTATAAGAGTGTTTCAGTAGTGTATGTAAGAGCATTTCAGTAGTGTTTATAAGAGTGTTTCTGTAGTGTTTATAAGAGTGTTTCAGTAGTGTATGTAAGAGCGTTTCAGTAGTGTTTATAAAAGAAAAATATTTCAGTTGTTTATGTGAGAGCATTTCAGTAGTGTATGTAAGAGGTCATTGTGAATAATGTCCCTAACGGCCCCTCATAAGCACTCGTTGGATGGACTGGCTGAAAAGCAGACATGACGATTTTCGGGAGGGGTGTTGAAGTTTGGAAGATTCCCGGCAGGGATTAGCGCAAGTATGTGAATTAGCAATATATAATTGGCGGGCTTCATTTTAACAATTTAGTACAAATCTGTCAAATTACGATATTTTTCCGCTAAACGTTTCATGAAAATATCTGTAAATATAAATATAATGTCTTTGATCTTTATTTGCTTTACAATGTTTTACTTTTATTTTATGCTTTTCATTTGCCAGTAGATGACCGTTTTTTTTTTTTTACAGTGAGGACTTTCGATACGTGACGCCATCTTAGACCATACTTGCCAACCTTGAGACCTCCGATTTCGGGAGGTGGGGGGGTGGGGGGCGTGGTCGGGGGGTGGGGTGGGGGGCGTGTTTGGGGGCGTGGTTAAGATATATATATATATAAAAAATACTTGACTTTCAGTGAATTCTAGCTATATATTTTTTTTTTTTATCCATCCATCCATCCATTTTCTACCGCTTATTCCCTTTGGGGTCGCTGGAGCCTATCTCAGCTACAATCGGGCGGAAGGCGGGGTACACCCTGGACAAGTCGCCACCTCATCGCAGGGCTTTTTTTTTTTTTTTATTTAAATTTTTTTATTACATATATATATATATATATATATATATATATATATATATATATATATATATATATATATATATATATATATATAATAAATTATTATTTATGTATATATATATATATATATATATATATATACATAAATAGAAGAAATACTTGAATTTCAGTGTTCATTTATTTACACATTTACACACACATAACACTCATCTACTCATTGTTGAGTTAAGGGTTGAATTGTCCATCCTTGCTCTATTCTCTGTCACTATTTCAGAACACACACATTATACAAATATACATTATAAAATCAATAAGAAAACGGGAGCTCTAATTTGGGAGTCCGAATTAGGATCAGAAGTTCCTATGTAAACATTGCGCACTCACGTCGCCTTTGCACTGGATCCATTCACAAATACAAACTACAACTCACAAACACTTTAGAGTTAGGCTCCGCCATCAGAATGTGTACTTAAACTTATAAAGATCACATGGATATTATTCGGTGAGTTGATTCACCAAAACTAACCTGTTATACAGGAGGAAAAAGCACAGAAGGACGTTTCAATTGTTCACAGACTGGTCGCGCTCATCAGAATGACAAGACACTTCCGGTCTGCAGGTGATAGCCTCCAGCTCCACCTGAATTTCGGGAGATTTTCGGGAGAAAATTTGTTTTTCGGGGAGAGACGCTGAATTTCGGGAGTCTCCCGGAAAATCCGGGAGGGTTGGCAAGTATGGTCTTAGACACATGCTAATAACTTCGTCAGGCTCAGATTCCAGCGGGTCGGGTGCACAATGCCGGTCTCTGTGAGGTCGCGAGCCCTCCGGCGCCAACACAACAGAAACGCCGAGTCAACTGTTAGCGTCTCCATTGTGGTGAGCGCCGAACAAACGCCTCCTTTGTTGTGACCAATCACAATCCGGGAATAAACAAAGTGGAACTAGTTGAGATTCGGTTTTGTACTCACATCCAGAAAGACCGGCCCACCTTCGCCGGGCGGGTCCTGGGACTGGGCGTCGAAGGCCACGATGCGGAGGTAGCCGGGCTGGGAGAGGGCGCTCACCTCCCCGCCGGGCGCCACGAAGAACATCTGCACCCCCGAGGGGATCAGCAGCAGCTCGTTCTGGTTCTCCAGTTCGGCTCCTCTCCACTCCCCCTGTGCCGGGGTGCGTGCCAGACTGAGGTGTCCGTCTGCCGGCTGCGGGGTGTAGACCGGGGGCAGGGCCTGGGACTCGGCCTGGGGCTCGGACATGTCGGGCGGCGCTCTCCTGGCGGGGAGTGGCGGGAGTGTGTTGAGGGGGTGAATGGAGGGGTAGAGGTGCTGGAGGGGGGCGTGGGCGGGCACCAGCGGGTAGAGGCTGGGGGTGAGCTCCATGAGCAGGTGGCGCCTCTGGCCAGCAGGGGGCGCGTGCGAGGCGTCCAGGCCGGAGAGGTGGGTGCTGAAGGTGGCCAGGGTGCCCTGCATGCGCCTCTGCAGCTCCCTGGCACGGTCCCACAGGGGCCCCTGGTGTCGCGGCCCCAAGGTGGGCACCCCCAGCCCGTGCATGAGGTGCTGCTGGCCCTTCAGGTAGTACTCATTTGCCTTGGCCCGATCACCGCCCTCCTCCAGGGACACGCCCCGACTCAGGCACTGGAAGGCCAACTCGTACTGGTCCTTGATCAGCAGCAGCTCTGCTGGCTCACTCATGCTGACACAAAACATACCAGCATTTAGTACTACTACTAGTATTTACTACTACTACTAGAATTTAGTACTACTACTAGTATTTACTACTACTACTAGAATTTAGTACTACTACTAGTATTTAGTACTACTACAGTGTACTACTACTGTGTACTTCTACTGTGTACTACATACCAGCATTTAGTACTACTACTAGTATTTAGTACTACTACTGTGTACTACTACTGTGTACTTCTACTGTGTACTACATACTAGCATTTAGTACTACTACTAGTATTTAGTACTACTACTGTGTACTACTACTGTGTACTTCTACTGTGTACTACATACTAGCATTTAGTACTACTACTAGTATTTAGTACTACTACAGTGTACTACTACTGTGTACTTCTACTGTGTACTACATACCAGCATTTAGTACTACTACTAGTATTTATTACTACTACTGTGTACTACTACTGTGTACTTCTACTGTGTACTACATACTAGCATTTAGTACTACTACTAGTATTTACTACTACTACAAGTATTTATTACTACTACTAGTATTTATTACTACTACTAGTATTTATTACTACTACTAGTATTTAGTACTACTACTAGAATTTAGTACTACTACTACGTTTTTATTACTACTGTGTACTACATACTAGTATTTAGTACTACTACTAGTATTTATTACTACTACTACGTTTGTATTACTACTACTGTGTACTGTACTACTACTGTGTACTACATACTAGCATTTAGTACTACTACTAGTATTTATTACTACTACTAGTATTTATTACGACTACTAGTATTTAGTACTACTACTGTGTACTACTACTGTGTACTTCTACTGTGTACTACATACTAGCATTTAGTACTACTACTGGTATTTAGTACTACTACTAGTATTTATTACTACTACTAGTATTTAGTACTACTACTAGTATTTATTACTACTACTGTGTACTACTACTACTGTGTACTACATACTAGCATTTACTACTACTACAAGTATTTATTACTACTACTAGTATTTATTACTACTACTAGTATTTATTACTACTACTAGTATTTAGTACTACTACTAGAATTTAGTACTACTACTACGTTTGTATTACTACTGTGTACTACATACTAGTATTTAGTACTACTACTAGTATTTAGTACTACTACTACGTTTGTATTACTACTACTGTGTACTACTACTGTGTACTACATACTAGCATTTAGTACTACTACTAGTATTTAGTACTACTACTAGTATTTATTACTACTACTACGTTTGTATTACTACTACTGTGTACTACTACTGTGTACTACTACTGTGTACTACATACTAGCATTTAGTACTACTACTAGTATTTATTACTACTACTACTACATTTGTATTACTACTACTGTTTACTACTACTGTGTACTACTACTGTGTACTACATACTAGCATTTATTACTACTACAAGTATTTATTACTACTACTAGTATTTATTACTACTACTATGTTTGTATTAGTACTACTGTGTACTACTACTGTGTACTACATACTAGTATTTATTACTACTACTGCTGTGTACTTCTACTGTGTACTACTACTGTGTATTACATACATGTATTTATTACTACTACTGTGTACTACTACTGTGTACTTCTACTGTGTACTACATACATGTATTTAGTACTACTACTGTGTACTACTACTGTGTACTACATACTAGCATTTATTACTACTACTGTGTACTACATACATGTATTTAGTACTACTACTGTGTACTACTACTGTGTACTACATACTAGCATTTATTACTACTACAAGTATTTATTACTACTACTAGTATTTATTACTACTACTACGTTTGTATTAGTACTACTGTGTACTACATACTAGCATTTAGTACTACTACTAGTATTTATTACTACTACTGCTGTGTACTTCTACTGTGTACTACTACTGTGTATTACATACATGTATTTATTACTACTACTGTGTACTACTACTGTGTACTACATACTAGTATTTATTACTACTACTGCTGTGTACTTCTACTGTGTACTACTACTGTGTATTACATACATGTATTTATTACTACTACTGTGTACTACTACTGTGTACTTCTACTGTGTACTACATACATGTATTTATTACTACTACTGTGTACTACCACTGCGTACTTCTACTGTATACTACATACATGTATTTATTACTACTACTGTGTACTACCACTGTGTACTTCTACTGTATACTACATACATGTATTTATTACTACTACTGTGTACTACATGCTAGTATTTATTACTCCTACTGTGTACTACTACTGTGTACTACATACTATTATTTATTACTCCTACTGTGTACTACTACTGTGTACTACATGCTAGTATTTATTACTCCTACTGTGTACTACTACTGTGTACTACATACTATTATTTATTACTCCTACTGTGTACTACTACTGTGTACTACTACTGTGTACTACATGCTAGTATTTATTACTCCTACTGTGTACTACTACTGTGTACTACATACTATTATTTATTACTCCTACTGTGTACTACTACTCTGTACTACATACTAGTATTCATTACTACTACTGTGTACTACATACATGTATTTATTACTTATGTGCTACTACTGTATAGTACATACAAGTATGTATTACTTCTGTACTACTACTACAGGATACTACATACAAATATGTATTACTTCTACACAACTACTGTATACTACTACTGTATACTACATACAAATATTTATTACTTCTGTAGTACTACTATATACTACTACTGTATACTACATACAAATATGTATTACTTCTACACAACTACTAAATACTACTGCTGAATACTACATACAAATATTTATTACTTCTGTACTACTACTGTATACTACATACAAATATTTATTATTTCTCTACTACTACTGTATACTAAATTCAACTATGTATTACTTTTGTAGTACTACTGTATACTACTACTGTATACTACTACTGTATACTACATACAAATATGTATTCTGTACTATTACTGTATACTACATACAAATATTTATTTCGTCTGTACTACTACTATATTCTACAACTGTATACTACATAGAAATATGTATTACTTCTCTACTACTACTGTATACTACATATAGATATGTATTATTTTTGTACTACTACTGTATACTACATACAAATATGTATTACTTCTCTACTACTACTGTATACTACATACAAATATGTATTACTTCTGTACTACTACTGTATACTACTACTGTATACTACATACAAATATTTATTACTTCTGCACTACTACTGTATAGTACTACTGTATACTACATACAAGTAGTTATTACTTCTCTACTACTACTGTATACTACTAATGTATACTACATACAAATATGTACTACTTCTACACTACTCCTGTATACTACTACTGTATACTACTACTGTATATTATATACAAATATTTATTACTACTGTATACTACTAATGTATACTACATACGAATATGTACTACTTCTACACTACTACTGTATACTACTACTGTATATTATATACAAATATTTATTACTTCTGTACTACTACTACTGTATACTACATGCAAATATGTATTACTTCTCTACTACTACTGTATACTACTACTGTATACTACATACAAATATGTATTACATCTGTACTACTACTGTATACTACTACTGTATACTACATACAAATATTTATTACTTATGTACTATTACTGTATACTACTACTGTATACTACATACAAATATGTATTACTTCTCTACTACTACTGTATACTACATACAAATATTTATTACTTCTGCACTACTACTGTATACTACTACTGTATACTACATACAAGTAGTTATTACTTCTCTACTACTACTGTATACTACTAATGTATACTACATACAAATATTTACTACTTCTACACTAATCCTGTATACTACTACTGTATACTACATACAAATATGTATTACTTCTGTACTATTACTACTGTATACTACATACAAATATGTATTATTTCTGTACTACTACTGTATACTAGATATAGATATGTATTATTTTTGTACTACTACTGTATACTACATACAAATATGTATTACTTCTCTACTACTACTGTATACTACATACAAATATTTATTACTTCTGCACTACTACTGTATACTACATACAAATATGTATTACTTCTGTACTACTACTGTATACTACTACTGTGTACTACATACAAATATTTATTACTTATGTACTACTACTATATACTACTACTGTATACTACATACAAATATGTATTACTTCTGTACTATTACTACTGTATACTACTACTGTATACTACATACAAATATGTATTATTTCTGTACTACTACTGTATACTACATATAGATATGTATTATTTTTGTACTACTACTGTATACTACATACAAATATGTATTACTTCTCTACTACTACTGTATACTACATATAAATATGTATTACTTCAGTACTATTACTACTGTATACTACTACTGTATACTACATACAAATATGTATTATTTTTGTACTACTACTGTATACTACATACAAATATGTATTACTTCTCTACTACTACTGTATACTACATACAAATATGTATTACTTCAGTACTACCACTGTATACTACTACTGTATATTACATACAAATATTTATTACTTCTCTACTACTACTGTATACTACATACAAATATTTATTACTTATGTACTACTACTATATACTACTACTGTATACTACATACAAATATGTATTACTTCTGTACTATTACTACTGTATACTACATACAAATATGTATTATTTCTGTACTACTACTGTATACTACATATAGATATGTATTATTTTTGTACTACTACTGTATACTACATACAAATATGTATTACTTCTCTACTACTACTGTATACTACATACAAATATGTATTACTTCTGCACTACTACTGTATACTACATACAAATATGTATTACTTCTGTACTACTACTGTATACTACTACTGTATACTACATACAAATATTTATTACTTATGTACTATTACTGTATACTACATACAAATATTTATTACTTCTGTACTACTACTGTATACTACATACAAATATGTATTACTTCTGTACTACTACAGTATATTACTACTGTATATTAAATACAAATATTTATTACTTCTACACTACTACTGTATACTACATACAAATATGTATTACTTCTGTACTACTACTGTATACTACTACTGTATACTACATACAAATATGTATTACTTCTACACTACTACTGTATACTACATACAAATATGTATTACCGGTACTTCAGTACTACCACTGTATACTACTACTGTATATTACATACAAATATTTATTACTTCTCTACTACTACTGTATACTACATACAAATATGTATTATTTTTCTACTACTACTGTATACTAAATACAATTATGTATTACTTCTGTAGTACTACTGTATACTACTACTGTATACTACATACAAATATTTAATACTTCTGTACTACTACTGTATACTACTACTGTATACTACGTACAAATATGTATTACTTCTCTACTACTACTGTATACTACATATAAATATGTATTACTTCTCTACTACTACTGTATACTACTAATGTATACTACATACAAATATGTATTACTTCTGTACTATTACTGTATACTACATACAAATATTTATTACTTTGTAGTACTACTGTATATTACTACTGAATATTACATACAAATATGTATTACTTCTGTAGTACTACTGTATACTACTACTGAATATTACATACAAATATGTATTACTTCTGTACTATTACTGTATACTACTACTGTATACTACATACAATTATTTATTATTTCTCTACTACTACTGTATACTAAATACAACTATGTATTACTTCTGTAGTACTACTATATACTACTACTGTATACTACATTATTATATTTAATACTTCTGTACTACTACTGTATACTACAACTGTATACTACAACTGTATACTACATACAAATATGTATTACTTCTCTACTACTACTGTATACTACATATAAATATGTATTACTTCTCTACTACTACTGTATACTACATACAAATATGTATTACTTCCGTACTACTACTGTATACTACATACAAGTAGTTATTACTTCTCTACTACTACTGTATACTACATACAAATATTTATTACTTCTCTACTACTACTGTATACTACATACAAATATTTATTACTTCTCTACTACTACTGTATACTACATATAAATATTAACTTATTCTACTTTTGCACTACTAAAGTATCCTTCGTAAAAATATTTACTTTGACTTGTGTACTAGTACTGTATACTACTACAGCATGCTACATAATAATATGATGACGTGTGTACTAGTACTGTAAGTGTATACTACTACAGTACCCTACATACAAATATGATGACTTGTGTACTAGTACAATATAAAGATGATGTTATGTAAAGAGGATGTAAACAATATAATAACAATATAAAGATGATGTTATGAAAACAGGAAGTAAACAATATAATAACAATATAAAGATGATGTTTTGTAAAGAGGATGTAAACAGTATAATAACAATATAAAGATAATGTTATGTAAAGAGGATGTAAACAATATAATAACAATATAAAGATGATGTTATGTAAAGAGGATGTAAACAATATAATAACAATATAAAGATGATGTTATGTAAAGAGGAAATAAACAATATAATAACAATATAAAGATGATGTTATGTAAAGGTAGAGCAACATAATAAGACAACAGTGTCATGTAAACAGGTGCACAGGTGCACAGGTGCACACAGGTGAGTTGAGGTGTTCCAGTCTAACCTGCAGGACCAGAACACCTGACATCACCTGTCAAACATCTTCCATTAGAAGAAGTTGAGTCTTAGTGTTACGGTCAACAGCAAACACAATAAAACAAGTTAGACTCACCTTGACTATTAGAAGCTGACTTCCTGCGGGAAAAATAAAAGCCCCACAAAATTCCACCTGGGAGAAAAAAAGGAAGAGCTTCTTACTTGATTGCTTGCTGCACAATAAAATGTAGTCTTGGCTTGTGAGTCATATTTACATACTTCCCTCCACCTGCCGCACCTCCGGCTGACACGTGCGCGTCACTTCCTGCTTTCACAATAAAAGCCACACATTGAAGATTGCATTTCATTCTGCCTTACAGTAACTATGTTG
This sequence comes from Nerophis lumbriciformis, assembly GCF_033978685.3. NCBI lineage: Eukaryota > Metazoa > Chordata > Actinopteri > Syngnathiformes > Syngnathidae > Nerophis > Nerophis lumbriciformis. The sequence goes on along the minus strand of NC_084584.2, from coordinate 5,227,415 downwards.
ACATGCTAACAATGGAATGTTTCAATTGAGTGATATTACGGAGCCCCTAAAAGGGACATGTGGGGGGGAAACTTTTTTTTAAATAATTTTTTGTTTTGTTTAGTTTTTTTAGACATGTATCTCGTGCGCACGAGAAACTTTTTATAAAATTATTTAAAAAATAAATAATAACAATAATAAATTATATATTTTTTTAATTTTTTATAATGTGTAAAATATTTTGTTATATCATACGGAGCCCCTAAAGGGACATATGGGGGAAAACATTTTTTTTAATAATTTTTTGTTTTGTTTTGTTTTTTTAGACATGTATCTCGTGCGCACGAGAAACGTTTTATAAAATTATTTAAAAAATAAATAATAACAATAATAAATTATATATTTTTTTAATTTTTTATAATGTGTAAAATATTTTGTTATATCATACGGAGCCCCTAAAGGGACATATGGGGGGGAAACATTTTTTTTTATAATTTTTTGTTTTGTTTTGTTTTTTTAGACATGTATCTCGTGCGCACGAGAAACGTTTTTATAAAATTATTTTAAAAAATAAATAATAACAATAATAAATTGTATATTTTTTTAATTTTTTATAATGTGTAAAATATTTTGTTATATCATACGGAGCCCCTAAAGAGACATATGGGGGGGAAACATTTTTTTTTTATAATTTTTTTTGTTTGTTTGTTTTTTTAGACATGTATCTCGTGCGCACGAGAAACGTTTTATAAAATTATTAAAAAAATAAATAATAACAATAATAAATTATATATTTTTTAAATTTTTTATAATGTGTAAAATATTTTATTATATCATACGGAGCCCCTAAAGGGACATATGGGGGGAAAACATTTTTTTTAATAATTTTTTGTTTTGTTTTGTTTTTTTAGACATGTATCTCGTGCGCACGAGAAACTTTTTATAAAATTATTTAAAAAAGTAAATAATAACAATAATAAATTATATATTTTTATATAATGTGTAAAATATTTTGTTATATCATACGGAGCCCCTAAAGGGACATATGGGGGGGAAACATTTTTTTTAATAATTTTTTGTTTTGTTTTGTTTTTTTAGACATGTATCTCGTGCGCACGAGAAACGTTTTATAGAATTATTTAAAAAAATAAATAATGACAATAATAAATTATATATTTTTTTAATTTTTTATAATGTGTAAAATATTTTGTTATATCATACGGAGCCCCTAAAGGGACATATGAGGGGGAAACTTTTTTTTTTTATAATTTTTTGTTTTGTTTTGTTTTTTTAGACATGTATCTCGTGCGCACGAGAAACGTTTTATAAAATTATTAAAAAAATAAATAATAACAATAATAAATTATTTTATTTTTTTATTTTTTATAATGTGTAAAATATTTTGTTATATCATACGGAGCCCCTAAAGGGACATATGGGGGGGGAACTTTTTTTTTATAATTTTTTGTTTTTTTAGACATGTATCTCGTGCGCACGAGAAACGTTTTATAAAATTATTAAAAAAATAAATAATAACAATAATAAATTATATATTTTTTTAATTTTTTGTAATGTGTAAAATATTTTGTTATATCATACGGAGCCCCTAAAGGGACATATGGGGGGGAAACTTTTTTTTTTATAATTTTTTGTTTTGTTTTGTTTTTTTAGACATGTATCTCGTGCGCACGAGAAACGTTTTATAAAATTATTAAAAAAAATAATAATAATAACAATAATAAATTATATTTTTTTTAAATTTTTTATAATGTGTAAAATATTTTGTTATATCATACGGGACATATGGGGGGGAAACATTTTCTTTTATAATTTTTTTTTTTGTTTTTTTTTTTTAGACATGTATCTCGTGCGCACGAGAAACGTTTTATAAAATTATTTAAAAAATAAATAATAACAATAATAAAATTATATTTATTTTTTATTTTTTATAATGTGTAAAATATTTTGTTATATCATACGAAGCCCCTAAAGGGACATATGGGGGGAAACATTTTTTTAATATAATTTTTTGTTTTGTTTTGTTTTTTTAGACATGTATCTCGTGCGCACGAGAAACGTTTTACAAAATTATTAAATAAATAAATAATAACAATAATAAATTATATATTTTTTAAATTTTTTATAATGTGTAAAATATTTTGTTATATCATACGGAGCCCCTAAAGGGACATATGTGGGGGGATTTTTTTTTTATAATTTTTTGTTTTGTTTTGTTTTTTTTGGACATGTATCTCGTGCGCACGAGAAACTTTTTATAAAATTATTTAAAAAAATAAATAATAACAATAATAAATTTTTTATTTTTTTTATTTTTTATAATGTGTAAAATATTTTGTTATATCATACGGAGCCCCTAAAGGGACATATGGGGGGAAAACATTTTTTTTAATAATTTTTTGTTTTGTTTTGTTTTTTTAGACATGTATCTCGTGCGCACGAGAAACTTTTTATAAAATTATTAAAAAAATAAATAATAACAATAATAAATTATATATTTTTTAAATTTTTTATAATGTGTAAAATATTTTGTTATATCATACGGAGCCCCTAAAGGGACATATGGGGGGGAAACATTTTTTTTAATAATTTTTTGTTTTGTTTTGTTTTTTTAGACATGTATCTCGTGCGCACGAGAAACATTTTATAAAATTATTTAAAAAATAATAATAATAACAATAATAAATTATATATTTTTTTAATTTTTTATAATGTGTAAAATATTTTGTTATATCATACGGAGCCCCTAAAGGGACATATGGGGGGGAAACATTTTTTTTATAATTTTTTGTTTTGTTTTGGTTTTTTTGGACATGTATCTCGTGCGCACGAGAAACGTTTTATAAAATTATTAAAAAAATAAATAATAACAATAATAAATTATATATTTTTTTAATTTTTTATAATGTGTAAAATATTTTGTTATATCATACGGAGCCCCTAAAGGGACATATGGGGGGAAACATTTTTTTTTATAATTTTTTGTTTTGTTTTGTTTTTTTAGACCTGTATCTCGTGCGCACGAGAAACGTTTTTATAAAATTATTTAAAAAATAAATAATAACAATAATAAATTGTATATTTTTTTTATTTTTTATAATGTGTAAAATATTTTGCTATATCATACGGAGCCCCTAAAGGGACATATGGGGGGGAAACATTTTTTTTTACAATTTTTTGTTTTGTTTTGTTTTTTTAGACATGTATCTCGTGCGCACGAGAAACGTTTTATAAAATTATTTAAAAAAATAAATAATAACAATAATAAAATTATATTTTATTTTTATTTTTTATAATGTGTAAAATATTTTGTTATATCATACGGAGCCCCTAAAGGGACATATGGGGGAAAACATTTTTTTAAATAATTTTTTGTTTTGTTTTGTTTTTTTAGACATGTATCTCGTGCGCACGAGAAACTTTTTATAAAATTATTTAAAAAAATAAATAATAACAATAATAAATTATATTTATTTTTTATTTTTTATAATGTGTAAAATATTTTGTTATATCATACGGAGCCCCTAAAGGGACATATGGGGGGGGAACATTTTTTTTTATAATTTTTTGTTTTGTTTTGTTTTTTTAGACATGTATCTCGTGCGCACGAGAAACGTTTTATAAAATTATTTAAAAAATAAATAATAACAATAATAAATTATTTTTATTTTTTATTTTTTATAATGTGTAAAATATTTTGTTATATCATACGGAGCCCCTAAAGGGACATATGGGGGGGAAACATTTTTTTTTATAATTTTTTGTTTTGTTTTGTTTTTTTAGACATGTATCTCGTGCGCACGAGAAACGTTTTATAAAATTATTAAAAAAATAAATGATAACAATAATAAATTATATATTTTTTAAATTTTTTATAATGTGTAAAATATTTTGTTATATCATACGGAGCCCCTAAAGGGACATATGGGGGGAAACATTTTTTTTAATAATTTTTTGTTTTGTTTTGTTTTTTTTGGACATGTATCTCGTGCGCACGAGAAACGTTTTATAAAATTATTAAAAAAATAAATAATAACAATAATAAATTATATATTTTTTTAATTTTTTATAATGTGTAAAATATTTTGTTATATCATACGGAGCCCCTAAAGGGACATATGGGGGGGAAACATTTTTTTAATAATTTTTTGTTTTGTTTTGTTTTTTTAGACATGTATCTCGTGCGCACGAGAAACGTTTTATAAAATTATTTAAAAATAAATAAATAATAACAATAATAAATTATATATATATATTTTTTTTTTATAATGTGTAAAATATTTTGTTATATCATACGGAGCCCCTAAAGGGACATATGGGGGGGAAACATTTTTTTTTTATAATTTTTTGTTTTGTTTTGTTTTTTTAGACATGTATCTCGTGCGCACGAGAAACGTTTTATAAAATTATTAAAAAAATAAATAATAACAATAATAAATTATATATTTTTTTAATTTTTTATAATGTGTAAAATATTTTGTTATATCATACGGAGCCCCTAAAGGGACATATGGGGGGAAACATTTTTTTAAATAATTTTTTGTTTTGTTTTGTTTTTTTAGACATGTATCTCGTGCGCACAAGAAACGTTTTATAAAATTATTAAAAAAATAAATAATAACAATAATAAAATTATTTTTATTTTTTATTTTTTATAATGTGTAAAATATTTTGTTATATCATACGGAGCCCCTAAAGGGACATATGGGGGGGAAACATTTTTTTAAATAATTTTTTGTTTTGTTTTGTTTTGTTTTTTTAGACATGTATCTTGTGCGCACGAGAAACGTTTTGTAAAATTATTTAAAAAAATAAATAATAACAATAATAAATTATATATTTTTTAAATTTTTTATAATGTGTAAAATATTTTGTTATATCATACGGAGCCCCTAAAGGGACATATGGGGGGGAAACATTTTTTTTTATAATTTTTTGTTTTGTTTTGTTTTTTTAGACATGTATCTCGTGCGCACGAGAAACGTTTTATAAAATGATTTAAAAAATAAATAATAACAATAATAAATTATATATTTTTTTAATTTTTTATAATGTGTAAAATATTTTGTTATATCATACGGAGCCCCTAAAGGGACATATGGGGGGGAAACATTTTTTTAAATAATTTTTTGTTTTGTTTTGTTTTTTTAGACATGTATCTCGTGCGCACGAGAAACGTTTTATAAAATTATAAAAAAATAAAATAATAACAATAATAAATTATATATTTTTTTAATTTTTTATAATGTGTAAAATATTTTGTTATATCATACGGAGCCCCTAAAGGGACATGGGGGAATTCTTTTTTCTTTTTTTTTTATCATTTTCTTTTTTTTAATCATTTATTTATTTTTTATTTTTTTTACATGTATCTCGTGCGCACGAGAAACTTTTTATAAAATTATTTTAAAAAAAAAAAAATAATAATAATAAATTATAATTTTTTTTTATTTTTTATAAATTTATAAAAAGTTTCTCGTGCGCACGAGATACATGTCAAAAAAATATATATATTTTTTTAAATGATTAAAAAAAAAGAATTCCCCCATGTCCCTTTAGGGGCCCCGTATGATATAACAAAATATTTTACACTTAATTAGCTAAAAAAAGAAAAAAAAATCTATCATGCCAATGTTAGCATGCTAAAATGCTAACAGTAACATGCGTCAGGTACCAAAATATATGTCACTCTAAGCTGTGTACCTGAATTTTTATTTTTTTTAAACGCTGGCCTGCTAACAGTAGCATGCATTAAGTACCAAAATATGACTGAGGTGTAGCTGAAAAAAGCTAGCATGTTAACATTAGCATGTTAACAGATATCATTCTTCAAGTAACAAAATATTCAACGCTCAGGCGTATACCCGCTAAATTTCCACACTGTGGGATGAATAAAAGATTTTCTTAAGTACAAAAAAAAATCAGACAAGTTAATGTTAGCATGCTAAAATGCTAACTACAACATGCGTTAAGTAAAAAAGATATATTACTCTGAGGTGTATACCTGAAAAAAAATGTTTTTAAATGCTGGCCATGCATCAAGTACCAAAATATGACTGAGGTGTATATCTACAGAAGTAGCTGAAAATAGCTAGCATGTTAACATTAGCATGCTAACAGGTATCATTTGTCAAGTAGCAAAATATTCAACGCTTGGGTGTATACCTGATAAATTTCCCTATTGTGGGATGAATAAAAGATTATCTTAAGTACAAAAAAAAATCAGACAAGTTAATGTTAGCATTCTAAAATGCTAACTACAACATGCGTTAAGTAAAAAAATATATTACTCTGAGGTGTGAACCTGAAAAAAATTGTTTAAAAATGCTAGCCATGCATCAAGTACCAAAATATGACTGAGGTGTATATCTACAGAAGTAGCTGAAAAAAGCTAGCATGTTAACATTAGCATGCTAACAGGTATCATTCTTCAAGTAACAAAATATTCACCGCTCAGGCGTATACCCGCTAAATTTCCCCACTGTGGGATGAATAAAAGATTATCTTAAGTACAAAAAAAATCAGACAAGTTAATGTTAGCATGCTAAAATGCTAACTACAACATGCGTTAAGTAAAAAAATATATTACTCTGAGGTGTGAACCTGAAAAAAATTGTTTAAAAATGCTAGCCATGCATCAAGTACCAAAATATGACTGAGGTGTATATCTACAGAAGTAGCTGAAAAAAGCTAGCATGTTAACATTAGCATGCTAACAGGTATCATTCTTCAAGTAACAAAATATTCACCGCTCAGGCGTATACCCGCTAAATTTCCCCACTGTGGGATGAATAAAAGATTATCTTAAGTACAAAAAAAATCAGACAAGTTAATGTTAGCATGCTAAAATGCTAACTACAACATGCGTTAAGTAAAAAAATATATTACTCTGAGGTGTGAACCTGAAAAAAATTGTTTAAAAATGCTAGCCATGCATCAAGTACCAAAATATGACTGAGGCGTATATCTACAGAAGTAGCTGAAAAAAGCTAGCATGTTAACATTAGCATGCTAACAGGTATCATTCGTCAAGCAACAAAATATTCAACGCTTGGGTGTATACCTGATAAATTTCCCTATTGTGGGATGAATAAAAGATTATCTTAACTACAAAAAAAATCAGGCATGCTGATGTTAGCAAGCTAAAATGCTAACTATAACATGCGTTAAGTAACAAAATATATTACTCTGAGGTGTGTACCTGAAAAAAAAAAGTTTTTAAATGCTGGCCATGCATCAAGTACCAAAATATGACTGAGGTGTATATCTACAGAAGTAGCTGAAAAAAGCTAGCATGTCAACATTAGCATGCTAACAAGTATCATTCGTCAATTAACAAAATATTCAACGCTTGGGTGTATACCTGATAAATTTCCCTATTGTGGGATGAATAAAAGATTATCTTAGCTACAAAAAAAATCAGGCATGCTAATGTTAGCATGCTAAAATGACTGAAAGGATTTCAGTAGTGTTTATAAGAGTGTTTCAATAGGGTTTATAAGAGTGTTTCAGTAGTGTTTATAAGAGCGTTTCAGTAGTGTTTATAAGAGGATTTCAGTAGTGTTTATAAGAGTGTTTCAATAGGGTTTATAAGAGTGTTTCAGTAGTGTTTATAAGAGGATTTCAGTAGTGTTTATAAAAGTGTTTCAATAGGGTTTATAAGAGTGTTTCAGTAGTGTTTATAAGAGCGTTTCAGTAGTGTTTACAAGAGCGTTTCAGTAGTGTTTATAAGAGCGTTTCAGTAGTGTTTATAAGAGGATTTCAGTAGTGTTTATAAGAGTGTTTCAATAGGGTTTATAAGAGTGTTTCAGTAGTGTTTATAAGAGCGTTTCGGTAGTGTTTATAAGAGCGTTTCAGTAGTGTTTATAAGAGCGTTTCAGTAGTGTTTATAAGAGGATTTCAGTAGTGTTTATTAGAGTGTTTCAATAGGGTTTATAAGAGTGTTTCAGTAGTGTTTATAAGAGTGTTTCAGTAGTGTTTATAAGAGTGTTTCAGTAGTGTTTATAAGAGCGTTTTAGTAGTGTTTATAAGAGCATTTCAGTAGTGTTTATAAGAGGATTTCAGTAGTGTTTATAAGAGTGTTTCAATAGGGTTTATAAGAGTGTTTCAGTAGTGTTTATAAGAGGATTTCAGTAGTGTTTATAAGAGTGTTTCAATAGGGTTTATAAGAGTGTTTCAGTAGTGTTTATAAGAGCGTTTCAGTAGTGTTTATAAGAGTGTTTCAATAGGGTTTATAAGAGTGTTTCAGTAGTGTTTATAAGAGGATTTCAGTAGTGTTTATAAGAGTGTTTCAATAGGGTTTATAAGAGTGTTTCAGTAGTGTTTATAAGAGGATTTCAGTAGTGTTTATAAGAGTGTTTCAATAGGGTTTATAAGAGTGTTTCAGTAGTGTTTATAAGAGCGTTTCAGTAGTGTTTATAAGAGGATTTCAGTAGTGTTTATAAGAGTGTTTCAATAGGGTTTATAAGAGTGTTTCAGTAGTGTTTATAAGAGGATTTCAGTAGTGTTTATAAGAGTGTTTCAATAGGGTTTATAAGAGTGTTTCAGTAGTGTTTAGAAGAGGATTTCAGTAGTGTTTATAAGAGTGTTTCAATAGGGTTTATAAGAGTGTTTCAGTAGTGTTTATAAGAGCGTTTCAGTAGTGTTTATAAGAGTGTTTCAATAGGGTTTATAAGAGTGTTTCAGTAGTGTTTATAAGAGGATTTCAGTAGTGTTTATAAGAGTGTTTCAATAGGGTTTATAAGAGTGTTTCAGTAGTGTTTATAAGAGCGTTTCAGTAGTGTTTACAAGAGCGTTTCAGTAGTGTTTATAAGAGGATTTCAGTAGTGTTTATAAGAGTGTTTCAATAGGGTTTATAAGAGTGTTTCGGTAGTGTTTATAAGAGCGTTTCAGTAGTGTTTACAAGAGCGTTTCAGTAGTGTTTATAAGAGCGTTTCAGTAGTTTTTATAAGAGCGTTTCAGTAGTGTTTATAAGAGTGTTTCAGTAGTGTTTATAAGAGTGTTTCAATAGGGTTTATAAGAGTGTTTCAGTAGTGTTTATAAGAGCGTTTCAGTAGTGTTTATAAGAGCGTTTCAGTAGTGTTTATAAGAGGATTTCAGTAGTGTTTATTAGAGTGTTTCAATAGGGTTTATAAGAGTGTTTCAGTAGTGTTTATAAGAGCGTTTCAGTAGTGTTTATAAGAGCGTTTCAGTAGTGTTTATAAGAGCGTTTCAGTAGTGTTTATAAGAGCGTTTCAGTAGTGTTTATAAGAGTGTTTCAGTAGTGTTTATAAGAGTGTTTCAATAGGGTTTATAAGAGTGTTTCAGTAGTGTTTATAAGAGCGTTTCAGTAGTGTTTATAAGAGCGTTTCAGTAGTGTTTATAAGAGCGTTTCAGTAGTGTTTATAAGAGTGTTTCAGTAGTGTTTATAAGAGGATTTCAGTAGTGTTTATTAGAGTGTTTCAATAGGGTTTATAAGAGTGTTTCAGTAGTGTTTATAAGAGCGTTTCAGTAGTGTTTATAAGAGCGTTTTAGTAGTGTTTATAAGAGTGTTTCAGTAGTGTTTATAAGAGTGTTTCAGTAGTGTTTATAAGAGTGTTTCAGTAGTGTTTATAAGAGCGTTTCAGTAGTGTTAACTTCAATATCGACCTAAAACAATTTAAAGTAAGACTAGTAAGTACTGTTCAATAAATACGCCAGCGTCATATTTAAAAAATAAAATAAAATAAAATAAAAATAAAAATAAATAAACCGTCATCAGCGGGGTGGGCGGGGTCTATATTGTAACAATCCCAGGAATGTAGACTCATAGACTTCTTAGTTTGTCTTGTATTTATTGCACAAAATGCATTTAAGTCACACAACAGTCTATTCCATTTCCCGGCAAAACTCGAAACCAACACTTCCTGTCAACAACGTCACTTCCCTAACTTCCCCGGAAGTCCCGCCCCCCAGCCAAAGCCATTGGCTAACACCCCGTAGCCAGACGCTACATCCTTGTTGGTCACGTGACCATGCTACGCCAGTCAACTAAACAATATAAAAAAAAATTAAATGTATTTTTACTTCAATATCGACCAAAAACAATTTAAAGTAAGACTAGTATGTACTGTTGTGTAAATACGCCAGCGTCAAATTAAAAATTAAAATTAAAAAATAAAAATAAGCGGGGTGGGCGGTGCTTATATGTCCGTCACGTGACCGTGCTAAACTAAACAATGGAACATTTTTAGATATCTTTTCATTTCACTATCCACTTTAAAACAATCCACCACGCGACTTTTCGCGTCATTCCACGAAGATGTAGCGTTTTGTGGCGCATAAGAAGATCATTAAAACGTTTAAACGACATAAATAACGACTAATAATAATAATGACTTTAACTTTAATAAATGACAAGGCCTGCAGTGCCCCCAAATGTCCGCTAGAGGGCAGTCTCGCTCCTTTATTTACATGTCAACAATGAAAAGTCATTCCTTATTGCAGAAAATCTGCTTTTAAGGATAATAATGCGCAGTTGTCATTGTCTTTGAACCATCTTGTTTTGGCAAAATGTGGAAATATTTATCTATATTTAGCTGCATATATGCAGGAAAATAATTGCTAAGATGTCTCACTATGACCATTTTGTCACAGGGGAACTTTTATTTTGAAGGCATCTGTTTGCCATTAGTCTCATTGTTATTCTGGACAAGTACGTGTCTGTCAGCCGCCTGTCCTTTTGTGTGTGTGTGTGTGTGTGTGTGTGTGTGTGTGTGTGTGTGTGTGTGTGTGTGTGTGTGTGTGTGTGTGTGTGTGTGTGTGTGTGTGTGTGTGTGTGTGTGTGTGTGTGTGTGTGTGTGTGTGTGTGTGTGTGTGTGTGTGACGTGTTCTCCATTAAAAGCCGCAGACAGCAGGTCCTCATGGGGGAAGAAAAAGACAACAACATGTGCACCCGTTAGTCGGTAAACAAAAAGCAGGCTTCGCTACACATCTTGAAACCAAACTCTGCCAACCAGACAAGCTGTAAGTTTGATTAGGTTGTTTTTTCTTAAAACCTAAACATGTAACGTGAGCATGGAGCTCTATGCTAGTGTTGCCAACATGTTAACTTTTTATTGTTAGCACTTTAGCACACATAGATATGCTAGTGTTGCTAACCTAGAATGTTAAAATTTTATGTTAGCATTTTAGCACACATGTATATGCTAGTGTTGCTAACCTAGAAGATGTTAAAATGTTGTTTTAGCACTTTATCACACATAGATATGCTAGCGTTGCTAACCTAGAATGTTACAATTTAATGTTAGCATTTTGCACACATAGATATGCTAGCGTTGCTAACCTATAATGTCAAAATTTAATGTTAGCATTTTAGCACACATATATATATATGCAAGTGTTGCTAACTTAAAATGATGTCAAAATTTTATGTTAACACTTTAGCACACATAGATATGCTCACGTTGCTAACATAGAATGTTAAAATTTAACGTTAGCACTTTAGCACACATAGATATGCTAGTGTTGCTAACATAGAATGTTAAAATTTAATATTAGCACTTTAGCACACATATATATGCTAGTGTTGCTAACCTAGAAGGATGTTAAAATTTAATATTAGCACTTTAGCACTTTAACTCCAACAATGACGTCTGGTCCTAGTGTGTGTGTGTGTGTGTGTGTGTGTGTGTGTGTGTGTGTGTGTGTGTGTGTGTGTGTGTGTGTGTGTGTGTGTGTGTGTGTGTGTGTGTGTGTGTTTTTGTGTGTGTGTGGTGATGAAAGAGAGAGAGAGAGAGAGAGAGAGAGAGAGAGAGAGAGAGAGAGAGAGAGAGAGAGAGAGAGAGAGAGAGAGAGAGAGAGAGAGAGAGAGAGAGAGAGAGAGAGAGAGAGAGTAAAAAGAGTGTGTGTTCAGAGGACGAGAAGACAAGAAGATGGATTGTGTTTGTTTGTGTGCTGCCTGACGACTGACCAGGTTTGTTTCACTTTCCTTTCACTCGCCCTTCATTTACATGCTGTTTTATTTACATACTGTTATATTTACATGCTGTTATATTTACATACTGTTTTATTTACATACTGTTATATTTACATGCTGTTATATTTACATGCTGTTTTATTTACATACTGTTATATTTACATGCTGTTATATTTACATGCTGTTTTATTTACATACTGTTATATTTACATGCTGTTATATTTACATACTGTTTTATTTACATACTGTTATATTTACATGCTGTTATATTTACATACTGTTATATTTACATACTGTTTTATTTACATACTGTTATATTTACATGCTGTTATATTTACATGCTGTTATATTTACATGCTGTTATATTTACATACTGTTATATTTACATGCTGTTATATTTACATGCTGTTATATTTACATACTGTTATATTTACATGGTGTTATATTTACATGCTGTTATATTTATATGCTGTTTTATTTACATGGTGTTATATTTACATGCTGTTATATTTAAATGGTGTTAACAGTGTGAACAGCTACGGTACACAAGATCCAACTTTCAATGACATGTCAATCAAGTGTCCACATTTTATAAATATATACATACATGTATATATGTATGTATATATATATATATATACTGTACATACATGTATACAATCATATACATACATGTATGTGTATATATATACATATGTAAATACATGTATGCACATTTATGTGCGTATATATATATATACATACATACAGTATATACATACATGTATGTATATATATATACATACATATATGTATATATATATATATACATACATATATAGATATATACACATTTATGTGTATAGATACATACATATATACATACTGTACATATATATACACGGTATATATATATATATATATATATATATATATATATATATATATATATATATATATATATAAACAGTATGGTATAATATATATATATACACATACATATATATATGTATATATATATACATACATATATAGATATATACACATTTATGTGTATAGATACATACATATATACATACTGTACATATATATATACACAGTATATATATATATATATATATATATATATATATATATATATATATATATATATATATATATATATATATATATATAAACAGTATGGTATAATATATATATATACACATACACATACATATATATATGTATATATATACATACATATATACACATTTATGTGTATAGATACATACATATATACATACTGTACATATATATATACACGGTATATATATATATATATATATTATACCATACTGTTTATATGTGTGTATATATATATATATATATATATATATATATATATATATATATATATATATATATATATACACACATATAAACAGTATGGTATAATATATATATATATATATATATATACACATACATATATATATATATATATATATATACATATATACAGACATACAATGTATATATATATATGTATATATATACATACATATATATATGAAAATATATATATATACATACATATATATATAGAAAAAAATATATATATATCAACAGTATGGTATGATATATATATATATATATACACATACACATACATATATATATACAGACATATAAATGTATATATACATATACAGTATGTATGTATGTATATATATATATATATATATATATGTATATAATATATACATACATATATATGAAAAAATATATATATATGAAAATATATATATACATACATATATACATTTTTATATATGTATGTGTATATATGTGTATATATATGTATATAAAATATACATACATATATATGAAAAAAAATATTATATATATATATATATATATATATATATATATATATATATATATATATATATATATATATATATATATATATATATATATATATATATATATATATATATACACCAGTGAGGTGCGGTGAGGTTGATGGCTGGTGAGGCACTGACTTCATCACAGTCAGATTTACAAACATATGAACCCTAAAGAGTATCTTATTCACCATTTGATTGGCAGCAGTTAACGGGTTATGTTTAAAAGCTCATACCAGCATTCTTCCCTGCTTGGCACTCAGCATCAAGGCTTGGAATTGGGGGTTAAATCACCAAAAATTATTCCCGGACGTGGCGCCGCTGCTGCCCACTGCTCCCCTCACCTCCCAGGGGGTGATCAAGGGGATGGGTCAAATGCAGAGGACAAATTTCACCACACCTAGTGTGTGTGTGACAATCATTGCTACTTTAACTTAACTTTAACTTTACACATACAAACTGTAGCACACAAAATAGCACATTTAATAAAAAAAATGTTATTATGGTCTTACCTTTACTTATAAGTGCGGGAACAGTGGTGTTGGTGTTGGAGGAGTTGTGAATGAATGAAATATGAAATCCGTGCTGCAGTCTGCAGGTGTACCTAATGTTGTGTCCCTGCAGTCGTTCACGGCTCCTCCGGCGCGAGCGATGTTGTTGTTGCACTTTTTGGCTTCTTGTTAAGTGACTTTTTTTGGGTGGATTCGGTCTTGCACGTGGAGGGTTTGGGTGTGGGCTTTGGTTGATGTGGCGCTCCCGTCGGGGGGTGCGTTCTGCGGCGGGGGGGGTGCATTAACCGGCACCAGGAGGCGGGATTACTGCGAGCCTCACACAGTGCGTCTTCGCAGCCGTTTTATGATTGCTCAGCACAAGAAATACGTTACACACATACAGTTGTTGACAAAATACACTGTACATTATATACCTCAGCTAACTAAACTATGGAAATGTATAATATAATTCATATAGCAATACGGTCTCACTGCACAGCAGGCCAACAGTTAGCCCAGTCATTGCGCAATCCATGTTGAGGCACTGAGTGACGTGCCTCGACTGGCTGCTGTTCACCGCACCGTCTCCTCTCAGTATTTGAACGGCAAATGTGAAAATTCAGCGATTTTGAATACAAATAATCTAAAACTGGTGAAGTTAAATGGAAAATAATTTTATAGTATAATCACTGGATACATATAACAATTTAATAGATATTTTTTCTTTTTACATTTTTTTTCTTTCCATGATGGCAGGTGAGGCCCCGCCTCCAGTGACCGCACGTCACTGATATATATATATATGTGTATATATATATATATATATATATATATATATATATATATATATATATATATATATATGTACCTGTATACATGTAAATATACGTATATATATATATAACATATACATACATATATATGAATATATATATATATATATATATATATATATATATATATATATATATATATATATATATATATATATATATATATATATATATATATATATATATATATGTATGTGTGGGGGAAAAAAATCACAAGACTATTTCATCTCTACAGGCCTGTTTCATGAGGGGGGGTACCCTCAATCATCAGGAGATTTTAATGGGAGCATTCACATACCATGGTTTATATAGGGCACAGAGTGGGTGGGTACAGGCTGGCGTAGGGGCGTGGTGATTGGCTCATGTGTTACCTAGGAGGTGTTTCCGTCTGTGGCGGCATGCTGTTACAATTTCGCTGCGCTTGTTGAGGGATGACAGGTCTGGACGGTAAATAATAAACAGTTTCTCTTTCAAGCATAGGTTGCATCTTTTATTACCACTATTGTAAGGTGTGCTGGATGCAAGAATTTGCCATGTTATTGAATATTCAACATTATTGTCTTTGAGGTCCCAAATGTGTTTGCTGAGTTCTGTGGTATTCCGCAGGTTTTGGTTCCTTGACGTCACTTTCAACCTGAGAAATAACAGCTACCAACCATTCACGAAACCCAACACAACACTCCAATACGTGCACCATGACAGCAACCACCCACCCACCACCACGAAAAGAATACCTACCGGAATTAATAAAAGGCTATCGATGCTGTCATCTAGCAAAGCTGAATTTGACCAAGCAACCCCCCCGTACCAAAAAGCCCTTGATGAAAGCGGATACAATTTCACCCTCACCTATGAACCCACGCCAGGAAACCAGCCAAAAAAGAACAGAAAACGAAACGACATCATCTGGTACAACCCCCCATACAGCAAAAACGTCTCAACTAACATTGGACACAAATTCCTCACTCTGATTGACAAACACTTTCCCAAAGACAACACCCTAAGAAAAGTATTCAACAAGAACAACATTAAATTGAGCTACAGCTGTATGAACAATATACGACAAATTATCTCAAACCACAACAAAACAATTGCAAATGAGCCGTCGGCCCCCAGACAGAGCGACTCCAAAACCAACAAAGACTGCAACTGTCGAAAGAAACCTGATTGCCCTCTCAACGGGGGGTGCTTACAAACATCAGTTGTCTACCAATCTAAGGTAACACGCAAGGACATTAACACATCCGACACATATGTAGGATTAACCGAGGGAGAATTCAAAACCAGATGGAACAATCACAAGGCTTCTTTCAGGAACCAAAACCTGCGAAATACCACAGAACTCAGCAAAAACATTTGGGACCTCAAAGACAATAATGTTGAATATTCAATAACATGGCAAATTCTTGCATCCAGCACACCTTACAATAGTGGTAATAAAAGATGCAACCTATGCTTGAAAGAGAAACTGTTTATTATTTACCGTCCAGACCTGTCATCCCTCAACAAGCGCAGCGAAATTGTAACAGCATGCCGCCACAGACGGAAACACCTCCTAGGTAACACATGAGCCAATCACCACGCCCCTACGCCAGCCTGTACCCACCCACTCTGTGCCCTATATAAACCATGGTATGTGAATGCTCCCATTAAAATCTCCTGATGATTGAGGGAACCCCCCCTCATGAAACAGGCCTGTAGAGATGAAATAGTCTTGTGATTTTTTTCCCCACACATACATATATTGCGCTCTACTACGGTATCGAGCACTATTTTTTGGATAACCTTATTAAGACATATATATATATATATATATATATATATATATATATATATATATATATATATATATATATATATATATATATAATATGCAAACGTGTTTTGTTGGTAGTTTGTGGTCGGGCCATTATGTTTATGCATGACATTATCTGGTATTTTGTGTATTTTTGAGTGTTGTGACAGCTGTTTCATACACACACACACACACACACACACATACACACACACACACACACACACACACACACACACACACACACACACACACACACACACACACACACACACACACAGTAAATGTCATGACATTTTGTCACACATCAATCGTTTCCATTATTCATCAAACAAGGATCCTCTCGGGGATCATTGACTAAATGTTTCTCTCACGCTGGAGAACAAATCCTTTAATCGCAACTTGACAGAACACACACACACACACGCACACACACACACACACACACACATGAATCTCATACACACTAATCGTACACTGACCAGGGGCATCACTAGGTTTGAGGACCAGGCGGGGCTTAGTCCCCAGGAGGTTCCTTGAAAGTGTTTGCACTTGCAAGATCTTTTCGCTCACAACTTTTTGGCACTGCATTAGAATTAGACATACATACATATATATATACACATATATACAAATATATACATATATATATATATACACATATATACAAATATATACATATATATATATATACACATATATACAAATATATACATATATATATATATACACATATATACAAATATATACATATATATATAATTAGAATTAAGTGTCACAGATGACAGCAGTGTATACCAACTTGCACAGTTGACCTGAAAAGATTGATAATAACTATCATATAGTTATTATATGAGATATTATGTAATAATAATATAGTTATTATCATGAGACATTATGTAATAACATAGTTATTATCATGAGATATTATGTAACAATATAGTTATTACATGAAATATTATGTAATAATAGTTATCATGAGATAATACGTAATAATACAGTTATTACATGAGATATGATGTAATAATACGTTATTATCATGAGATATTATGTAATAATGTAGTTATTACATGAAATATTATGTAATAATAGTTATTATCATGAGATAATATGTAATAATAGTTATTACATGAGATATTATGTAATAATAATATAGTTATTACATGAGATATTATGTAATAATAATAGTTATTATCATGAGATATTATGTAATAATAATATAGTTATTATGAGATATTATGTAATGATATAGTTATTATCATGTGATATTATGTAATAATATAGTTATCATGAGATATTATGTTATAATATAGTTATTATCATGAGATATTATGTAATACTAATATAGTTATTATCATGAGATATTATGTAATAATATAGTTATTATCATGAGATATTATGTAATACTAATATAGTTATTATCACGAGATATTGTGTAATAATAATATAGTTATTATCATGAGATATCATGTAATAATATAGTTATTATCATGAGATATGTAATAATATAGTTATTATCATGAGATATTATGTAATACAATATAGTTATTATCATGACATAATATGTAATAATAATAGTTATTATCATGAGATATTATGTAATAATAATATAGTTATTATCATGAGATATCATGTAATAATATAGTTATTATCATGAGATATGTAATAATATAGTTATTATCATGAGATATTATGTAATACAATATAGTTATTATCATGACATAATATGTAATAATAATAGTTATTATCATGAGCTATTATGTAATAATATAGTTATTACATGAAATATTATGTAATAATAGTTATTATCATGAGATATCCATCCATCCATCCATCCATTTTCTACCGCTTATTCCCTTCGGGGTCGCGGGGGGCGCTGGAGCCTATCTCAGCTACAACCGGGCGGAAGGCGGGGTACACATATTACATATTATCATGAGATAATATGTAATAATAGTTATTACATGAGATATTATGTAATAATAATATAGTTATTACATGAGATATTATGTAATAACATAGTTATTATGAGATATTATGTAATGATATAGTTATTATCATGTGCTATTATGTAATAATAATAGTTATTATCATGAGATATTATGTAATAATAATATAGTTATCATGAGATATTATGTTATAATATAGTTATTATTATGAGCTATTATCTAATAATAATAATATAGTTATTACATGAATATTGTGTAATAATATAGTTATTATCATGAGATATTATGTAATACTAATATAGCTATTATCATGAGATATAATGTAAGAATAATATAGTTATTATCATGAGATATTATGTAATAATATAGTTATTATCATGAGATATTATGTAATAATAATATAGTTATTATCATGAGATATTATGTAATAATAATATAGTTATTATAATGAGATATTGTGTAATAATAATATAGTTATTATCATGAGATATTATGTAATAATATGGTTATTATCATGATATATTATGTAAAAAATAATATCGTGATTATGAGATATTATGTAATGATATAGTTATTATCATGTGATATTATGTAATAATATAGTTATAATGAGATATTATGTTATAATATAGTTATTATTATGAGCTAATATTTAATAATAATATAGTTATTACATGAAATATGTAATAATATAGTTATTATCATGAGATTTTATGTAATAATATAGTTATCATGAGATATTATGTAATAATAAAATAGTTATTATCATGAGATACTGTGTAATAATAATATAGTTATTATCATGAGATATTATGTAATAATATGGTTATTATCATGATATATTATGTAATAATAATATAGTTATTATCATGAGCTATGTAATAATATAGTTATTATCATGAGATATGTAATACAATATAGTTATTATCATGACATATGTAATAATAATAGTTATTATCATGAGATATTATGTAATAATAATAATAGTTATTATCATGAGATATTATGTAATAATATAACTACTATGAGATATTATGTGGTAATAATATAGTTATTACATGAGGTATTATGTAATAATATAGTTATCATCATGAGATATTATGTAATAATAATATAGTTATTACATGAGATATTATGTAATAATATAGTTATTACATGAGATCCATCCATCCATCCATTTTCTACCGCTTAATCCCTTCGGGGTCGCGGGGGGCGCTGGAGCCTATCTCAGCTACAATCGGGCGGAAGGCGGGGTACACCCTGGACAAGTCGCCACCTCATCACAGGGCCAACACAGATAGACAGACAACATTCACACTCACATTCACACACTAGATATTATGTAATAATATAGTTATTATTGAGATATTATGTAATAATAATATAGTTATTACATGAGATATTATGTAATATATAGTTATTATCATTTGTTATTATGTAATATTAATATAGTTATTACATGAGATATTATGTAATAATAATATAGTTATTATCATGAGTTATTATGTAGTAATAATAATATAGTTATTATCATGAGATATTATGTAATAATAATATAGTTATTACATGAGATATTATGTAATATATAGTTATTATCATTTGTTATTATGTAATATTAATATAGTTATTACATGAGATATTATGTAATAATAATATAGTTATTATCATGAGATATTATGTAATAATAATATAGTTATCATGAGATATTATGTAGTAATAATATAGTTTTTATCATGAGATTTTATGTAATAATAATATAGTTATTATCATGAGATATTATGTAGTAATAATATAGTTATTATCATGAGATATTATGTAGTAATAATAATATAGTTTTTATCATGAGGTATTATGTAATAATAATAGTTATTATCATGAGATATTATGTAATAATATAGTTATTATCTTGAGATATTATGTAATAATATAGTTATTATCTTGAGATATTATGTAATAATATAGTTATTATCATGAGATATTATGTAATAATAATATAGTTATTATCATGAGATATTATGTAGTAATAATAATATAGTTTTTATCATGAGATATTATGTAATAATACTATAGTTATTATCATGGGATATTATGTAATAATATAGTTATTATCATTAGATATTATGTAATAATAATATAGTTTTTATCATGAGATGTTGTGTAATAATAATATAGTTATTATCATGAGATATTAAGTAATAATAATATAGTTATTATCTTGAGATTTTATGTAATAATATAGTTATTATAATGACATAATATGTAGTATTATAGTTAATATGAGATATTATACAATAATAGTTATTATCATGATATATTTTGTAATAATAATAATAGTTATTATCATGACATATTTAATATAGTTATCATGAGATATTATGTAATAGTTATCATGACTTATATAATAATAATATAGTTACTATCATGAAGTATGTAACAGTTATTATTATCATGAGATATTATGTAATAACATAGTTATTATCATGACATATTTAACAATATATATATATATATATATATATATATATATATATATATATATATATATATATATATATATATATATATATATATATATATATATATATATTGCATTCTATTTTAGTTACTTTATTGAGTTTACAACCCCCTGGTGCTGATTTGCACTGTTTTTGTACTTATTTTGATTATTATTATTTCTCGATTGTTTGTAAATGTTGCAGTTTATAAATAAAGTTGATAAAATAAAAATAAAATTATTAATAAATTATGCATACAGTATATCTATATATATATATATATATATATATATATATATACATATATAAAATTTAAAAATTTAAAGACGTTTACTTCCGGGTTTACTTCCGTAAGACAGCAGGACGTGGACGCACTAAACCGCTGCTGCTGCCTGCTAAGGTTTTCCGTATCGTCATTCAGGCGGAAGGGATATGTTATTATTTATTTAAACTCATATTCCTGCGTATTTATTTTGATTTTATCAGCATTTTTTTTTTTTTGTACAAAAAAAAAGTCACACCAAGTTATTCAAAGGGGCTTTTGCCCTCTAAAATAGACATTATTATCGTCCACATACACGCGCAGTCACGTGATTAAGTGAGCCGCGTGACACAGCGTGACCCGCGCCTCGTTGCTAGGCGACAAAAAGCTTCATTAAGCACAATCACTAAGCACTCCTGCTGTCAATGACGCATTGGGATCACAGGCAGACGGGCGACTCAGAGCGCATGCGCGGAGAGGCGGAGCTAAAGAGACACACACGGTCATGTGACTGAAGACGGGCGGAAAAAGGTACACAGGAAACAGAAAACAGGAAACAGGAAGAGGCAATGTTCCAAAGGTAATCAATGTTGAATAAATCCAATAATAATAATAATCATAATATAATAATAATAAATAAATAAATAAATAAATAAATGACCCCGCCATGGAAGACTAATAGGCTTCTTGCTGCGTGGAGAAGGTCAGTGTCGAAGGCGACAGGAGGCGGAAGTCCATAAAAGGAAAGAAGGACTCTTGATGGACGCCGCTGATATAATTCTATGCAACAATGGCGCCCTCTGCTGGTCAAGTTCTTAGTTGCCGCGTGTTTCCTTTTATTTGGCGGCAATAATGAACACAAATGCCTTTTTTTTTTCTTTCTTTTTTTAAACCATATTAGTATTTAAAAAAAATATATGACATACGTTTTATGACTTTTGTTGTTTCAATAATCATTGCTGAGTGAAAAAAACCGAATTATATTTGACAAAAGCTGATCCACATTAGGACAGTCACATAATAATAATAATATAGCTATTATCATGAATTATGTAATAATAGTTATGAGATAATAAGTACCAATAATAGTTATTATCATTAGATATTATGTAATGATATAGTTATTATCATTAGACGTAATGTAATAATATAGTTATGAGATATTCTGTAATAGTATAGTTATTATGAGATATGTAATAATAGTTATTATGAGATAAGTACTAATAATATAGTTATGAGATATTTTGTAATAATATAGTTATGAGATATTATGTAATAATATAATTATGAGATAATTTAATAATATAGTTATCATGAGATATTATGCAATAATATAGTTATCATGAGAGATTATGTAATAATAAATTATATGAAATTATGTAATAATAAATTATATGAAATTATGTAATAATAAATTATATGAAATTATGTAATAATAAATTATATGAAATTATGTAATAAAATAGTAATAATGAGAGATTAAGTAATAATAATTATCATGAGATATTATGTAATAATAGTTAGAGATTATGTAATAAAATAATGATTATCATGAGAGATTAAGTAATAATAATGTGGTTATTATCATGAGATATTATGTAATAATAATTAGAGATGAATAAAATAATAGTTATCATGAGAGATTAAGTAATAATAATATAGTTATGAGATATTATGTAATAAAGATTATGTAATAAAATAGTTATCATGAGAGATTAAGTAATAATAATATGTGAATTATGAGATATGTAATAATAAGAGATTATCTAATAAATTAACAGTTATCATGAGATTAAGTAATACTATGTTAATTAACATGACGTATTATGTAATAATAATTAGAGATTAATAAAATAATAGTTTATCTTGAGAGATTAAGTAATAATAATATAGTTATCATGAGATATGTAATAATAATAGTTAGAGATTATGTAATAAAATAATAATCATGAGGTAATAGTTGCACGCCTTCAGCACACCTTCATTCCTCTTAGGGCCGATGGATGGCTGAGTAACGCTTATACAGCAGCATCCAGCATCCAGCTCCCACTCCCTCCCCTCTGTTGCAAGTTTTGTTGGTTCTATGTAAAATATTTATGTGTGCTATGGCTATGAGTTTTTTTTCCCATTGGCCTCAGTCTGGACCCCCTCCCTGAAGTCCAGCCTTTGACTGAATTTTTTTTTTTTTACTCCCCCCCAACCTTTACCTGTTTCTCACCTTTTTATGGTAAGGGGCACCGGAAATCGTCAGACCAGTCAGCGATCCTGTTCTGTCTCCCTGTAATGTTTGATCCTGTTCTGTCTCCCTGTAATGTTTGGACTTGTTCTGTCTCCATGTAATGTTTGATCCTGTTCTGTCTCCCTGTAATGTTTGATCCTGTTCTGTCTCCCTGTAATGTTTGATCCTGTTCTGTCTCCCTGTAATGTTTGATCTTGTTCTGTCTCCCTGTAAGGTTTGATCATGTTCTGTCTCCCTGTAATGTTTGATCCTGTTCTGTCTCCCTGTAATGTTTGATCCTGTTCTGTCTCCCTGTAATGTTTGATCCTGTTCTGTCTCCCTGTAATGTTTGATCCTGTTCTGTCTCCCTGTAACGTTTGATCCTGTACTGTCTCCCTGTAATGTTTGATCCTGTTCTGTCTCCCTGTAATGTTTGATCCTGTTCTGTCTCTTCCTGTAATGTTTGATCCTGTTCTGTCTCCCTGTAATGTTTGGACTTGTTCTGTCTCCATGTAATGTTTGATCCTGTGCTGTCTCCCTGTAATGTTTGATCCTGTTCTGTCTCCCTGTAATGTTTGATCTTGTTCTGTCTCCATGTAATGTTTGATCCTGTTCTGTCTCCCTGTAATGTTTGATCTTGTTCTGTCTCCATGTAATGTTTGATCCTGTTCTGTCTCCCTGTAATGTTTGATCTTGTTCTGTCTCCATGTAATGTTTGATCCTGTTCTGTCTCCCTGTAATGTTTGATCTTGTTCTGTCTCCATGTAATGTTTGATCCTGTTCTGTCTCCCTGTAATGTTTGATCCTGTTCTGTCTCCCTGTAATGTTTGATCCTGTTCTGTCTCCCTGTAATGTTTGATCCTGTTCTGTCTCCCTGTAAGATTTGATCTTGAATGGGATTGTGCTGAAAATCTTAATTAATAAAGTACTTCTGATTCTGAATAATAATATAGTTATTATGATGCAATGTATAATAATAATATAATTATTATAAGGATGTACTTTATACATTCTTATAATAACTATATTATTATTAATATAATAATAATAATATAGTTATTATAACAATGTAATATATAATAAGTTATTTAATGAATGTTTGCTAACAATATTGACGTGTCTTCTCTCCTAGGATCTAGCTGGGATGTCAGGGATGGACGTGGTCGCCGTGGGCAACGACGACACCTCCACAGCGGGAAACGGAACCTTCCACCGCCTCTCGCCCACGTGGAATGTGACGTCAGCCTCCTCCTCCTCCTCCTCCTGGTCGCGGGGTCGGGGGGGCGGGAGTGTGCAGGTCTACGTCTGCCTCTTCCTGGGCCTCCTGCTGCTCCTGCTCAGCCTGCTCCTGGTGGCCCTCCACAGGCTGAAGAACATCGTCTCCTCCTCCTCCTCCTCCTCCTACACCTCCTCCTCGCTGCCCGACTGCGGCGGCGAAGGACGCTTCACCAACATGGAGGTGTGCAGCGTCTCGTCTCGGACGTCCCCCGCGACCTCGCTGCGCACCTGAGGCACACCTGAGACGCACTCGTCCACCATCAGTATTATTTTCCGTAGACTTGAACCAGATGATGTCTAAAAGTAACTTTGTGCCCGCAAGAACAAAAGTATTGGGACAGCTGCAGAAGATTTGTCCATTTGTGAGGAGCCATGATGGAGGCCTTCTTCCACTCCAAACTCATCCAAACATTGCCAAGTTGAGGGGACCACTCAAGACATCAGTCCAAATATGGTCGTCTTTGTTCCTGTGACCCCAAATATGGTCTTCTATGTTCCTGTGACCCCAAATATGGTCGTATTTGTTCCTGTGACCCCAAATATAGTAATATTTCTTGCTGTGACCCCAAATATAGTCATCTTTGTTCCTGTGACCCCAAATATGGTCTTATTTGTTCCTGTGACCCCAAATATAGTCTATCTTTCTTGCTGTGACCCCAAATATAGTCTTCTTTGTTCCTGTGACCACAATTATGGTTGTCTTTTTCACTGTGACACCAAACATGGTCGTCTTTGTTCCTGTGACCCCAAAGATGGTCTTCTTTGTTCCTGTGACCACAATTATGGTTGTCTTTGTTCCTGTGACCCCAAATATGGTCTTCTATGTTCCTGTGACCACAATTATGGTTGTCTCTGTTGCTGTGACACCAAAAATGGTCGTCTTTGTTCCTGTGACCCCAAATATAGTTGTCTTTGTTCCTGTGACCCTAAATATGGTCGTATTTGTTCCTGTGACCCCAAATATAGTAATATTTCTTGCTGTGACCCCAAATATAGTCATCTTTGTTCCTGTGACCCCAAATATGATCATCTTTATTCCTGTGACCCCAAATATGGTCGTATTTGTTCCTGTGACCCCAAATATAGTAATATTTC
Source organism: Nerophis lumbriciformis (assembly GCF_033978685.3). Taxonomy (NCBI): domain Eukaryota; kingdom Metazoa; phylum Chordata; class Actinopteri; order Syngnathiformes; family Syngnathidae; genus Nerophis; species Nerophis lumbriciformis. The sequence goes on along the minus strand of NC_084584.2, from coordinate 5,201,199 downwards.
TTGCTGTGACCCCAAATATAGTCATCTTTGTTCCTGTGACCCCAAATATGGTCTTATTTGTTCCTGTGACCCCAAATATAGTCTATCTTTCTTGCTGTGACCCCAAATATAGTCTTCTTTGTTCCTGTGACCCCAAATATGGTCTTATTTGTTCCTGTGACCCCAAATATAGTCATCTTCCTTGCTGTGACCCCAAATATAGTCATCTTTGTTCCTGTGACCCCAAATAAGGTCTTCTTTATTCCTGTGACCCCAAATATAGTCATCTTTGTTCCTGTGACCCCAAATACAGTCATCTTTCTTGCTGTGACCCCAAATATAGTCATCTTCCTTGCTGTGACCCCAAATATAGTCATCTTTGTTCCTGTGACCCCAAATAAGGTCTTCTTTATTCCTGTGACACCAAATATGGTCTTCTTTGTTCTTGTGACCCCAAATATAGTCATCTTTGTTCCTGTGACCCCAAATACAGTCATCTTTCTTGCTGTGACCCCAAATATGGTCTTCTATGTTCCTGTGACCCCAAATAAGGTCTTCTTTATTCCTGTGACCCCAAATATGGTCTTATTTGTTCCTGCGACCCCAAATATGGTCTTCTTTGTTCCTGTGACCCCAAATATAGTCTTCTTTGTTCCTGTGACCCCAAATACAGTCATCTTTCTTGCTGTGACCCCAAATATAGTCATCTTCCTTGCTGTGACCCCAAATATAGTCATCTTTGTTCCTGTGACCCCAAATAAGGTCTTCTTTATTCCTGTGACACCAAATATGGTCTTCTTTGTTCTTGTGACCCCAAATATAGTCATCTTTGTTCCTGTGACCCCAAATACAGTCATCTTTCTTGCTGTGACCCCAAATATGGTCTTCTATGTTCCTGTGACCCCAAATAAGGTCTTCTTTATTCCTGTGACCCCAAATATGGTCTTATTTGTTCCTGCGACCCCAAATATGGTCTTCTTTGTTCCTGTGACCCCAAATATAGTCTTCTTTGTTCCTGTGACCCCAAATATAGTCGTCTTTCTTCCTGTGACCCCAAATATGGTCTTATTTGTTCCTGTGACCCCAAATATGGTCTTCTTTGTTCCTGTGACCCCAAATATGGTCGTCTTTGTTCCTGTGACACCAAATATGGTGGTCATTGTTTCTGTGACCCCAAATATGGTCGTCTTTGTTCCTGTGACCCCAAATATGGTTGTCTTTGTTCCTGTGACCCCAATTATGGTCGTCTTTGTCACTGTGACCCCAAATATGGTCGTCTTTGTTCCTTTGACCCCAAATATGGTCGTCTTTTTTGCTATGACACCAAATATGGTCGTCTTTGTTCCTTTGACCCCAAATATCGTCTTCTTTGTTCCTGTGACCCCAAATATAGTCTTCTTTTTTGCTGTGACCCCAAATATGGTCCTCTTTGTTCCTGTGACCCCAAATATAGTCGTCTTTCTTGCTGTGACCCCAAATATGGTCTTCTTTGTTCCTGTGACCCCAAATATGGTCTTATTTGTTCCTGTGACCCCAAATATGGTCTTCTTTGTTCCTGTGACCCCAAATATGATCGTCTTTGTTCCTGTGACACCAAATATGGTGGTCATTGTTTCTGTGACCCCAAATATGGTCGTCTTTGTTCCTGTGACCCCAAATATGGTCGTCTTTGTCACTGTGACCCCAAATATGGTCGTCTTTGTTCCTGTGACCCCAATTATGGTCGTCTTTGTCACTGTGACCCCAAATATGGTCGTCTTTGTTCCTGTGACCCCAAATATGGTCGTCTTTTTTGCTATGACACCAAATATGGTCGTCTTTGTTCCTGTGACCCCAAATATCGTCTTCTTTGTTCCTGTGACCCCAAATATAGTCTTCTTTTTTGCTGCGACCCCAAATATGGTCCTCTTTGTTCCTGTGACCCCAAATATGGTCTTCGTTGTTCCTGTGACCCAATATAGTCGTCTTTGTTCCTGTGACCCCAAATATGGTCTTCTTTGTTCCTGTGACCCCAAATATGGTCTTCTTTGTTCCTGTGACCCCAAATATGGTCGTTTTTGTTCCTGTGACACCAAATATGGTCATCTTCGTTCCTGTGACCCCAAATATGGTCTTCTTTGTTCCTGTGACACTGTTAGGACTATTCCCTCCTACTACGGCAAACATCATTTCAACTTTTCACACTTTCTTTGTCTTTGTTGGAACGTTTTTTTTGGGGGTTAATGTACAAAACCCCAAAAGCAGTGAAGTTGTCACGTTGTGTAAATGGTAAATAAAAAGAGAATACAACAAATCCTTTTCAACTTATATTCAATTGAATAGACTGCAAAGACGAGATATTTCATGTTCACACTGAGAAACTTCATTTTTGTTTGCAAATAATCTTTAACTTAGAATTTAATGGCAGCAACACATTGCAAAAAAGGCATTTTTACCACTGTGTTACATGGCCTTTCCTTTTAACAACACTCAGTAAAGGTTTGGGAACTGAGGAGACACATTTTTGAAGTGGAATTCTTTCCCATTCTTGCAGTCTCCCTTCTCATATTTTAGCCTTCAACATTTTCAATGGGAGACAGGTCTGGACTACAGGCAGGCCAGTCTAGTACCCGCACTCTTTTACTATGAAGCCACGTTGATGTAACACGTGGCTTGGCATCAGTCTTGCTGAAATAAGCAGGGGCGTCCATGATAACGTTGCTTGGATGGCAAAATATGTTGCTCCATGAGCTGTATGTACCTTTCAGCATTAATGGTGCCTTCACAGATGTGTAAGTTACCCATGTCTTGGGCACTAATACACCCCCATACCATCACACATGATGCCTTTTACACTTTGACCCTAGAACAATCTGGGTGGTTCTTTTCCTCTTTGGACGTCCACAGTTTCCAAAAACAATTTGAAATGTGGACTCGTCAGACCACAGAACACTTTTCCACTTTGCATCAGTCCATCTTAGATGAGCTCAGGCCCAGCGAAGCCGGCGGCGTTTCTGGGTGTTGTTGATAAATGGCTTTTGGCTTTGCATAGTAGAGTTTTAACTTGCACTTACAGATGTAGCGACCAACTGTCGTTACTGACAGTGGGTTTCTGAAGTGTTCCTGAGCCCATGTGGTGATATCCTTTACACACTGATGTGGCTTTTGTAATATCATGGCTTACGTGCAGTGATTTCTCCCGATTCTCTGAACCTTTTGATGATATTACGGAGCGTAGATGGTGAAATCCCTAAATTCCTTGTTGAGAAATGTTGTTCTTAAACAATTTGCTCAGGCGTTTGTTGACAAAGTGGTGACCCTCGCCCCCGTCCTTGTTTGTGAACGACTGAGCATTTCATGGAAGCTGCTTTTATACCCAATCATGGCACCCACCTGTTCCCGATTAGCCTGTTCACCTGTGGGATGTTCCAAATAAGTCTTTGGCGAGCGTTCCTCAACTTTCTCAGTCTTTTTTGCCGCTTGTGCCAGCTTTTTTGAAACACGTCGCAGGCATCAAATTCCAAATGAGCTAATATTTGCAAAAAATAACAACGTTTTCCAGTGTGAACGTTAAATATCTTGTCTTTGCAGTCTATTCAATTGAATATAAGTTGAAAAGGATTTGTTGTATTCTCTTTTTATTTACCATTTACACAACGTAAACAATGTCCTTGTAACAAAACGCTTTATCCTTCGACACATTTTCCAGCCAGTTTGTGTTGAAATGTATTATTTTTTTTCGACGCCATTAAAAGCGGTCCTAAGCGCCCCCTGCTGGTCAAGGGAAGTTAAAGCCAAGTCTTGAAATTCTTTGCATAATTTATTTTTCTTATCATGATTTTCCCCTCCCCCAACTCACACATGTCATATTTTACATCTTTGCAATAAAACATGAATACAATAGTTTTTTTTTTTTAAGGGTTTCATAGATCCAAAAATATTTCAGCTTGTTTTTTTTTTTGTTTTTTTTCTTTTTTTTTCTTCTTCCTTCTTTTTGGAGGCGGATCCTGTGGCGTGATGAAATGATGAGCGCGTCGTATTGCTGAAGAACGTCTTCGCCACACGCGGGAAACACAAACACCCATGGACCCAAACCAGAATTAGAATCATAATAATTAGAATAATAATAATAATAAATAATAACGATTGGTGTAAAGTGCAAATACAAAACAAACATTGATTTTTGCCTTAAGTCAACAAATGAAAGTGAAAGTGAAAGCTGTCAGTCAGCTGATTTCGTCTCCAAACGGGTCCGAAGCGAGACTTTATGTACATATTTGACAGAGCCATCACCGGATGTAGAAAAAATAAAAGCGGGAATCGAACGCGGCGCTGACGTCTCCGGCAGGAAATCCGTCACCATCCTCGACTTGGCCTGGCGTGGTGGGGAATATTACACGCTATGTTACAGACAATAAATTAAAGAGGCGGAGCTTATTTACATCACCTACATCTGCGGCGGTGAAAGAATACAAATCCTACTGGGCCGCCGCGGGTAAATTGGACAAAGTTATGAAGGAGAAACCGAATCGAGTCTGAAGCCTTCCGGCGCGAACAGAACCAGAACCAAGCGAGAAGCCACGCCTCCTCGCCGCCGTTCCGCACGTCGTCGTCGGTGTGTGTCTTTGGGCTCAGTGTGTGTGTGTGTGTGTGTGTGTGTAGTAGTTCCATCAGAATCACCGGGCCATGGGGAACAGAACCGCCCCCACAGCCTCCCACCTGCTCGGTGGTCCTCAGTAGCGGTTCTGGTGTTCGTAGTGCCAGCGGTTAAAGTCGATGTTGAACGCCACGATGCTGCCCGACGCCATGCCCGTGATCAGGGTCCTGCGGGACACACGCCACAGGAAAAAGTCAGGTGACCCAAACCTTTCCCAGCAACAGCATCCCAAGTAAAAGCTTCCCTGGTAAATGTTTCCCTAGCAACAGCATCCATAGTAACCATTTCCTTAGTGACAGCCTCCTTGCTAACGGTTTCCCTAACAACAGCATCCCTGGTTACAATGTTTCCCTAACAACAGCATCCCTGGTTACGATGTTTCCCTAACAACAGCATCCCTGGTTACGATGTTTCCCTAACAACAGCATCCCTGGTTCAATGTTTCCCTAACAACAGCATCCCTGGTTCGATGTTTCCCTAACAACAGCATCCCTGGTTACGATGTTTCCCTAACAACAGCATCCCTGGTTACGATGTTTCCCTAACAACAGCATCCCTGGTTACAATGTTTCCCTACAAACAGCATCCCTGGTTACAATGTTTCCCTAACAACAGCATCCCTGTTAACTTTTCCATGAGCAATTGTTTCCCTAGAAACAACATCCTAGCAACAGCATCCAGGGTAACCATTTCCTTAGTGATAGCCTCCCTGCTAACTGTTTCACTAGCAACAGCATCCCTGGTTACAGTGTTTCCCTGGCAACAGCATCCTAAATAAAAAAACCTCCCTGGTAACTGTTTACCTAGGTGACAGCTTCCATGCTCACTCTTTCCTTAGCAACAGCCTCCCTAGCAACAGCATCCTAGCAACAGCATCCATGGTAACTATTTCCTTAGTGACAGCCTCCCTGCTAACTGTTTCACTAGCAACAGCATCCCTGGTTACGATGTTTCCCTAACAACAGCATCCCTGTTTACGATGTTTCCCTAACAACAGCATCCCTGGTTACGATGTTCCCTAACAACAGCATCGCTATCACTAAGGAAATGGTTACCATGGATGCTGTTGCTAGGATGTTGTTTCTAGGGAAACAATTGCTCATGGAAAAGTTAACTGCTAACTGTTTCACTAGCAACAGCATCCCTGGTTACAGTGTTTCCCTGGCAACAGCATCTTAACTAAAAACCTCCCTGGTAACTGTTTACCTTGTTGACAGCTTCCATGCTCACTCTTTCCCTAGCAACAGCCTCCCTGGCAACAGCATCCTAAGTAACAGCCTCTTTGCTAACTGTTTCACTAGCAACAGCATCCCTGGTTACAGTGTTTCCCTGGCAACAGCATCTTGACTAAAAACCTCCCTGGTAACTGTTTACCTTGGCGACAGCTTCCATGCTCACTCTTTCCCTAGCAACAGCCTCCCTGGCAACAGCATCCTAAGCAACAGCCTCCCTGCTAACTGTTTCACTAGCAACAGCATCCCTGGTTACAGTGTTTCCCTAGCAACAGCATCCCTGCTAACTTTTCCCTGAGCAATTGTTTACCTAGAAACATCATCCTAGCAACAGCCTCCATGGTAACCATTTCCTTAGTGACAGCCTCCCTGCTAACTGTTTCCCTAACAACAGCATCCCTGTTAACCTTTCCATGAGCAATTGTTTCCCTAGAAACAACATCCTAGCAACAACATCCATGGTAACCATTTCCTTAGTGATAGCCTCCCTGCTAACTGTTTCACTAGCAACAGCATCCCTGGTTACAGTGTTTCCCTGGCAACAGCATCCCTGGTTACGATGTTTCCCTAACAACAGTATCCCTGGTTACGATGTTTCCCTGACAACAGCATCCCTGGTTACAATGTTTCCCTAAAAACAGCATCCCTGGTTACGATGTTTCCCTAGTAACAGCATCCCTGGTAACTTCTTCCCTCGCAACAGCATCCCTGGAAACTTTTTCCCTAGCAACAGCATCCCTTGTAACGGTATCACTAGTAACAGCATCCCTCGCAACTTCTTCCCTAGCAACAGCATCCCTTGTAACAGTATCACTAGTAACAGCATCCCTCGTAACTTCTTCCCTAGCAACAGCATCCCTTGTAACAGTATCACTAGTAACCACATCCCTGGTAATTTCTTCCCTAGCAACAGCATCCCTGATAACTATATCACTAGTAACAGCATCCCTGGTAACTTCTTCCCTAGCAACAGCATCCCTGGTAACTATATCACTAGTAACAGCATCCCTGGTAATTTATTTCCTAGCAACAGCATCCCTGATAACTATATCACTAGTAACAGCATTCCTGGTAACTTCTTCCCTCGCAACAGCATCCCTGGTAACTATATCACTAGTAACAGCATCCCTGGTAACTTCTTCCCTAGCAACAGCATCCCTGGTAACTATATCACTAGTAACAGCATCCCTGGTAACTTCTTCCCTAGCAACAGCATCCCTGGTAACTATATCACTAGTAACAGCATCCCTGGTAACTTCTTCCCTAGCAACAGCATCCCTGGTAACTATATGACTAGTAACAGCATCCCTGGTAACTTCTTCCCTAGCAACAGCATCCCTGGTAACTATATCACTAGTAACAGCATCCCTGGTAACTTCTTCCCTCGCAACAGCATCCCTGGTAACTATATCCCTAGCAACAGCATCCCTTGTAAAAGTATCACTAGTAACAGCATTCCTCGTAACTTCTTCCCTAGCAACAGCATCCCTTGTAAAAGTATCACTAGTAACCACATCCCTGGTAACTTCTTCCCTAGCAACAGTATCCCTGGTAACTATATCACTAGTAACAGCATCCCTGGTAACTTCTTCCCTCGCAACAGCATCCCTGGAAACCTTTTCCCTAGCAACAGCATCCCTTGTAACAGTATCACTAGTAACAGCATCCCTTGTAACTTCTTCCCTAGCAACAGCATCCCTTGTAAAAGTATCACTAGTAACCACATCCCTGGTAACTTCTTCCCTAGCAACAGCATCCCTGGTAACTATATCACTAGTAACAGCATCCCTGGTAACTTCTTCCCTAGCAACAGCATCCCTGATAACTATATCACTAGTAACAGCATTCCTGGTAACTATATCACTAGTAACAGCATCCCTGGTAACTTCTTCCCTAGCAACAGCATCCCTGGTAACTATATCACTAGTAACAGCATCCCTGGTAACTTCTTCCCTCGCAACAGCATCCCTGGTAACTATATCACTAGTAACAGCATCCCTGGTAACTTCTTCCCTCGCAACAGCATCCCTGGTAACTATATCCCTAGTAACAGCATCCCTGGTAACTTCTTCCCTCGCAACAGCATCCCTGGTAACTTCTTCCCTAGCAACAGCATCCCTGGTAACTATATCACTAGTAACAGCATCCATGGTAACTTCTACCCTCGCAACAGCATCCCTGGTAACTATATCACTAGCAACAGCATCCTTGTAACGGTATTACTAGTAACAGCATCCCTGGTAACGTCTTCCCTAGCAACAGCATCCCTTGTAAAAGTATCACTAGTAACCACATCCCTGGTAACTTCTTCCCTAGCAACAGCATGCTTGGTTACATTGTTTTCCTGGCAACAGCATCCTAAGTAATGGCTTCCCAGCCAACTGTTTCCCTAGCAACAGCATCCCTGATAAAGGTATCACTAGTAACAGTATCCCTGCTAACTGTTTCCCTAGCAACAAATCTCCAGTACCCGTTTCCCAAATAACAGATTCCTTAGTAAAAGTGTCTACACTTGACCGATTTGTTGGCAACAGTTTCCATGGCAACTGCATTCCAAAGTATCAGTTTCCTAGCCTCTGAAACTGTTTTCTTCCAGTTTCCTCAGTAAAAACATCTCCCGACTAACCAGTGGCCTTACTTAGCAACACTTTCACCACCTAATAGCAACAGAAACCCTCTTACCTAGCAACCGTTTCCAGGGAAACAACAACACCAGCAATAAAGTATTCCTTAATTCTCATCTTCCCAGACTTATCTGAATTCAAACCGTTTCCCTGACAACCGTCACCTCTGGTCGTGGGAGAGGTCCATGGCGCGGATGCCGGCGTCGCATCCCGGGTAGATGTAAAGCTGCTTGAAGTCGCACGCCTGCCACACCTCCACCACGCCGTTGTCGCCGCCCGTCACCAGGTTCTGTCCGTCGCTGCTCAGCAAGATGGCCTGGCGGGGCAAGGAGACGCGAGGGTCAAAAAAGCACGGCGGCGTGGTCACGTCAGAGCGGCGGCGGGAGCCCCTCACCCGCGTGGAGTCGTTGACCTCCATCTGGGCCAGCAGCTTGCCGTTGATGCTGAAGTTGCAGAAGCGTCCTCGCTCGTAGTAGATGATGCAGTGACCCTCGCTGGACACGGAGATCAGACGAGGCTGCTGGCACAACTCGGGGCCCTCCAAGGCCCTCAGGAGGTCTCCTGTGATGGTGTGGACCAGGCAGGGACCCTCTGAGGAGCAAAGACATCTCCGATTCCAAAACTAAACCACAGAGGACAGGAAGTACGGCGCTCCACTCAACTGACCTTTGGCCCCGCTGATGACCAATCCCAGCTCAGCACAGACGGACACGCACACCACCTCATGGTCGTGTCCCGTCAGGACGGCCCGGGGGGCGGGATAGTCACCTACAGGAGACGAGAGGTCACTACACTGAAGTCACACCCAAGTATTTCGCTGCTACACGAATAAAAACGGGACTGAAAACAGGACGTAAAAAGAAAGTAAACAGAAGTTAAAACAGGATGAAAATGGGAAGTAAAAAAAGAATGAAAACAGGAAGTAAATAGGAATGAAATACAAGACGTTAAAAGAAATGAAAACACAAAATTAAACAAGATGTGAACAAGAAGTAGACAGCAATGCAAACAGTAAGTAAACATGACTAAAAACCAGAATGAAAATAGGACGTATACAGGGATGAAAAGAGAAAGAAAAGAGAAAAGAAAAGAGAAATTCAAACAGGAAGTAGACAGGAATGAAAACAGGAAGTAAACAGGAATAAAAAAAATAAACAAAGGACGTAAAAAACGAATGAAAACAGGAATGAAAACAGAAAGTAAACAGCAATAAAAACAGGAAGTAACCAGGAATCAAAAACAGAAGGAAAAAACAATTAAAACAGGATTAAAAAAAGAAGCAAACATGAAACACAACAGAAAGTAAACAAATCAAAAAATGAATTTAACAGCAATCAAAATAGGAGGAAAACAAGAAAGAAAACAGAAAGTAAACATTAAAAGAGGAAGTAAACAACAATCAAAAGAGGAAGTAAACAGGAATGAAAACAGGAAGTAACCAGGATTTTTTTTTTTTAAAGTATGTAAAAAAGGAATGAAAACAGAAAGTAAACAGCAATGAAAACAGGAATGAAAACAGGAAGTAACCAGGATTTTTTTTTTTTAAGTACGTAAAAAAGGAATGAAAACAGAAAGTAAACAGCAATGAAAACAGGAATGAAAACAGGAAGTAACCAGGAATCAAAAACAGGACGTAAACAACAATCAAAACAGGATTTACAAAAAGGAAGTACACAGGAATCCAAACACGAGGTAAACACGAAACAAAACAGAAAGTAAACAAATCAAATAAGGAATTTAACAGCAATCAAAAGAGGAGGTCAACAAGAAACAAAACAGAAAGTAAACCGGAATCAAAAGAGGAAGTAAACAATAATCAAAAGAGGAAGTAAACAGCAATTCAAAGAGGAAGTAAACAGGAATCAAAACAGAAAGTACACAGGAATCAAAAGAGGAAGTAAACAAGAATCAAAAGAGGAAGTAAACAGCAATCAAGAGAGGAAGTAAATATGAATCAAACCAGGAAGTAAACAGGAAACAAAAGGGGAATCAAAAGAGGAAGTAAACAAGAATCAAAAGAAGAAGTAAACATGAATCATAGGAGGAAGTAAACATGAATCAAACCAGGAAGTAAACAGGAAACAAAAGGGGAATCAAAAGAGGAAGTAAACAAGAATCAAAAGAAGAAGTAAACATGAATCATAGGAGGAAGTAAACAGAATCAAAAGAGGAAGTAAACAGAAAACAAAACAGGAAGTAAACAGAATCAAAAGAGGAAGTAAACAGGAATCAAAACGGGAAGTAAACAGGAATCGTAGGAGGAAGTAAACAGGAAACAAAAGAAGTAAACAGAATCAAAAGAGGAAGTAAACCGGACACAAAAGAGGAAATAAACAGGAATCAAAAGAGGAAGTAAACAGAATCAAAAGAGGAAGTAAACAGGAATGAAAAGAGGAAGTAAACAGGAATCATAGGAGGAAGTAAACAGGAATGAAAAGAGGAAGCTGAGTGTGGGAGCATTGGAACTAACACTCACTGTTGTTGGGGTTGTCCCCAATGATGTGGTGGCGTCCACTCCAGTACCACAGAAGAAGAGTGGCGTCCCTGGAGCCCGACACGATGTAGCAGTCCCCTCCGATGTAGGACTCGGACCTGGCCAGACACGTCACCACGTCCCAGTGGCCGAACACGATCTGGGTCAGCTTCCCTGCTCACAATCCACACCGTTAGGCGGCCGGCGACAAGCGGCGGGGCCGGGTTCCGCGCGGCGGGTCCTACCGGTCTCAGAGGAGTAGACGCGGAAGCTCTTGTCCCAGAAGCCGCACACCAGGATGTAGCGGTTGTCGGCCGTCACCACGAAGCAGTGCGTGTTGATCTGGATGCTCTGGTCCACCAGGTCGGTGATCTGACGCTTGTTGGTGCCAGAGTTGTTCGCTGGGGGGGGCGGAACCACGCGGAGACGTTAGTACCGTAAGGCCCACCCCCTTTAAGGACAGGGTTCCTTCTGATTGGCTACAAACTGACCTATGAGAGGGTCCATCTCGATGGGCAGGTGGTGGGCTTGTTCCAGGGAGTATCCTGGGGCTCCACGCAGGCCTGGAAGCATTTCACACACGTTTTTGGCAATTGTATGAAAAGAGTCGTAATTTTACTCGACAAAAGTCACAATTTTATAAGAAAACTTCAAAATGTTGGCAATATTATAATAATAATCTGAAATTTTTATTGGCAAAATGATGACAAAAGTCATAATTTTACTCAAAAAATGTCACTATTTTACAAGAACAATAAAAAATTGGCAATATTGTGATAAAAGTCATCATTTTATAACACAAATGTCGCCATTTTGCATTAAAAATTAATAATTATATTTAAAAAAATTCTTGATACCTCTTAAAAATGCCTCCCTCTTTAGAACCACCCGTTCTAGATATATAAAGAAGTGTATTTACAACATTAATAATATATACATACTATGCAAATATAAAAAAGCTTGTTGTGAAAAATTAGTTAAAATTTCACAAGAAAAAGGTCACAATTTCACAAGAAAAACTTAGAATTTTGGCAGTATTATAATAAAATTCTAGATATATAAAGAAGTGTATTTACAACATTAATAATATATACATACTATGCAAATATAAAAAAGCTTGTTGTGAAAAATTAGTTGAAATTTCACAAGAAAAAGGTCACAATTTCACAAGAAAAACTTAGAATTTTGGCAGTATTATAATAAAAGTCGTCATTTTACTCAACGCAAGTCAACATTTTACAAGAAAAACTGAACATTTGTGCAATATTATGATAAACGTTTGAATTTTACTCAATAACAGTCGCAATTTTATAAGAAAAAGCTTACATTTTTGGCAATTGTATGAAAAGAGTCGTAATTTTACTCGACAAAAGTCACAATTTTATAAGAAAACTTCAAAATGTTGGCAATATTATAATAATAATCTGAAATTTTTGTTGACAAAGTCATCATTTTACTCAAAAAATTTCACTATTTTACAAGAACAATAAAAAAATTGGCAATATTGTGATAAAAGTCAGCATTTTATATGACAAATGTCGCCATTTTGCATTAAAAATTAATAATTATATTTTAAAAAAGAACACACGCACACACACATGCACACACTCTTGTATTTGTTACATTCTTGATACCTCTTAAAAATGCCTCCCTCTTTAGACCAGCCTTTCTAGATATATAAAGAAGTGTATTTACAACATTAATAATATATACATACTATGCAAATATAAAAAAGCTTGTTGTGAAAAATGAGTTGGAATTTCACAAGAAAAAGGTCACAATTTCACAAGAAAAACTTAGAATTTTGGCAGTATTATAATAAAAGTCGTCATTTTACTCAAAGCAAGTCAACATTTTACAAGAAAAACTGAACATTTGTGCAATATTATGATAAAAGTTGGAATTTTACTCAATAACAGTCGCAATTTTACAAGAAAAAGCTTACATTTTTGGCAATTGTATGAAAAGAGTCGTAATTTTACTCGACAAAAGTCACAATTTTATCAGAAAACTTCAAAATGTTGGCAATATTATAATAATAATCTGAAATTTTTGTTGACAAAGTCATCATTTTACTCAAAAAATGTCACTATTTTACAAGAACAATAAAAAAATTGGCAATATTGTGATAAAAGTCAGCATTTTATATGACAAATGTCGCCATTTTGCATTAAAAATTAATAATTATATTTTTAAAAAAGAACACACGCACACACACACACACACACTCTTGTATTTGTTACATTCTTGATACCTCTTAAAAATGCCTCCCTCTTTAGGACCAGCCTTTCTAGATATATAAAGAAGTGTATTTACAACATTAATAATATATACATACTATGCACATATAAAAAAGCTTGTTGTGAAAAATGAGTTGGAATTTCACAAGTAAAAGGTCACAATTTCACAAGAAAAACTTATAATTTTGGCAGTATTATAATAAAAGTCGTCATTTTACTCAACGCAAGTCAACATTTTACAAGAAAAACTGAACATTTGTGCAATATTATGATAAAAGTTGGAATTTTACTCAATAACAGTCGCAATTTTACAAGAAAAAGCTTTAAAATTTGGGCAATTTTATGACAAGAGTCGTAATTTTACTCGACAAAAGTCACAATTTTATCAGAAAACTTCAAAGTGTTGGCAATATTATAATAATAATCTGAAATTTTTGTTGACAGTCATCATTTTACTCAAAAAAATTCACTATTTTACAAGAACAATAAAAAAAATTGGCAATATTGTGATAAAAGTCAGCATTTTATATGACAAATGTCGCCATTTTGCATTAAAAATGTATATTTATATTAAAAAAAAAAGAACACGCACGCACACACACATTCTTGTATTTGTTACATTCTTGCTACCTCTTAAAAATGCCTCCCTCTTTAGGACCAGCCTTTCTAGATATATAAAGAAGTGTATTTACAACATTAATAATATATACATACTATGCAAATATAAAAAAGCTTGTTGTGAAAAATTAGTTCTATAAGAAAAAAGTCGACACATTGTGAGAAAAAGACTGCTTTTAGTTAATCATTTTTCTTTGAATTTTTTGTTTGTAATTTGTTTTTAATCTTCATTATTGATCCAGTTATGACAGTATGTCTCTATATACATATTTTCATTTATTTATTTATTTTGACCAAAAGGGGGCACATTTCAATTTCTTACACACACTTGTTATTTCATATGTTGACCAGAGGAGGAGCACTTTTAAAAGCGACACACAGTCAATTTGAAAAATCCCTCCTTTTTGGGACCACCCTCATGTTGATAGATGTCACCAGCAGGGGGTGTATTTACAACATTAATAATATATACATACTATGCAAATATAAAAAAGCTTGTTGTGAAAAATGAGTTGGAATTTCACAAGAAAAAGTTCACAATTTCACAAGAAAAACTTTGAATTTTGGCAGTATTATAATAAAAGTCGTAATTTTGCTCAACGCAAGTCAACATTTTACAAGAAAAACTGAACATTTGTGCAATATTATGATAAAAGTTTGAATTTTACTCAATAACAGTCGCAATTTTACAAGAAAAAGCTTACATTTTTGGCAATTGTATGAAAAGAGTCGTAATTTTACTCGACAAAAGTCACAATTTTATAAGAAAACTTCAAAATGTTGGCAATATTATAATAATAATCTGACATTTTTGTTGACAAAGTCATCATTTTACTCAAAACATTTCACTATTTTACAAGAACAATAAAACAATTGGCAATATTGTGATAAAAGTCAGCATTTTATATGACAAATGTCGCCATTTTGCATTAAAAATTAATAATTATATTTTTAAAAAAGAACACACGCACACACACACACAGACACGCACACACTCTTGTATTTGTTACATTCTTGATACCTCTTAAAAATGCCTCCCTCTTTAGGACCAGCCTTTCTAGATATATAAAGAAGTGTATTTACAACATTAATAATATATACATACTTTGCACATATAAAAAAGCTTGCTGTGAAAAATTAGTTGGAATTTCACAAGAAAAAGGTCACAATTTCACAAGAAAAACGTAGAATTTTGGCAGTATTATAATAAAAGTCGTCATTTTACTCAACGCAAGTCAACATTTTACAAGAAAAACTGAACATTTGTGCAATATTATGATAAACGTTTGAATTTTACTCAATAACAGTCGCAATTTTACAAGAAAAAGCTTACATTTTTGGCAATTTTATGAAAAGAGTCGTCATTTTACTCGACAAAAGTCACAATTTTATAAGAAAACTTCAAAATGTTGGCAATATTATAATAATAATCTGAAATTTTTATTGGCAAAATGATGACAAAAGTCATCATTTTACTCAAAAAAATTCACTATTTTACAAGACCAATAAAAAAAATTGGCAATATTGTGATAAAAGTCAGCATTTTATATGACAAATGTCGCCATTTTACATTAAAAATTAATAATTATATTTTTTAAAAATTCAAGAAAAAATTCTTGATACCTCTTAAAAATGCCTCCCTCTTTAGGACCACCCGTTCTAGATATATAAAGAAGTGTATTTACAACATTAATAATATATACATACTATGCAAATATAAAAAAGCTTGTTGTGAAAAATTTGTTGAAATTTCACAAGAAAAAGGTCACAA
The DNA here is from genome assembly GCF_033978685.3 of Nerophis lumbriciformis. Lineage (NCBI taxonomy): Eukaryota > Metazoa > Chordata > Actinopteri > Syngnathiformes > Syngnathidae > Nerophis > Nerophis lumbriciformis. The sequence goes on along the minus strand of NC_084584.2, from coordinate 5,185,626 downwards.
TTTCACAAGAAAAACTTAGAATTTTGGCAGTATTATAATAAAATTATAGATATATAAAGAAGTGTATTTACAACATTAATAATATATACATACTATGCACATATAAAAAAGCTTGTTGTGAAAAATGAGTTGGAATTTCACAAGAAAAAGGTCACAATTTCACAAGAAAAACTTAGAATTTTGGCAGTATTATAATAAAAGTCGCCATTTTACTCAACGCAAGTCAACATTTTACAAGAAAAACTGAACATTTGTGCAATATTATGATAAAAGTTTGAATTTTACTCAATAACAGTCGCAATTTTACAAGAAAAAGCTTACATTTTTGGCAATTTTATGAAAAGAGTCGTAATTTTACTCGACAAAAGTCACAATTTTATAAGAAAACTTCAAAGTGTTGGCAATATTATAATAATAATCTGAAATTTTTGTTGACAAAGTCATCATTTTACTCAAAAAATGTCACTATTTTACGAGACCAATAAAAAAATTTGCAATATTGTGATAAAAGTCAGCATTTTATATGACAAATGTCGCCATTTTGCATAAAAAATTAATAATTATATTTTTAAAAAAGAACACACACACGCACACACGCACACACTCTTGTATTTGTTACATTCTTGATACCTCTTAAAAATGCCTCCCTCTTTAGGACCAGCCTTTCTAGATATATAAAGAAGTGTATTTACAACATTAATAATATATACATACTATTCACATATAAAAAAGCTTGTTGTGAAAAATGAGTTGGAATTTCACAAGAAAAAGGTCACAATTTCACAAGAAAAACTTAGAATTTTGGCAGTATTATAATAAAAGTCGTCATTTTACTCAACGCAAGTCCACATTTTACAAGAAAAACTGAACATTTGTGCAATATTATGACAAACGTTTGAATTTTACTCAATAACAGTCGCAATTTTACAAGAAAAAGCTTACATTTTTGGCAATTGTATGAAAAGAGTCGTAATTTTACTCGACAAAAGTCACAATTTTATAAGAAAACTTCAATATGTTGGCACTATTATAATAATAATCTGAAATTTTTGTTGACAAAGTCATAATTTTACTAAAAAAATTTCACTATTTTACAAGAACAATAAAAAAATTGGCAATATTGTGATAAAAGTCAGCATTTTATATGACAAATGTCGCCATTTTGCATTAAAAATTCATAATTATATTTTTTAAAAAGAACACACGCACACACACACACACACGCACACACTCTTGTATTTGTTACATTCTTGATACCTCTTAAAAATGCCTCCCTCTTTAGGACCAGCCTTTCTAGATATATAAAGAAGTGTATTTACAACATTAATAATATATACATACTATGCACATATAAAAAAGCTTGTTGTGAAAAATTAGTTGGAATTTCACAAGAAAAAGGTCACAATTTCACAAGAAAAACGTAGAATTTTGGCAGTATTATAATAAAAGTCGTCATTTTACTCAACGCAAGTCAACATTTTACAAGAAAAACTGAACATTTGTGCAATATTATGATAAAAGTTTGAATTTTACTCAATAACAGTCGCAATTTTACAAGAAAAAGCTTACATTTTTGGCAATTTTATGAAAAGAGTCGTAATTTTACCGACAAAAGTCACAATTTTATAAGAAGATTTGGTAACACCTTAGTATGGGGAACATATTCACCATTAATGAGTTTCTTATTAAAGTAACAAAGACTTAATTTAGAGTTATTTGGACACTAGGGGAACATATAAGGGTTAGGGTTACTAATAAGCAATAATTCTGAGGTTATTGAGGGAAGACTCTTAGTTAATGACTTACTGCTTGTATAATAAGGCCATGCAGAATAAGGCATTAATAAGTACTTAATAATGACTAATTAAGAACCAATATGTTACTAATTTGCATTTTAATAAGCAACTAATTAATGGTGAATATGTGTTCCCCATACTAAAGTGTTACCGAAAGTTTGTATTTTTTTGGCAATATTATAATAATATTCGGGATTTTACTCGGCAAAATGATGACAAAAGTCATGATTTTACTCCAAAAAAATTCACTATTTTACAAGAACAACAAAAAAAATGAGTTAGAATTTCACAAGAAAAAGGTCACAATTTCACAAGAAAAACTTGGAATTTTGGCAGTATTATAATAAGAGTTGTCATTTTACTCGACAAAAGTCAAAATTTTATAAGAAAATTTTAAAATTTTGGCACTATTATAAAAATAATCTGAAATTTTTATTGGCAAAATGATGACAAAAGTCATAATTTTACTCAAAACATTTCACTATTTTACAAGAATAGTAAAAAAATTGGCAATATTGTGATAAAAGTCAGCATTTTATATGACAAATGTCGCCATTTTTCATTAAAAATGAATAATTTTACGAGAAAATATTGCAATATTACAGAAACAGAAAGAATATGAGAAATTGTTCCCAATTTTATAAGAAAAAATAAACACTGTGAGAAAAAGACTGCTTTTAGATAATTTCCTTCTTTTTTTTGTTTGTAATTGTTTTTTAATCTTCATTATTTACTTCAAGTTATTACAGTATGTCTCTATATACATATTTATTTATTAACGTTTTATTAATTTTGGCCAAAGGGGGCACGTTTCAATTTCTTACACACACTTGTTATTTCATATGTTGACCAGAGGGGGAGCACTTTTAAAAGCGACACACAGTCCATTTGAAAAATCCCTCCTTTTTGGGACCACCCTCATTTTGATAGATGTCACCAGCAGGGGGTGTATTTACAACATTAATAATATATACATATTATGCAAATATAAAAAAGCTTGTTGTGAAAACTGAGTTGGAATTTCACAAGAAAAAGTTCACAATTTCACAAAAAAACATAGAATTTTGGCAATATTATGATAAAAGTTTGAATTTTACTCAATAACAGTCGCAATTTTACAAGAAAAAGCTTACATTTTTGGCAATTTTATGAAAAGAGTCGTCATTTTACTCAACAAAAGTCACAATTTTATAAGAAAACTTTAAAATTTTGGCACTACTATAAAAATAATCTGAAATTTGTATTGGCAAAATGATGACAAAAGTCATAATTTTACTAAAAAAAATTCACTATTTTACAATTGGGGCGGTATAGCTCGGTTGGTAGAGCGGCCGTGCCAGCAACTTGAGGGTTGCAGGTTCGATCCCCGCTTCCGCCATCCTAGTTATTGCTGTTGTGTCCTTGGGCAAGACACTTTACCCACCTGCTCCCAGTGCCACCCACACACTGCTTTAAATGTAACTTAGATATTGGGTTTCACTATGTAAAGCGCTTTGAGTCACTAGAGAAAGGCGCTATATAAATGTAAATCACTTCACTTCACTTCACTACAAGAATAGTAAAAAAATTGGCAATATTGTGATAAAAGTCAGCATTTTATATGACAAATGTTGCCATTTTGCATTAAAAATGAATGATTTTACATTAAAAAAGTAATAATTTTGCGAGAAAATATTGCAAAATTACAGAAACAGAAAGAATATGAGAAATTGTTCCCAATTCTATAAGAAAAAAGTTGACACTGTGAGAAAAAGACTGCTTTTATTTCATTTTTTTGGTTTGTAATTGTTTTTTAATCTTCATTATTTACTTCAAGTTATTACAGTATGTCTCTATATACATATTTATTGATTAATTTTTTATTAATTTTGGCCAAAGGGGCGTGTTTCGATTTCTTAAACACTTGTTATTTCATATGTTGACCAGAGGGGGAGCACTATTAAAAGCGACACACAGTCAATGTGAAAAACCCCTCCTTTTTGGGACCACCCTCATTTTGATAGATGTCACCAGCAGGGGGTGTATTTACAACATTAATAATATATACATACTATGCAAATATAAAAAAGCTTGTTGTGAAAAATTAGTTTAAATTTCACAAGAAAAAGGTCACATTTTCACAAGAAAAACTTAGAATTTTGGCAGTATTATAATAAAAGTCGTCATTTTACTCAACGCAAGTCAACATTTTACAAGAAAAACTGAATATTTGTGCAATATTATGATAAAAGTTTGAATTTTACTCAATAACAGTCGCAATTTTACAAGAAAAAGCCTACATTTTTGGCAATTTTATGAAAAGAGTCGTCATTTTATTCGGGATTTTACTCGGCAAAATGATGACAAAAGTCATGATTTTACTCCAAAAAAATTCACTATTTTACAAGAACAACAAAAAAAATGAGTTAGAATTTCACAAGAAAAAGGTCACAATTTCACAAGAAAAACTTGGAATTTTGGCAGTATTATAATAAGAGTCGTCATTTTACTCGACAAAAGTCAAAATTTTATAAGAAAACTTTAAAATTTTGGCACTATTATAAAAATAATCTGAAATTTTTATTGGCAAAATGATGACAAAAGTCATCATTTTACTCAAAAAATTTCACTATTTTACAAGAATAGTAAAAAAATTGGCAATATTGTGATAAAAGTCAGCATTTTATATGACAAATGTCGCCATTTTTCATTAAAAATGAATAATTTTACGAGAAAATATTGCATTACAGAAACAGAAAGAATATGAGAAATTGTTCCCAATTTTATAAGAAAAAATAAACACTGTGAGAAAAAGACTGCTTTTAGATAATTTCCTTCATTTTTTTGTTTGTAATTGTTTTTTAATCTTCATTATTTACTTCAAGTTATTGCAGTATGTCTCTATATACATATTTATTTATAAATTGTTTAATAATTTTGGCCAAAGGGGGCGCGTTTCGATTTCTTACACACACTTGTTATTTCATACTTGACCAGAGGGGGAGCACTTTTAAAAGCGACACACAGTCAATGTGAAAAATCCCTCCTTTTTGGGACCACCCTCGTTTTGATAGATGTCACCAGCAGGGGGTGTATTTACAACATTAATAATATATACATACTATGCAAATATAAAAAAGCTTGTTGTGAAAAATTAGTTGAAATTTCACAAGAAAAAGGTCACAATTTCACAAAAAAAACTTAGAATTTTGGCAATATTATGATAAAAGTTTGAATTTTACTCAATAACAGTCGCAATTTTACAAGAAAAAGCTTACATTTTTGGCAATTTTATGAAAAGAGTCGTAATTTTACTCAACAAAAGTCACAATTTTATAAGAAAACTTTAAAATTTTGGCACTACTATAAAAATAATCTGAAATTTGTATTGGCAAAATGATGACAAAAGTCATAATTTTACTAAAAAAAATTCACTATTTTACAATTGGGGCGGTATAGCTCGGTTGGTAGAGCGGCCGTGCCAGCAACTTGAGGGTTGCAGGTTCGATCCCCGCTTCCGCCATCCTAGTTATTGCTGTTGTGTCCTTGGGCAAGACACTTTACCCACCTGCTCCCAGTGCCACCCACACTGCTTTAAATGTAACTTAGATATTGGGTTTCACTATGTAAAGCGCTTTGAGTCACTAGAGAAAGGCGCTATATAAATGTAATTCACTTCACTTCACTACAAGAATAGTAAAAAAAATTGGCAATATTGTGATAAAAGTCAGCATTTTATATGACAAATGTCGCCATTATGCATTAAAAATGAATAATTTTACATTAAAAAAGTAACAATTTTTACGAGAAAATATTGCAATATTACAGAAACAGAAAGAATATGAGAAATTGTTCCCAATTCTATAAGAAAAAAGTCGACACTGGGAGAAAAAGACTGCTTTTATTTCATTTTTTTTGTTTGAAATTGTTTTTTAATCTTCATTATTTACTTAAAATTATTACAGTATGTCTCTATATACATATTTATTTATTAATTTGTTATTAATTTTGGCCAAAGGGGGCGCGTTTCAATTTCTTACACACACTTGTTATTTCATATGTTGACCAGAGGGGGAGCACTTTTAAAAGCGACACACAGTCAATGTGAAAAATCCCTCCTTTTTGGGACCACCCTCATTTTGATAGATGTCACCAGCAGGGGGTGTATTTACAACATTAATAATATATACATACTATGCAAATATAAAAAAGCTTGTTGTGAAAAATGAGTTTAAATTTCACAAGAAAAAGGTCACAATTTCACAAGAAAAACTTAGAATTTTGGCAGTATTATAATAAAAGTCGTCATTTTACTCAACGCAAGTCAACATTTTACAAGAAAAACTGAACATTTGTGCAATATTATGATAAAAGTTTGAATTTTACTCAATAACAGTCACAATTTTACAAGAAAAAGCTTACATTTTTGGCAATTTTATGAAAAGAGTCGTCATTTTACTCGACAAAAGTCACAATCTTATCAGAAAACTTTAACATTTTGGCACTATTATAAAAATAATCTGAAATTTTTATTGGCAAAATGATGACAAAAGTCATAATTCTACTAAAAAAATTTCACTATTTTACAATTGGGGCGGTATCGCTCGGTTGGTAGAGCGGCCGTGCCAGCAACTTGAGGGTTGCAGGTTCGATCCCCGCTTCCGCCATCCTAGTTATTGCTGTTGTGTCCTTGGGCAAGACACTTTACCCACCTGCTCCCAGTGCCACCCACACTGCTTTAAATGTAACTTAGATATTGGGTTTCACTATGTAAAGCGCTTTGAGTCACTAGAGAAAGGCGCTATATAAATGTAATTCACTTCACTTCACTACAAGAATAGTAAAAAAATTGGCAATATTGTGATAAAAGTCAGCATTTTATACGACAAATGTCGCCATTATGCATTAAAAATGAATAATTTTACATTAAAAAAGTAATAATTTTACGAGAAAATATTGCAATATTACAGAAACAGAAAGAATATGAGAAATTGCTCCCAATTCTATAAGAAAAAAGTCGACACTGGGAGAAAAAAACTGCTTTTATTTCGTTTTTTTTGTTTGTAATTGTTTTTTAATCTTCATTATTTACTTCAAGTTATTACAGTTTGTTTCTATATACATATTTATTGATTAATTTTTTATTAATTTTGGCCAAAGGGGGCGCGTTTCGATTTCTTACACACACTTGTTATTTCATATGTTGACCAGAGGGGGAGCACTTTTAAAAGCGACACACAGTCAATGTGAAAAACCCCTCCTTTTTGGGACCACCCTCATTTTGATAGATGTCACCAAATGAGACATTGTCTATTAGATGCAATGTTATTGGGACCATGATTTATGTCATCACTTGTTCACACCTCCTCATATGGAAGATACTTTTCCTTCTTCATGTCTCAAGAAGGGTAGTTATACAAGAACACACACACACACACACACTGACCGACGGTGTTGTGCCAGCGGTTGACGGCGAAGAGGCGGCTGCAGGTGACGGTGACGGCGGCGGGGATGCTGAGGTGCGGCAGCGTGTTGGCGGCCACGTGCGTGACGGGCGAGTTGGAGGGGAACTTGAGCACCATGATGACGTCCTGTTGCATCTGATCCTTAAACATCAGAGGACTCTGGGGAAGGAAACACTGGTGAGACAGACAGAGAGACAGGAAGAGGAAGAGGAAGAGACAGAACCAGTGGGACAAGGAAACAAGGAAGGAAGGAAGGAAGGGAAAAGGTCGATTAGTGGGAGAAAAGGGTCACTGCAGGTTCACACACAGAGGGAGGCGGGGCCTCTGAGAAAAGAGGCGGACTCACTAAATGGTTTGGGTTCGGGTGGGACAAAAAGGCTACAGTGGGTCTGGATTAGTTTTTGCCTCGCTTAAAGCGCGAGTGAAGAGTGGCGATTCCTGGATGTGAAGACGTAAGTCATGGAAAAAAAAGAGATGATACGGTATTATCTGCACGCAGGTGCCACCTGGTGCGTGTTTGAGCGCACTGCAGCTTGTCCCGGATGAGACGACCGACCCCCCTCTCCTTAATGCTTCGGTCACGCGCAGGATTCTCACGGGAATGAGGCAAAAACTGATCCGGACCGTCGTTCAAAAGCGCCGACACAGCAAACCGATCAGAAATATCGTTTTAACCCCTCAAAATCAGGAGGGTTCTTGCTTCACCACCAGCATAAACGTTTACTCAAAAATCAGAAATTTTACTATTGATTTGAATCATATTTAATAACTAATTCTAACCTACTTATATTATAAAAACCCTCAAAATAAATCACATAAAATCTACTGCAAAAGAAGGGACTGATGAAAAATACATTTACATGCTGACTGAATTAATAATAAATATGTATTTTTCTTCAACTGTCAATTTCTTGACAATAAAGGTACATCTTCCCCACTGTGGTCATAATTTTTGCGCTTGAGAGACTTTTTCCTCTTTGTTGAAAACAGGAATGAAGACAGGAAGTAACCAGGAATCAAAGCAGGAAGTAAACAACGATGAAAACAGGAAGTAAACCAAAAGTAAACAAAAATGAAAACAGGACGTTAACAGGAATGAAAAATGGATGTAAACAGGAATGAAAATAGGAAGTAAACAGGAATGAAAACTGGAAGTAAACATGAATGAAAACATAATGTAAACAGGAACGCAAACAGGAAGTAAACAGGACATAAACCGGAAGTAACCAGGAATCAAAACAGGAAGTAAACAACAATGAAAACAGGAAGTAAACCAAAAGTGAACAAGAAGTAAACACAAATGAAAACAGGACGGTAACAGGAATGAAAAATGGATGTAAACAGGAATGAAAATACAAAGTAAACAGGAATGAAAACTGGAAGTAAACATGAATGAAAACATACCGTAAGCAGGAACGAAAACAGGACGTAAACAGGAACGAAAACAGGACGTAAACAGGACACAAACAGGAATGAAAACAGGAAGTAACCAGGAATGAAAACAGGAAGTAACCAGGAATCAAAACGGGAAGTAAACAATGAAAACAGGAAGTAAACCAAAAGTAAACAAGAAGTAAACTCAAATGAAAACAGGACATTAGCAGGAATGAAAAATGGATGTAAACAGGAATGAAAATACGAAGTAAACATGAATGAAAACTGGAAGTAAACATGAATGAAAACATACCGTAAGCAGGAACGAAAACAGGACGTAAACAGGACACAAACAGTAATGAAAACAGGAAGTAACCAGGAATGAAAACAGGAAGTAACCAGGAATCAAAACGGGAAGAAAACAATGAAAACAGGAAGTAAACCAAAAGTAAACAAGAAGTAAACTCAAATGAAAACAGGACGTTTACAGGAATGAAAAATGGATGTAAACAGGAATGAAAATAGGAAGTAAGCATGAATGAAAACTGGAAGTAAACATGAATGAAAACATAATGTAAACGGGAAAGAAAACAGGAAATAAACAGGACATAAACAGGAATGAAAACTGGAAGTAACCAGAAATCAAAACAGGAAGTAAACAATGATCAAAACAAGAAGTAAATAGGATTAAAAACAGGAAGCAAATGGGAAGTAAATTGGAAGTAAGCAGAAAGTAAACAGAAACGAAAACAGGAAGTGAACAGGAATGAAAAATGGATGTAAACAGGAATGAAAACAGGAAGTAAACAGTATGCAAACAGGATCCAAATAAGAATGAAAACTGGAAGTAAACATGAATGAAAATATAATGTAAACAGAAACGAAAACCGGATGTAAACAGGACATAAACAGGGATGAAAACAGGAAGTAACTAGGAATCAAAACAGGAAGTAAATAGGATTAAAAAACAAGAAGTAAATGGTAAGTAAACCACAAGCAAGCAAGAAGTAAACAGGAATGAAAACAGGAATGAAAACTGGAAGTAAACATGAATGAAAACATAATGCAAAGAGGAATGAAAACAAGAAGTAAACAGGAAGTAAACAGAATGAAAACATAATTAAAACAAGAAGTAAACAGGATGTAAACAGGACATAAACAGGAATGAAAACTGGAAGTAAATAGGATTCAAACAGGACACACAGGAATGAAAACAAGAAGTAACTAGAAATCAAAACAGGACGTAAACAATAATCAAAACAGGAAGTAAACAGGATTAAAAACAGGAAGTACATGGATAGTAAGCAGAAAGTAAACAGAAACGAAAACAGGACGTGAACAGGAATGAAAAATAGATGTAAACAGAAATCAAAACAGTAAGTTAACAAGTATGAAAACAGGGTGTAAACAAGAACCAAAACAGGAGGTAAATAATAATTAAAACAAGAAATAAACAAGTAAAGCAGAAAGTAAACAGGAATGAAAAGAGGAAGTAAACAGCAGTGAAAAGACTCCAGACTTTTTATGTTTGTTTGAGATTGTCATTACTGCCCCAAGTGGTGGAAAAGTGCACTACAACCGAGTACAGCTCACAGCTGAAAAACAGATGTTTTTTGGCGGCCCCGGTCCTATGGTTAAGAAACACTGTTCTACATGAACATGCTGATACAAAGGCGTGTGATTGGCCGGCGTCTCACCAGGTGCATGGCGGAGGAGCGAGGTGGGTGTGGCTCGATGAGGAGCTGCGAGGGGATCTGCCCGCACGTCTGAATCTGCGCCTCCATCACCTGCCGCCATAAAACACAGGCGTCAGCGTCGGTGTGGGACCCGTTGCCGTGGCGACCCACCTCTCTCTGCGGCGCCTCCAGGACGTCCAGGTTGACGGCGCCCTCGTAGGACAGGAAGTTGAAAACGTTGAGCGCCCGCACGGCCTCCGGCCCTCGCTGCTTGTAGCCGAAGATCAGGTCGATCCACTGGTGGAGCTGACACGACACAAACTCGCTCTCCAGCGCCTGCACGGGGAGGGATGGGCGGGGTCAGCGTGAAGCCACGCCCCCCACACAACACAGTCGCCAACAGACGCCGCCTCACCATGCGGTTGATGCGCACAAAGTCCTCGGGTTTCTTGGCCCACACGGGGAGCTCCACGTCGCAGACAGGAAGCCCGTCGTCGCGCACGCCGAGCTCGTACTCGTTGCTGTTGACGAACATCTCGGGCAGGTAGTAGAACTCCGGGGTGAGCTCCTGCAAGACACGAGGCACCGTGTATTGGAAATTTTAGAAGATGTAAAGTCTGATGTTAGATGGCAGTAGTTAGGGACCGACAGAGGACCCTATTGTATTTATAGCGTTTTATTATTATACCGCCGCCTCTTTGAGCTGTAATTTAACATGCTTCAAAACTCACCAAATTGGACACAATTGCGATCTAATCAAAAAACCAAACCCCAAAACTCAAAATTGCGCTGTAGCGCCCCCTAGGAAGAAAACAAACAAAACTGCCTGTAACTCCCGGTAGGAATGTCGTAGAGACACATACTTGCCAACCTTGAGACCTCCGATTTCGGGAGGTGGGGGGGTGGGGGCGTGGTCGGGGGTGGGGTGGGGCGTGGTTGGGGGCGTGGTTAAGAGGGGAAGAGTATATTGACAGCTAGAATTCACCAAGTCAAGTATTTCATACATATATATATATATATACATACATATATGTATGTGTGGGGAAAAAAAATCACAAGACTATTTCATCTCTACAGGCCTGTTTCATGAGGGGGGGTACCCTCAATCATCAGGAGATTTTAATGGGAGCATTCACATACCATGGTTTATATAGGGCACAGAGTGGGTGGGTACAGGCTGGCGTAGGGGCGTGGTGATTGGCTCATGTGTTACCTAGGAGGTGTTTCCGTCTGTGGCGGCATGCTGTTACAATTTCGCTGCGCTTGTTGAGGGATGCCAGGTCTGGACGGTAAATAATAAACAGTTTCTCTTTCAAGCATAGGTTGCATCTTTTATTACCACTATTGTAAGGTGTGCTGGATGCAAGAATTTGCCATGTTATTGAATATTCAACATTATTGTCTTTGAGGTCCCAAATGTTTTTGCTGAGTTCTGTGGTATTCCGCAGGTTTTGGTTCCTGAAAGAAGCCTTGTGATTGTTCCATCTGGTTTTGAATTCTCCCTCGGTTAATCCTACATATGTGTCGGATGTGTTAATGTCCTTGCGTATTACCTTAGATTGGTAGACAACTGATGTTTGTAAGCACCCCCCGTTGAGAGGGCAATCAGGTTTCTTTCGACAGTTACAGCCTTTGTTGGTTTTGGAGTCGCTCTGTCCGGGGGCCGACGGCTCATTTGCAATTGTTTTGTTGTGGTTTGAGATGATTTGTCGTATATTGTTCATACAGCTGTAGCTCAATTTAATGTTGTTCTTGTTGAATACTTTTCTTAGGGTGTTGTCTTTGGGAAAGTGTTTGTCAATCAGATTGAGGAATTTGTGTCCAATGTTAGTTGAGACGTTTTTGCTGTATGGGGGGTTGTACCAGATGATGTCGTTTCGTTTTCTGTTCTTTTTTGGCTGGTTTCCTGGCGTGGGTTCATAGGTGAGGGTGAAATTGTATCCGCTTTCATCAAGGGCTTTTTGGTACGGGGGGGTTGCTTGGTCAAATTCAGCTTTGCTAGATGACAGCATCGATAGCCTTTTATTAATTCCGGTAGGTACATGATAACCTTATTAAGACATATATATACATATATATATATACATATATACATATACATATATCTACATCCTGAAAATATGCAAACAAAACTGTGTTTGGATAATTGATACTTCAAACTTGCATACATAAATATTAAGGAATGTAACATAACTTGGCTTCTGAGAGCTTCAAAATGTAGTGAATAAAAACCTAAAGTTGTTGATAAACAAAAAATTATTTTAATAATTAAATATGGTCATTTTAAATGAATTATTATGATAATTTAAAATTAATTATTTCAAATATGTTTATTTTAATGTAAAATCCTATGGCTGGATGTAATAAGGAGTCAGAAAAAATAAAAAATAAAAATTAATTTTGATGTTTTTAGCAAAATATAGTAAAAATGTATTTTTATTTTTATTTATTTTTTTATTAATAAATATCTATTTATTTTTAGGTAAGATAAACATAATAATACAATGTATCTCTAGTCTGGATGATTTAGTTCTTGTCACCCTGTTCTTGTCCTCCCGTAGTGAAAAAAGGCTGTCCTCACTCAGGTCCGCATGGAGCTGGAGGGGGCGTGGCCTCCAGCTCCGGCTGAAAATCGGGAGATTTTCGGGAGAATATTTGTCCCGGGAGGTTTTCGGGAGAGGCGCTGAATTTCGGGAGTGTACCGGAAAATTCGGGAGGGTTGGCAAGTATGTATAGACATGAAACAAAAACCTCTATGTAGGTCTCACTTAGACCTATATTTCATACATCGACAACCCCCAGCAAAAATCAACAGGAAGTTTGCAATTCCCCCTTC